>NC_045429.1:130260136-130594719 GCF_902635505.1 Sarcophilus harrisii
GAATAAACATGTATTCAGAATGTACTCTTTGCAGAACAGTCTTTAAAAGTGCTAGGCTGTGAAGAGATGAGCTTAAAATATTATCATCATGTATATAAATACAGATGCAGATAAATACAACTGTACCAACAGGCACAGAATTAAGAAGGGAATGAGAAAAGTGAAAATGGATAATGAAAATCTATAATGGAATACTTGAGGTTCTTATGTGCTAGAAGGTACAGGGATGGGCTCTGCAGGATTTAGTTGAGCATTGATGAGGAATATTAAGATTTTCAAGAGAACAGAGATAGCTGGATGTGGTTCTAATTCTAGCTTTATCCAGGTACACATAATGATTTGACAGGATATTATGGGTTGCAAACTTCTTGAGTGCAGGGCCATTCTCTTGCCTTTTTTGGTATCAGTAGTACTTAGCACAGGGCCTGGCAATAGTAATCACTTAATAAATGTTAATTGATTACTTGATTGAGTAATTTACATTTTAAACAATATAGCATGAGCACATTCTGTGGAGTTAAAGTACCCATGTTCAAATCCACCTGTGATGCTTGTTGCCTGTGTGCGCTTGGACAAGTCAATCATTCTCTAAGAAACAATTTTTTCCTTACCTGTAAAGTGAGGGTATTGGATTAAATGGACCCCGAGGGGTCTTCCAGCTCTAAATCTGTAATCCTATAGTCCTAGAACATTCAGTAATTCATAGGTAATTTTAAAAGCATTATTTTACTAAGAGAAGGTAGATAGTACAATGGGTAAAGTGATAAACTTGCAATTATGAAGACTTGAGTTCATATGAGCCTCAGAACACTTAGCTATGTGACCCTGAGCAAGTCACTTCACCCTTTTTGTTTCAGTTTCCTCATCTCTAAAATGAGCTCAAGAAGGAAATAGCAAACTACTCCAGTATTTTTGCCAAGGAAATCCCAAATGGGATCATAAAGAGTCAGATATGACTGAACAACAAAATTTTACCAATACAGAAAACGGGCTCAAGGAAGCTTGAAAGATATATCCAGGGTCACACGGCTAGCTGATAAGCCCAGACTTGAATTCTAATTCTTTTCTGTCTGATTACAAGATCAAACTTTGATGTATTTCGGTGCCACAACATGGATATTGGACATCTTTACTGCATTTCTTGGTGGTATAAAGTTTCTGTTAGAGTATAGTTGCTTCTGACCTTGGCTTTACATCCTAAAAGAACTGATATCAATTGGAACATCATATCATACATGGTCATGATCTAGTGATCTTTGAACCTAATTTTTTTTAATCAGCTATACCAACTTTAGGATAAAAAATTTACCAATAACTTCCATCCACGTGGGAATGGGACAGAGAGACAGATGTTGCCTGCCCAAAGATATTGACATATTAGACCTTTTATACTTAACTCTTAAAAATGAGCTAATCATTAGGATAGTTTGCTTTTAAAACAATTCTACAAGACCTTTGCATTTATATTACCTACCTTTCTCTGTATATTCCTGTATTCCTTCTCCCAGAGCTAGCACTAGAAGAAAAAAGAGATGGAAAAAAAAAGTTCTAGAAAACTATTACCCGAGGAAGTCTGAAATTATTAGCATCATTCCATACCCATTATTCCATATCCTCTCCAAAATAAATGAAGCTGAATAAGGGAGGGAAGACACCTTCTTATGTCTATCCCTTTTTTAGGGCTAAGCTTGATTATAATTTCTAACTGGCACAAAAAATAAGGAAAGGAAAACTATTCAAAGGTTATATAAACCTAGAAATATTTGACATTAATAACAATGGCATTTATCTTGGAAAAGTGCAGGTTAATATATCATTTTGGCCATTGATGTTGTAATTACTGTACATGATGTTTTTCTAATTCTGCCTTGATTCATTTCACTCTGATTCTATTTTTTTTTTTTTTTTTTTTGAGCTGGAGGTTAAGTGAAAGTCAGAAGAGATTATAGAAATTGGCTGTGTGAAAAGACTTGTCCTTTCCTACTACCTAGTAATTCCCCTTCAACCCCTTCCTTCTCTCCCTCCTAGCTTTTAAGATCTCCTTTAATTTTCAAAGAAAGACTGGATATTATGACTTCTGAAAAAGTTAGCTGTGCCTCTGAGTCAAACCTTGGAGTGTATGGGGAAGCCAGACATTCATCCATCCACTGATGTTCTTGTTTATTTTCATTCTGTTGTCCCAGAAGTGGAATGCTTTATTGAGGGAAGTGGAGGGAAAGTTTTAGGCCACAGGATGGATCTGTGATATGAATATTTCAAAAGCATTATAATATATGCATTAAATTACCCCCTCACATTCTGAGTTTGACAAAGAATAGAATTTGTCAACGTAGGCAATCCTCACACCAACCACTGTATGTTCTGCTGGGATTTTCAAGACTGAAATCATTGAAGCCCAAGGCCAAATCTTACCTTTGTTGATTTGAATAACCCGTCTTTCCACAGAGTGCAAAGGCAGATTACCATCGGAAATACTGTGAAAATGCTGAGGCTGAATATATCTGGCTTTAGCCAAATTTTAGGATAAAGATGAGAAGAACACATTGATCTTCTATAAAGTAGCTGGTTTCTTTCCAAATACCATCTGCTCCCGTATGTGCTTTTCAACTCTCTGTGGACAAAAGTTAGCTCAGGTTGATGGAATTCCTGAAATTATCTCCTTTCAACAGTGAATCTTCTCAGGATTTTGTGTTGAGCAAACATAAAGTCAATTCTCAAAAAATAAGGAATTTTTTTTATCTGATCTGTACTTTTCAGAGTACTTCTTTTCCTTCTTCCATAGGTTTTTTTTTTTTTTTTTTGCTCATCAGTAGCAGAAGCTAGAATTGTAGGAAGGCAAAATTGAAATGACTTATTTTGATTATTAGCTCTGGAGAAATTTGCTGATGTGTTTGTGTGTAGGTATGTATATTCATATGTATGTTATATGTAGATGTTGATGCTGGTACTGGTAATTATCCCCATTAGGGGAGAAGAGAAGAAAAGTAATTCAAGAACAGACAGACTTCTGGACTTCTGTCCTTATTTTGGAAATGGGGAAGCAATGAATTGGAGACACACCTGAAGAAGGTGGCTAGAAGAGACCTGAATATGGTGAAAAAACCCTAGAGAAAGAATGAAAATCTCAAGCCTAGAGAAAAGTTGAAGAAATTCTGAGTTGGAGAAACAAGAGCAGCCAGCTCCCTCTGCTTCCTGGAGAAGCAGTTCTGGTTTAGATCTTTAAAAAAAAAAAAAAAAAAAAAAATTCTTATTTTATTTTTAATTTATGAAATAAAAAGCATTTCCATAACAGCAGAATTTTTAAAATAGATGATTGTACATGAAACTGCAAATCTGTTATGTACAGCTAACTGAACATTAAGGTTGTATTTGGGTAATTGCTTGCATTTTCAATTACGTGTAGTTCTCTAGTACCTTGTACTTAGTTGGAACTTAATAAACAAACAAATGAATAGGCAGAAAGGACCTTTTTTTCCCTCAAGTATCTGTGACTGAATAAGAAATCTTTGCTGGGCTTTGGAAGGGAAAGCAAGGTAGGAATAATGATAACAACAAGCATATCATTTAAGTAGCATTTTGAGGTTTGTAAAACACTTTCGATGCATATGTATTATTTAATTTGGGTCTCATAATCCTGTGGGGTTTGGAGCACTGGTATTATTCTCCTGTTTTGCAAAAAAGACTATTGAGAGAAGTTACCTATGATTAGATTAGTGTCTGGCAGGAAACTGGAGTCTTCTGCCTCTTAATTCAGAGCAATTATCAGAGTGCCACGCTGCCTCCCTGAGAACTAAGGAAAAGAGCCAGACTTTTAAGTATAGTAGGCTGGATTCTGTTTCTGTATGAAGTACTTATATCTTGCCAACAGGTATATAATGTTTGAGATTCCTCATGATGCTGTGAAGTTGCTTTAGTTGTTTAATTGGCTGACTGAGTGTGTGATAGCTTGAGTGACTTGTGGCTTACATCTTGGGGCCTTCCTATTGCTTCTAGAAAAAAAAAATAAACTATTTTTCTTTAGCTTTTAAAGTCTACTCTACCTGGCTCCAACCTGTCCTTCCTAGCCTCATTTGATATTACTTGTTCTTCTGCACTCATTATTGCCCAATGCCCAAATTGGCCTTTTCTCTGGCCCTCACTGACTTTACCCTGGTCTTGTCCTAGGCCATGAATTCATGGGCCTTCTTTAACACATTCTCATGAAATTCTTTTCTTCCTTAAAAGATGGAACTCCCACACAGACATCATCTTCATGAAGCCTTTCTGAATCCCCCCTGATGTTAATATCCTCCCAGACCACTTAGTCATTAATTCTCTCCTTCTCTTTCCCCCCTTTCTCAACTTCTTCCCTCTTCTCTCTTCTTTCTTCCTTTCCTGCTCCCCCATTCTTGCCCTTCTATCCTTCCCTTCTCTTTCTTTCTCTCCTTCCTTCCCTTCCTCTTCCCCTCTCTTTCCATTCCTTTTCTTTCTCCTCCCCCATTTCTCTTCTCTCTTCCCACTCCCTTCCCTTCTTCCTCTCTCTCATCCCTCTCCCCAACTATTCTTCTTCTCCCCTCCCTCTTCTGGTCTCACTCCATTCCTCTCTATTTTTATCTCTCTCTCTCTCAGTTGTTCTCTCTTCCCCCCATTTTATTTCCCTTCACTCCCTTTCTTTCCTTTCTTCCTCTTCATCTCTCCATTTGTCCTTATCCTCTCTCTTTTTCCCCTCCCTCCCTCCCTCCCTCTCTGTTTCTGTCCCTCCTTTTCTCTCCATCCTCTCCTCTTTCTCCCTTTCCCATTATTTTCATCTCCTTCCCTCTTTTAATATACTACTACTACTACTACTACTCACACACACACATATGCACTAGTATGTTATAATGTATTACCTATATACCACATGTATTGTTATATGAGCAAGAAGTGTTTCATTCTTTGTACTTGTATCACCAAGCACCCAATAAGAACACACCCTTAAAACATAGTAGATATTTAATAAATACTTGATTAATTTTTTTATTAAAGCTTTTTATTTTTCAAAACATATACATGGTTAATTTTTTTACATTAACCCTTGCAAAACCTTGTGTTCCAATTTCCCCCCCTTCCCTAGATGAGAAGTAGTCCAATATGTTAAACAGGGTAGAAATATATGTTAAATGCAATATATGCATATATATTTATAAAATTATCTTCCTGCACAAGAAAAATCAAATCAAGTCAGAAAAAAAATGAGAAAGAAAACAAAACATAAGCAAAAACAACAAAATGAGTGAAAATGCTATGTTGTGAACCACATTCATTTCCCACAGTTCTCTCTCTGGGTGTAGATGGCTTTCTTCATCACAAGATCATTGGAACTAGTCTGAATCATCTATTGTTGAAGAGAGTCACGTCGATCACAATTGATCATCTTATTATTTTATTGCTGTATACAATGATCTAGTCTGCTCATTTCACTTAGCATCTGTTCATGTAAATTGATTGAGTAATTTTTTTGAAAAGTATTGAAGAATGTGCAAGCAGGAGTTGCCTTGTCAAAGTAAAAGCTTGAAGAATAAAAACCTTTTTAAAAAAAATATCCTCACAGGTAGCAAGGCAAGTAGCAAAGCAAGTTACACTGAAAATAAGATATTTTCTCTTTGGAGGAGCTGCTTATATTTCATCTTCACTTTGTAGATGGTTTTTGTGAATTCCTGTGGTCAAAAAAAAAAAAAAATAATGAATAGCCTCTGCTTTATGACCTGCCTGGTTGTGAGGTTTTTAATTTGCAAAGTTGGGCCTCAAACTGTGGACAGTTTGTCACTGAGCCTGTACCTGAAGCTTTTCCAAATAAGTGGGACTTTATCTGATTTGACTCTGCTAACAGGAATAGACTTTGAGAACCAGAACCCTGCTGGGCTCATCTGCGCCTTGATTGGGTATATGAGTAGGCCATAAGTAGAAGAAATGTGCCTTTGAGCTTCTCACAGGAAGCCATATGTCTTTGCACAGTTAAGTTTATTGTCCCACAGGTTGCTTTTTTAATTGTTTATTAGTTGACATCAGATGACTTCCGTCAGAAACAATAACTGAGTGATAAATACCCGTTTCCATTTGTCCCAATCACTAAAATGTAGTGACTGTTTGCAAAAATATACAAAATAATTTGTGTTAATATGGAATTGATTTTGTTATTATTAAATGAATAAATATTTTAAAATTTTATCAGTTTTAATTTATAATAAGAAAAATGTTGGTAGATATAAAACCCATATTTACAAAAGCTCTTTAGGGTCCTCAATAGTTTTTAAGAGCATAAAAAGGTCCTGAAATCAAAATATTTAAGAATAGCTGGGCTAGAGTATTATCGACCTTCTCTGCTTCCCCACACTATTCTATCTACTGATACAAATACAGATCTACAATCTACAATCTATCTATAAATAATTCCCATTAAAGGTCATATATCTACTTAATTTATTAACCTCTGTACCCAACAATTAAATAGTCCTATACTGTTTACCTCAATTCCCCTACAGCTCTACCCCTATAAGGTTGTATTCTAACAAAGTCTAGGAATAATGTGTGGAAATTGCAAAGAGGAAGAAATATGAATTGGGGGCAGGGGGGGTGGGGAGAAGAAGGAAGAAAACTTGCTAATAAATAGGGCTTTTCCACAATGGAAAGGACTGCCTTAAACCTCATAAGACTAGGTGACTACTTATGGAATATGTACCACAGAGAATTCTTGCTTGGGTATGGGCAATACTACAGAGATTAAAGTTCTTTTTCACTCTTGAATTTCTGTGATTACCAACTTTGTATCATTTCTCAATAAGAAATTTTTTCTATCTACAGCATCCAGTAATTACAGTTTCCATACACTAAAGATAAACAGTATGTTTGATGTTATTTTGAAGTGTTAGAGGGCTAAACCCATAAAATATTTTAAACTGTTTAAGGGTTAAAATTTCAAATTATGAGCACTGTGAGAAGTTTTGTTTTTGTTAGTGCCTGCCAGTCAGGGCATGATCAGAATTAGTAGTTAGCAAAGAAAGGTACTTAATTCTCAAAGCTCTCCCCTACCTTACAATTATAAGTTTCTCAGAAAAGTAGATGAATTTCCTTTTTTATTTAGGGGTGGACTAGATAGCTTTTAGAGAACCCTTTTAATCTTGTGACTTTATGAATAAACCATTTGAAAATATTGATGGTAAACTTTACTTTGAGGGAGAACAATGTTCAGTTTTTTTGTTCTCTTTGGTAATCCCATACCTTGATCCCAAGTAGTACCATTGATAGTTTATTAAATATCTAGTATTCAAGTTTTTATTTCAAGCTTTTCTCCTTCCTATATATGTATTGGAACCAACCTAATTTCCCTCTCTTTCTCTTTTCTTTGGTCACTGATTTCTCAGCTCTTTCCTGATTTCTTCCTCTGCTCTAGTAAATACATCTATCATCAGATCTTGGCTCCCAGTAGTTCTTCCTCTTATCATTAAACTACCAGGTTCTCCACACTCTCTTAAGCTCTTCTGCTTTGGGTCTTCAGTTGAAAGTAGTACAAAGTAGAAAACTTATGTTGTGGCTCTCATGGAATTTTTGCAATAGCAAATGCTTCACTTAAGAAGCTTCCCAAGGAAATTGTCCCACTAAAATATAAAAAGGCCCACACTCCTAATAAGGTGAAGAACAGATTACCCTAAATCTTCTGAGGATAGTTGCTCAGCTTGAAAAGAATGATAGGGAAAGGAAGGATAGAAAAGAACCTATGAAGCTGAATCACCACTCTTAATAAAACCTCTCAGTAATATCTTGGTGAAAAACAAATTTAAGACTACTAGACTAAGAGTAAGGAGTTTGAATTCCAGGTTACATCGTTACTAGCTTTGTAACTTTGGGCTGAGATTTCGTATTTCTCAGCCTCAGTTTCCTCTTTTGTAAAATGAAGTTGTTAATAGCACCTATCTTACAGGGTTGTTGTGAGGATTATATGAGATAACATACATTGGTTTGCAAACTTTTAAGTGTTATATAAATGTTATTATCATTATTATGCTCTTTGTCAGTTTATATTCTGAATTCCTCATAATATTCCATTATATTCTACTTTATCTAGTGCCCACAGACTTTGTTTCCATTTCCTTTCTACTGTTGAGTGAAATATAGCTGCTAAGTTGTAGCAAGAAAGGTTATAAAGCTTCCACGGAGAGAGGAGCCCCAGTTAAAGTTAACAACCATTAACCAAGCTAATGTGCAAACAGGGAAGGAAACTTTCTTCCCCAAATTTTCCACACTTAAATACATGTTGGTTTCTCATGTCATCTTCAAGAATTGCAAAAATTACAGTGTTGATGTAAATTATGCCTTCTTTCCCATTTTGGCCTTTCTTGTATTTGGTATTTCTATTGGATTATACCAACCTCCATGGCACTTTGTTGCTGATTTTTTTGATCTCTGTGATAAGCTCTTTCTTCATTTCACTCTCTGTTCTAGTTTTGAAGAAATACTCAAGATAAATGCATATATACACACACACACACAAAATTACATACATTTCCCCTTGAGCCTCCTTTCTGTTTCTTCTCTACCATCACCAATAGCAGAGCTGAAGAGAACCTTACTTTTTTTTTAACGACTATACAGGCACAGCAATAAAATTGAGTGTTTCTGAGCATTTTATGCCTGGAAATGTCTCTTTTTTTGTAGAGATAGAACCAAATTTTGAAATACTGCAGGCTTTGATGTGAATGTAAACTGCTAGTAAAACTGGTCTTGTTAGGTGGCCTGCTATTTACCTAAGTTGTGTGGCCACCAAAAATAAGTTAGCACCACTCTCCAGGATCTCCACATGTTTTCTTCTACAGTTATATTTGTACTGTTTTCCTAGTTGTCTAAGTATCAGGCAGTTTTTACTTTCAAATTTCAAATTTTTGGATTAAAAGTTTATTTTTGTGGAGAAGCTGTGTCACCAAAGTGACAGTTTCAAGGTACAGAAGGAAGACTGCATGTTACAATGGAAGAAGCCTAGATCTGGAGTTACAAGATCTAGATTCTATCTTAGGGCTGCCATTTTTTTCTTGGGTAACATGGAACAAATCACTAAACCTCTTTGGGATTAAGTTCTGTATCTATAAATATTTTCTTCCTTCCCTCCCTTCTTACTTTCTTCTCCTCTCTTCCTTTTTTCTCTTTCTCCCTTCATCCCCCTCACATTCTTCTCTCTCTCCCTTCCTTCCTTCCTTTTCTCTGAGGAAGTAGATTTCCTTCCAGAAGGAAGGAAAGAAGATATTTATAGATACAGAACTTAGGAATTTTCTCAAAGTTTACATTTGGAACTAACATTTGATTATTTTTGAGCATTTCCTTGCTCAGTTTATTTTTTATTTTTCATCTTATTGGGTTCCAGTATAAAACAGGAAAAAAATTTTAGTGGGGGAAGCCTTCAGAAATAAGTGGACCAAATGCACTAATTACATATTTTTATAGTTCATTACACTGTCATCATTTTCTAATTTAATCTTAATACTGAAGTAAGAGAGATCAGATCATTTATCCTCCCCTCTCCTCCCAAAAAAGGGAGAGAAGTGACTTAATTCCTGTGAGGTCTTCTTGGCAAAGATACTGGAGTGGTTTTCTATTTTCTTTACCTCATTTTACAGATGGAAAAGCTGAGTTAGAGTTAAGGTTAATACAACTAGTGTTTGAGGTTGGGTTTGAACTCGGTTCTTCCTGATTCCCAGCCTTGTATTCTGTGTACTATGGCACTACCTAGATGCCTTTATCTGAGGTCCCACAGATAGAAACTGAAGTATCTGAGGCTCAGATCCAGATCTTCTGACCTCAACAGCATCATTCTCTTGGATATATGAGCCTGTTTTAACATTTGTAATTTCAGTTGCTCTCAATATGCTTTCAGAGCTTTGACTTGAATTTCACCAGCATAGATGATGAGAAATTACCATCTGAGTTAGGGGGTTTCTTAATTTTCTACTATTAAAACAATGTAATGATGTAATTTCCCTAAAATTTGCTATGAATATAATTTGTCCGATTTCAGCTGGACCTACATTGTAAAAAGACAATTATCCTATTCCTCCCTAATTTACTCACTATCCTACTTTCCTCAAGGGTTATTTCCAAACCTCTCATCTTCCTTCAAATGTCTCCTGCATCCCCTTTTCTGACCTTTTCTGCTAAGGACCTTACTTCATTCTTTTAAAAAAAAAAAAAAAATTCACTGAGATCATTCACTGAGAATTCTTTCATTTCTGCTCTTTATCATCTCACATCACTTAAACATTTTTTGTCATTACCTCCTTTACTTTGGTTTCTCATGAAATGGTCAACCTTTCTCACTGAGGTCATTTTATCTACATGTACCCTAAATACCATTCCTTCTTGTCTTCAACAGATTGTCCCAACTCTCATCTCTACTCACACTCTATAGTCTCTCCCTATCTACTGACATGTTCTCTGCACCTACCAATATGCTGTCTCTCCCATTCATTCTTTTTAAAAAAGTCCCCAACTTGATTCTACCTTTTCTGGTAGCTGTTGTTTCTTATCTCTTCTCCCATATTTGGCTAAACTCCCTGAGAAAAATATCTATCTGTTCTCAGAGCCTCCACTTCTCTCCTCACATTCTGTTCTAGACTTTCAACAATCAGGCATCCAACTTTATCATTCAACTCTTAGTATCTTTTCCAAAGTTACTAAGGATCTCTTAGTCCTCTTTCTTCCCTGCAGCATTCCACACTCATCCTTTTATCCTGAATATGCTTAACCCTTTCCTGGTTTTTACCTATCTGGCTCCATCTCCTTTGTTGGAGATATCTTAAATAATCTAATCCAAACCATCTATTTTTTCAGATGAAGAAACTTAAGACCCAAAGGTGTGAAGTTCCTGATGTCAAGGGGGAAAAAATGACACTGATTTTAATACAAGTTCAGAAGAAACAATTTTATTAATTTATCATTATTCTAAATCCATGCATTTTTTTATCTTGAGGAAATATCAACATTAGTATAGTCTCCCTTGCCTTCAGACATCTCTCTATAGCAATAGTGAACAAGGAAAATGTAATATTAAAAATGTAGGGTGTGGGTTAATATTCTACTTCAACAAACAGAATAGTCAACTAATAACTACTCACCTTCTTCTTAGACCACTCCCTTCAATTGTTTTTCTAGAGTTATCAAAAGGTCCTCTGCCCTCTGATTCATATGTTGATCCTTTCCAAATGTAGAAGAGACCATTGTCCCTAAGTGAATCTTAGTTTAAGGAGTAGGAAAGACAAAGTCCTCTTTGCTCAGTATTTGGTTTGCACCCTTAAAACATCTCCCCAATAAAGACCTTTTGTTCTTTTGTACTATTTTGAAAAATGAAAAGTCTAAAAAAGTAGATTTTTAAGTTAGAGAAATATTTATTTGTTAACACTTCTAGAGAAATTGAAAAAGTTTTATAGTACTCAGCAAATGCTTGTTGAATTTAATTGAGTTTACTTGCCTAAGATTACAGACATTAAAAACTAAATGATCCTTTAAACTCTAAGGCTCTCTTACTAAAACCCTTTTTCTTGTTGCTACACGGTGGTGAATGGCTATGGCATATACTGTACTCTCAGATAGCATTAGGGTAGAGTTATGTTATAGACAGTGCTGACCTTGTTGTCATGAATACATGGATTCAAATCCAACCTCAGATAATTAGTAGCTTTGTGACCTCTTGATGTTCCTGACAGTTCTGTAATCTAAGTGGCAGGAAAAAGTACTCTTCTGTATTGATGAAGAGTTTATTCAGTAGAGTCCTCTGAACCAATGCAAGACCTGTCCCAAATGGTGCAAATAATTTGGTTGCCTGGAATTCATGAATGGGCTTAAATAAAATCTGATATACTGAAGAGTGATATTCAGGACCTTGTAGAAGGAATCTCCTGGAAGGAAAACCATGTATACAGACCTCTGATAAAACTTTTATGGAAGAAAAATAATCAGGAGAAGAAAATGGTCAGTTATAGTTGTCATGGTAATGTTATTGTTTAGAGCCTGAAAGATGGACATTGTGATGAGGATTTTTCCTTTACTTAATTCCCATTCTGTGGGAGCAAGTAAGAGGAAGACTTTAGTGTCCTGCTCAGAAGATAGCATCAGTCTTTCTAACACTAATCATCCAAATGGTAGAATATAGAGAACAGTAAAATATGGCAACAAGAATATGGTTCAGACCAGATTATTCCTTTGTTCATCAGAGATGCTCCTATTAGGTAGCTATTATACATTGGGTAAAATCCCAGCTCAGTTCTAGGAACTGCAAATCCATTGATTTAAACACCTAGACTAGATTTCAGGAAAGTTGAAAGTATTAAAACTTTTTCTCTATTTGTAGGAGAAACAGAGTTCATTCATTAATCAGGAGCCTATAGATAGATAGTTGCTGACAAAAGGAAAAAAATTATTCACTTTCCAGATAACTTCTCTTTTCCTCTCCTAATTATAATGGAAGTATTTAAGGCTATTTCTTCACATGACAATTTGGTACAGTACAAAGAGAGTGGTTTTTGATTCAGAGGGCCTGTATTCAAATTCTGCTTGCTTCTGGTACAACTTTTCATCTTAAGGCAAGTCACTTAGATTCCCCCAGTTTCATCATCTGTAAATATATGAGAAGATTGGACTCGATGATCTCTACCTGGAGTAGTTACACTCCATGGGACAGGTACTGAAGATCACAGATCAACTCAGTAGCTAGATATTAATGAATTTCTTTCAAGAAACACTTAGACTCTTTAGTATCATTTTGTGGCTAAGCCACCATCTTTATCCCAATCTCACCAGCAATTCCTAATACTGGACTGAGCATTAGAAGGCAACTGGATGAGAGAAAAATTCATGGCCATCATAACCTAAGGCATGTAAATGACTGAGGGTGGGTACTGAAAGTGTGTATTTTGAATTAGTGATGTCACCCCTTTATAAGAAAGTACTTAATGTTACATAGTACTTAGATAAATCCTGGAGATTAGATGTTATTGATACTTATGGTGATTCATTCCCTAGGTCTGCTTTATTCAGACATTGTGTTTTTCTTTCTGCTGCTGAATTGCCAAATTTGAAGATTGCCCTTTTTAGAGGTGTTGGGCTTAGTTTTGGAATTTATAGACACTTACTAATAATTGAAAGTATAACATCTAGCCTAAAGTGTTTTGTGTGTTTTTTTTTTTTTAATGAAAGAAGGAAATCTAAAAGTAATAATTGGAGATGACTCAATTTTAGAAGAATTTACATTCTATTTACCTCCTAATAGATAATAAAGATCATAGCTGGTGACTCACTTTACTTCTTCTTTAGCTAGGAGAATAGTCTTCAAATTGGGGTAGTATATAAGCCACATTCTGGGACAGGCTGCTGCCTCTCCCTTAGGCTTCTAAGGTATCTGAGTACTGTAGGGGATGTCTCTGCTATTATTATTGACTCAAGTCCCCACTCTGTCCCTTTAATTTGTTGAGACTAATCACTAGAAGCCCTAATTGTCAAACAGCTTTTCCATAGGTTATTTATTTTGGACATATAGCAAGAACAAATGTACAAACCCAGAATGTCTGGTTCATACACTCCTCTACCACTGATCTCTGGAGAAGTAAGTTTGGAACTTATCTCATTTTCTACACATTGGTCCCACCAAATTCACAAGTTGCAGCATGACTGCCAGATAAATCCTTCTGGTAGGCTAATTCCTAAGGATCTCTTTCCTTGCTCTCCAGGGCTTTGATACTCCTTCCCTTTCCCTAATCCCTTACTTTCTTACCTCTCCCTTTAAGAAACCCAGCAGGTCTATTTTTTTATCTTTTTTTTTGTTTGTTTCCATAGTTTTTAGCCTAGTACTTCCTAAAAAGTGGTATTTAATGCACATTTTCCCTTTGACTTGATTTTCTCAGACCTTGCTTGGCCTTTGCTTATATACATCATATATTTATCATGTAAAATTCATAGAGAGAGTAAACTTTGAAGGCAAAGAATATCATGTTGATCTTTGTATCTTCTGAGCACTTAGCATATTGTGCTTCCTAAATGTTTGTTGAATCATCTTATCTTTGTTCAAAGATACTGGAACAAACTTTTGAATTCCAGAAATGTAACATTTCTTCACTTCTCAAGATTCCCTCCCCTTCCCATGATAGGAATGCTTGTTTGAGTATTTTGGAATTCCTTAAGTCAGGAATATTTTCAAACATGCCTTTACTTTGTAAAATTTTCTACTTTTTGAAGATTAAAATGGTTATTAGATTGTGCTTTGTTGGTTCTTTGTTAAAATTTTAGGCATTAGGCAACTAGCTCAAACTCAGTACCTCTGTGTTTTCAGGAACTGTATTTTCAATGTACTCACCTTATTTAAACTTCCCTACTTTGCTTATTTCTTATGCAGATTTTCTCTAGCCCGATTTTTCCTTTCTCTTTCTTGCCTATCTTGCTCTTATAGTTCCATTAAATTAGCCAAGTTGGATCACAAAGGAGTTGAGAAAATAATGCTACTTCCCCTCTGTGGAAGTGTCAGGGATTGTGTATGTGGAATATTGCATCTATTGTTAGACTCAGTTGATTTGGTTTTGTCAAATTCCTTTTCCTTTTTTTTTTTTTACTATTATTATAAGGGATAAATCTGATTTGGAAATCAGAGAGGGATGTATTTTAAATGAAGATAATCTAAAAAGATATCAATAAAAATAAAAAAGTTTTTAAAAAGAATTGAAGCATTCTCTCTTAGTGGTTGTAATAATTCAACAGTTTTTTTTCCCCTTCAGTCACTAAATATTGAGTACTATTTTTGTACTTACACACAGTTTTCATGGAAATTTAAACTCTTCCTCATCTCCTTTTAATATTAAATACCTGATGAAGAAAAAAAGGATATTTATAACACATGTCTGAAAGTTTATAGTAAACATCTTTTTTCCATGACCATCCAAGGCAAGGTGTGAAGATAGAGAATAAATGTAGTTTTTCCCCCACTCCCCCACTTCCATTTGAAATATCTTTAATGTCTTGATGCACAAATTTGTGTTTTCTCTCACTTTCAGTTTTACTGATACATTTCGTTTTTACATTATATGCATTTACAAATTTTTCCCAATTTATGAAAAGTTTCTTAATAGTTATGTAGAGAAGCAAAATTAATAATACAGTGACTTCATCTGAAAATACACACATTTCACATTTGTTTCTACTTCCTACCTCTATTTAAAAAAAATGAACAAAAAGCTATTTTCTTCTCAAAATAATATGCATAGTTAAAAAAAGCAAATTGCTCCAATGGCTTACCCAGAAGAGATAAATACATGTTTATATCAATATTGTTGTTATTCATTCATGTAGAACTTTGTGATTCCATTTGGAGTTTTCTTAATAAAGATACTGCAATGGTTAGCTATTTCCTTCTCCAGCTCATTTTACATATGAGGTAAGTGAAGAAAAGAAAGGTCACATACCTAATAAGTATCTGAGGCAAGATTTGAATAAAAAGTTTTATTCCAGAGCCAGTGTTCTATCACTGCATTGAGAGGTAGATTGAGCAGGACAAATTGTGAATGAAAAAATAAAACAAAAGACCTATTCATTTCTCTACTTTATGTGTGTGTGTGTATCATTCTGTATCTTAAATCCATTACCTCTCTGTGATAGCACGATGAATCATTGGTACTTTGGAATCATGAATGATCATTATAATGGTTACAGTTCTTAATAGTTTTCAAAATCATTTGTTTTTACAGTATTAGTGTCATGGTACAAATTGTTCTCCTGGTTCTGTTCATTTCATTCATTACTAGTTTTTGAAAGTTCTTCCTTAAAATGTTCCTTTAAAAATATTTATGTTAGGTGGTACAGTGGATACTTTGGGGTCTGGAGTTAAAAAGATCTGAGTTAAAGTCCTGCCTCAGATACATACTAGCTGTGTGACCCTGGACCTCAGGTTCCTTATCTGTAAAATGGGAAAAAATAATAGCATTTACCTGTCCGGGTTGTTGTGGGAATCCAATGACATAATAATTGTAAAACACAGCACAGTGCATGGCACATAGTGTATTATATAAGGTGATTATTATTATTTAATGTATTGTATAAATGCAAATGATTTCTCAATGAGGGAAGGTTGATTGAAACTAAATTTGAACTTGCTATTTGAACTCATGGGATAGTTGAACTTACCTTGCCTCAGTTTTCAAATTTAAAATTGTGAGGAAGGAGTAACATAAACTCTCTTCTGTCTTGTTGACTCATTGATCAATCATTGAATGAAAGTGTTAAGACATTTCCTTTCTGATGAATCATCTTACTATTTCTGGGCTTTTACTTTCTTGGGCCCTCCTCCATTTCTAGGCAATTCACTAAATGATGCCTTTGGCAGCTGTCCATTATTATATTTATTAGCTCCTTCCTGACTGTTGGAACCTGTTTTATGCTCAAAGAACCAAAGATGCTTTCTCCTTGGAGCTCTTAATTGCCAGGGGAATTTAATCTCACTTTATCTTTATTGCTCCCTCCCTCCTCCCCATAAATATGTTCATGATACCAGACCTAGGAAGTAAGGTAGTAGTTGTCCTAGCAGTAATATTACAAGAATATTACAAGCAATGGATGTTATCTGGGTTCTTTTTACCATGACTTTAAGAAACAGGAAGTCTCAAGTTCATTAAAGATTTTCCTTGGATCTTATATATCATTATTTTCAGCAAATAATCAATTTGGTTGATTTCCATTTGCTATTTGAGGCATTGCCTAGAATGCTTAATGGTGATTAGCCTATTCACCAAATACTTTTTCTTTCATAATATAACAAGTTTATTGGATCCGCTTGAGAAGCTCATAGGATCCTCTTGAAATAAACATGGAAATAAACATGTCAGGCATTGGGGACTTTGGCACTTACAAATCAGGAGAGCTCATCCCCATTCCTACAGTTTATCTGACATTTATTAAACTACTACTCTCTGCTTTGTACTATGTTGAGTGGTAGAGTTCCAGAAACAAAATAATCCTTCCCTGGAGGGAAGGAGGGAACTCCCTGGTGGGGTAGACAGTGTGTGTGTGTGTATATATATATATATGTATGTATGTATATAACAAGTAAGTTTAAGGAGGCACCTAGATGGTACAGTGGATATAATGCCAGGCCCAGTGTCAGAAAGATTCGTCTTCCTGTGTTTAAATCTGGCCTCAGACATTCACTAGCTGAGTGATCCTGGGTGAGTCACTTAATCCTCTTTGTCTCAGTTTTCTCATCTGTAAAATGAGCTGTAAAAGAAAATGGCAAACCACTCCAGTATCTTTGCCAAGAAAACTTCTCTTAATATTACTAAGTCGGAAAAATGACTGAACAATAACAAAATTTGAGAAGGGCATGAGCAGGTAGAGATGGGACATCTCTTACTGATTACTAAATGAGTCTGTAGCTTTTCTATGGTCAGATGATTTCCATGAAATCTAGATAAGTCACTGATTTCTTCCCTACTTAGGTTATACAGGGTTAAGATCCAATTATAGAATCTCTTAAGACCTACAGCTTAAGATAAAGGTATGGCAAATATTTATTCCTATTGATAAACTGGAATTGAATCATTATAACAAATATTGAGCAATAATTTTGTGTAGGGCACAATAATGGAATGCAGTAAAACTAAGTCCCTCTGGCAATCCGTTATCCAGTAGAGGAGATAAGACTTGTACTGAAAAAAGCTGTGATGTTATGATGATAATGGCTGGTGGAGGGAAGGAAGAAGGAGGTAATTAATGGACGAATAAGCTAGGAGACATCCAAGGGAGCACACTGGTTAGGTCTCACTATTTGAATGCCTGACTCCTTGGATGTGTTGGGTAGCAGCATTTATTTATTAATTGTTTTTGTATTGACATCTTTTGTTTTTACATTCCCTTCTTTTCTGACCATATCCTTCTTCCCTCCTGTACTCAGAGAGCCATCCTCTGTAAAGGAATACAAAAGAACAAGGAGGGAAAAAAACAGTTCAGTAATACTACCCTTCATGCCCACAATTCCCATTTTCTCATGTCTTTTTCAGGTTGAAGTCCTTGGTGATTATAATTATATAGTATCTAATTTTGTTTTGTTTTGTTCCTTCCTTTTGCATTGTTTTAGTCATTCTGTATTTTGACAGTGTCACAGGCTTCAGAGAGGTAAAAAAAAGAATGAGGATTGAGGAAAGACTATTAGATTTAGTAATTAAGAGACCATGAGTTACTTTGGAGAAGGCAGTTTTAGTTTAATGATAAGATTGGTACAGAAGGTTTTAAAATCAAGTGAGAATAAAGTGGAGGCATTAAGTATGTAGATGACCTTCCAAAGAAATTTAGCCATGAAAAAGAGGAGAGAGGAGTATTGCTGGCAAGAATGGATGGATAAACTGAGGATTTTTGGAGAATGGAGGAGACCTGAGCAGGTCTGTAGCCAGTAGAGAAGAATCCAGTAAACAGGGTACAACTGAAGATCAGTGAGATAGAAATGATAAAGGATGCAACCTACTGGAGAAGATAGATTGGATTCATCAAATCATCATAGATGTGCTTTGTTATTATTATTGCTGTTCAGTTGAGTGCAACTTTCTATGACCTCATTTGGGGTTTTCGTGGCAAAGAAATTGTAATAGTTTGTATTTTCTTTCATCTCATTTGACAGATGGGGAAACTGAGGCAAACAGGATTAAGTGACTTGTCCAGAGTCACTCAGCTAATAACTGAGGATGGATTTGAACTCAGAAATATAATTCCTAATTCTTACTAATTCCTAATTAGTAGCCATATATGTAATTACTTGCTTGTACCCCCCTACCCCTACCTACCTCCCCAATTAGAATTTGGCATTTTTGAGGGCAAGGACTGGTCTGTCTTTCCTCTGTGTATCCCCAGTGTCTTATACAATGTTTTCTACCTTGCAGACATTTAAATGCTTGTTGGAATGGATCCTAAGGATACATGCACTAATTCCCCCTGATTGTTCAGCTATCAAATGGAGAAATTCTCCAAGCAGTGCAATATCTCTCAGATATTGGCTATGATGTTAAATAGACTATTATCTCTGGAGTCCAAATCTTTGCTTTCTGATGACTTTACTAACCATATGTAAGAGAATAGCCAAAAGAGTAATACTTGAATGTTAATCTCTTCTCTCTGTCTGCCTCAGTTTTCTTAAAAAATGGAGATAATAATAGCACCTACCTCAGAGTGTTGTGAGATTCAAAGAAGACAAGATTAGTAAAACACTTAGAATGGTGCCTGGCAAAAAGTAGGTACTTATAAATGTTTCCTTCCTTTCTCTCTTCTGTTCTTAATGCATTAAATGCAGTTGCCTGGTGCAAAGTCTTTTTCTGCCCTTTCATTTCACAAGCTGTGATATAGTCAGGAGACTTTTACATAGGAGCTATGCATTTTGAGATCCAAGTGTTATCATTATCTAGATCTGTGTCAAAATATTTTTGTAGAAATACAGTGATTTATAGGTGAGATGTTGCAAGAAGAAAAGCAAGTTACTCTGTCAAAAGAATTGTCAGTGCAACCTACTCATAGCAAAATGCCACAGGAATGATTATATCTCACTCAGTAGTGGAAAAGATAGCCAAAGGACAAAAAACATGTGCTTTTTAGATTAAAAGACTGATGAGTTTATCTAATTTTTTTTTTACCCTTGTCAAAAGTGTTGTTCTGGATGAGTTTTTTGGTTTGCCCTTTTAACAGCCTAAGATTAATTTAAGATCAGCATTTGTTGTGTGAGCAAAGGAATTGAGTTTCCAGATATCCCTCTCTGCCAGACTTTGCTTTCTTAGAAACTAGGCAGTCTTACAAAGAGCAGTCAGCTTGCCTCGAAAGAGCAGGGGCCAATGTTGGAGGATCTGGATTGGCGACTTGTGGAAACTTACACAATAGTAAGCAGCTTTTATATCCATAGAGTAGAGATCATAACCCTTGCTTCTTTATCAGTAATGAAATAATGTAATAGTAGCTACCTCTTAGTTGTGAGGATGAAAAGAAATAATGTGTATAAAGCAGTTGATATTGTAGAGTATATGATAAATGAATTGTTAGTTGAAGAGCTGGGAAATGGGAAGAATTATATTTTCAGAAGCATTTCTTGAATTTTTTTTTTTTTTTTGGAAGGATGAGATTTCATTACGATTCTCATTAAAGCTAAAAATGATAAATTGTTGATGTTGTTAAAGCTTAGATCCAGGGATTAACTTTATTAATTGGCATTGTTACTCAGAAAAGCAGCAGCGTAGTAACATATAGAGGACCATCCCTGACAAGAAGACCTGGATTCACGTTTATTTCTGATGCAGAAGAAGAACTGTGTAATCCTTGGTCTTGAGGACAGTCACCATTTTTTGCTTTTCTTTGTATTTACAGGCAGCTAGGTAAGTGCACTGGAAAATGGTATTGGAATTTGAAGTTAAAATCTGGTCTTAGATACTCAACTGTTTCTCTTTATCTCTCCCCCTCCCCTCTCCTTCCTTCCCTCCCTCCCTCCTTCCCTCCTTCCATCCCTCCCTCTTTCCTTCCCTCCCTCCCTCCTTCCTTCCCTCCCTCCCTCCCTTCCTTTTCTTTCTTTTCTGTTTTTTTCTCAAGGCGATTGCAGCTAAGGGATTTGCACAGCTAGTAAGCATTAAGTATCTCAGGCCACATTTAAACTCAGGTCCTCTTGACTCCAGGGCCGGTACTCTATCTCTGTTTCTTCATCTGTAAAACTGGAATAATAATAGCATCTACTTCCCAGGGCTGTTGTGAGGCTAAAATGAGATGTATTTGTAAGATGTTTTGTGAACTTTTAAGTACTACATAAATGCTAGCTATCACTACTATTTCTACTTCTGCTTTGCTGCTACTGCTACTACTATTACTGTACTTATTCAGGTGGTGGAATTTGTTTTTATCTGTAAAATGAAAAGATTGAACAAGATGTTATCCATCATCTCACAGGTGTCATAGGCTATGACTGTTCACATCAGTTATAGATAAACTGAATCCACTTGAGCTATTTATCTTTTCTTCTGCGACTTACACATAGAGTATAAATTATCTTTTAAAGGATTTGTTTTTCTTTTAACAGAACACTTTTTTGTTAAAAATAGTCAACCATAAATTCTTCTACGAGGATTACAGTTTCTCCATGGGATTTAAGAAGATAATTTACATTTATTTATTTTTTTTATAGTAATTTGTTATGTGGCCACATGCAGTTTAGTAGTATTTTGGGGAAGGTTTATTTTTGACCTTTCAGTGTTGATAAAATTTGATTCTGCATGATGCCTCTGAGAGGTGGATTAGGTAAGAATCAGGACTTTATCTGAGTACTTGCTCCCAGGGGAATCCAATGCTGCATAAATTGTTTGATTGAAATGCAACCCACATTCAGAGAGAGAACTGATTAACTGAGTGCAAATTGAAGCATACTTTTCTTACTTTCTTTATTTTTCTTGCTTTTTAAAAATGTGGCTAATAAAGGAATATGTTTCACATGGGGGAAAAAATTTGCCCATGTAGCTGAGTGCTACATGTGAGCTCTAGCTCACTTGCAGTGAGTGGGATCTCTAGGATCTTATCTGTTCATGTTGCCCCTTTCCCACAGTGCTACTGGCCACTCAGTGTTAGCCTAGTGAAGAGTTAATATTGTCTTTTCACCTCTTCAGTCAGCACTTTTGGAGGGCAAGTATGTGTAGACAGAAGGGACTTGAAAACCCCAAAATGCCCAAGGCATTCTGAAAGAGATCAGAAGGATCAAACTCTTTGGTTCCTGACTGCAACATTCATTCTAACTCATTCCTACTTTCTCTCTCAGATATTTTATCTCCTTTTTGGCATCATCCCCATGATTTCTCACTTTCCTGAATGGATCTCAAAACTATAGTCTCAAAGTGATGAATGCTGTAGTCTACATCTTTCCTAAGTTTATCCATGGCATTAGACTCTAAAGGCACTGTATGTACACGAGGCCAGGTTTTGAAGCCCTATATCTTTTTAAGTCTTGCCTCTTGGTAGTGGTAGCAGCAGCAAAATATTTTGCTGCTCATATCGATCATTTTATTGCTGGGAATTTGAGTTTATATATTGAAAAAAACTCACTAACCCATAATAAAGCAGTGTCAAGATTATTGGACAAAAAATTGGAATATCCTTAGTATAGAGTTGCAGAAACCATTCTCTTATTTATGTAGTATTTATATAGGGCAGCTGGGTGGTGCAATGGATAGATCCTGTGGTCAAGAAGATATCTTCCTAAGTTCAAATATGGCATCAAACACTTAAGAGTGTGTGACCCTGGGAAAATCACTTAGTTTTCCTCAATTTTGTCAATCATAAAATGACAAATTGCTCCTCTTTGCCCAAGAAAACCCCAAATTGGGGTCACAGAGTCAGACATGACTGAAAAACAACTGAAGAACAACATAGAAAGTTAGTAGGAGAAGGGATTTTAGAGGCTTTCTATTCTAACTCTTCATTTTGCAAAAGATAGCATTGAAGCTTATGGAAGAAAAGTGTTTTGTCCTATAGCTAGATAAGCACTGTGATGATAGGAATGACATATTAGAATTGATAGGAGCCCTAGAAAATAGCTGCTGAAAACTAATCAATGCATAAGATAATGACAGCTAGCTTTTGTATAGTGCTGAAAAGTTTGCAATATATTTTATATTATCTCACTTTTTTTTTTAATCCTTGCAATTCTAGGAGCTAGGTACTATAGTTATCCCCATTTACAGATGAAGAAACTGAGACTTTGAGAAGTCTAGGGAGTTATTCAAGGTCATACAGCTGGTAGATGTCCTTGGTAAAATTTAAACTGAAAGTCCTATGTTCTACTCTCCGAACCACTTACAAAGCTGCTTCATTAGTAGGGACTTTGGATTCTGGGATATGGAAGTCATGAGTATTTAAAAAAATTTTTTTTCTGGTTATATATGTACATTAATTTTTTTAATACACTTTTGTTTTTTGTTTTTTTTATTAAAGCTTTTTATTTTTCAAAGCATATGCGTGGACAATTCTTAAACAATAGCCCTTGCAAATCCTTGTGTTCCCATTCCCACCCCACTTCCCCTACGCCCTCCCCAGATGGCAAGTAGTTCAATATATGTTAAACATGGTAGAAATATGTTAAATCCTTTATATGCACACATATTTATACAATTATTGTGCTGCACTAGAAAAATCAATCAAACCAGTTAAAAAAAAAAAGAAAAGCAAAATAAAATAAATACACATTTCTTTAGGAGTCATGTTGGGAGATAAAATCAGACAAAAGGGAAAAACCATGAGAGAAAAAAATAGAAGAAAAAGAAAAAATAAGTGAACATAGCATGTGTTGATTGACATTCAGACTCCATAGTTCTCTCTCTGGATGCAGATGGCATTTTCTATCTAAAGTTTATTGAGATTATCTTGGATCACTGAATTGCTGAGAAGAACCAAGGCTTTCATAGTTGATCTTGCCACAATCTTGCTGTTACTATGTACAATGTATTCCTGAAAATTAACATAACATTTTAAAGTTTACAAATAGCTGTATGTATTGGTTATTTGAACCTCAGGACAAGCCTGTGAGTTGGTTGTGATAGGTTTTCTTCCCAGTTTATAGAAGGAGAAACATGAGCTCAGAGATAAATGACTTGTTCGTGGTAGTAAAGTTGGTAAACAGAATAGGAACCTGCATCTTGCCAATTCCAACAGCAAATCTCTACAACACCAGCTAGCTTCTGTAAAGACTCAATGGACATGTGTAGAGACTGGACACAGTGTTATATACATCTTAAGGAATGTATTAAATAAATGATCCAGTCATAGAATATTTGAGGTGGAAGGGGACCTCTAGGGTTTAACCAGAATCCTACTTGTACAGTAATATCCTCTCTAGCACCCTTGAAAAGTGACCAAATCAAATCATTAAACTTTTATTAATACCTTCCATGTAGCAGGTACTATTCCAAACTCTGGAGATTGAAAAGGAGGCAAAAGACAGTTCCTGCCCTCAAAAAACCTATGATTTACTGAAGAATACATGTACAATGCTGTGTGTGTATGTATAAATGTGTGTGTATGTATATATGCATGTATATGCACACAAATATATTACATATAGAAATATACAAATATATGCAAATGTAAATAGGAGATGATAAATAAGAAATAATTAATAGAAGGAAGACATTAGGGTCAAGATAGGTAGGGAAAGGATTTTAGTAAAAGATAGTACTTTAGTTGGGACTTGAAGGAAGCCAGGGAGCTTGATAGTCAGGGTAGAGGAAGGAGAATATTCCAGGATATTCCAGGAATGGTAGGGGTGGGGAGAAGGCAGCCAAAGAAAACAACTGAACTAGAGTAATGGCAGGGTCCAGAGGAGTTAAAGGAAATGAGAGATATTGCAAAGATGAAGTCAACAGGTCTTGGTAAAAAGGAAAGGTAAAAGAAAGAGAATAACCCAGAATAATGCCTAGATCAGTGGTTCTCAAAGTATGGTCTAGAGAATCCTGGGGATCTCTGAAACCCTTTTAGAGAGTCTACAAATTCAAAACTAGTTTTTATTTCCAGTATGGTAAATGTCTATAAATATAACCCAGATAAACAAAAATGCTTTGGAGAGATCCTCAATAATTTTTAATAGGATAAAGATACTGAAAACAAAAGTTTGAGAACCACTGGTCTAGATTGTGAGCTTGGGAGTGGATTTAGGGAAAAGGATAATGAGTTCTCTATTGAATATATTGAGTTTGATGTCTACTAGACATCCACTTTGAAATGTCTGAAAGTCAGTTATGATTTTAGAGGTAAGCAGAGCTTGGGACAGGTAGACTTGAGAATCATCAGCCATATAGGTGGTCATTGAATCATGGGCTTCTGATAAGCACACCAAGTGAAGTAGTATCAAGGGGAAAGAGTAGAGGGCCTAGGACCTCCCTGAGGGACTTTCACAATTAAAGGATGTGATCTGCATGGAGATGTGAAGACTGAGTTAGTACCCTGGATACCTTAGAATCACCCAGAGTCAGGATAAGCAAAAGTCCTTGGTCTTTATTCTTGGTCTTTAAGGGTAAAAGTGAATTGGATGGATGCAGTATCTCCATGACCTCTTCGTCTCCCGTTCAAAAGTGACTCTGTCTAGTTTTACTCCACCCCTTAGTCCCTCCTACAATTCTCTGTATACATCAATTATGGAGCCAACACAGAAGAGTGGGAAGGGCCATTTTCCAAGCATATGCTAATAGAGCATTGTCCAATCAGTAAATAACCTTAAGTGTAAATACCCTTAAGTGCTAGATTGTCCCGCCTCAGTGCATCAACTCAAGAGTTTCAGCCCTTTACATCTCCCACTTTCTTTTGTTTTAGAACACAGGTGGTCATGCCATCCCTGACTTCTCAGGGAGGTGAGAACCCCAAAAAGGAGGTGATCACACCCTCCCTGACTTCTTAGGAAAGGAGGTGAAAACACTGAAAAGGAGGTGATCATGCCTCCTCCCCCCACCCCCAACTTCTCAGGAAGGGAGGTGAAAGCACGAAAAAGAAGATGATCACACCCTCCCTCACATCTCGGGAAGGGAGATGAAAAACATCAAAGGGAAGTGGGGATTGCTAGGAGGTTTCTGGGCTTATTAGAAACAGGTGTGCACAAACCATCAGCATGATAGGCATTACACAACCACATAGCAATAACGCACAGGCTATTAGTGGTGACTCTTCCCACAGGCTCAATGTGGTGTAACAAACATGAATTGTACATGTAAGTAGTGATATCAAAAATGATATGAATCAACATGGTGTAAAAAATTTCCAGAAGTCCTAGAAGGAGGGTATGTAATTAACAATCACACACGCACCTCTTTCAGTAGCCAAGAAATAGTCCAAAACCAATCTGTTGTCCATTGATTCACATGTTAGGGAATCCAATGATCCCTGCAAGCTTTTGAAGTCCTGCAACAGTCTTTTTATGTGTTAGGGAATCCAATGATTCCAGCAGATTTTGAAGTCCTTCAACAGTCTTATCATGTCTCAAAGAATCCAGTGATTCCTGAAGTTTTCAAGTCCTACGACAGTCTTATCATGTCTTGGAGAATCCAGTGATTCCTGAAGATTTTGAAGTCCTACAACAGTCTTATGTCTCAAAGAATCCAGTGATTCCTGAAGTTTTCAAGTCCTACAACAGTCTTATCATGTCTTGGAGAATCCAATGATTCCTGAAGATTTTGAAGTCCTACAACAATCTTTTCATGTCTCAGGGATTCCAATGATTCCTGAGGGTTTTGAAGTCCAGCAATTTTTGATGTCCCTGAGTTAAACGCCATAACCGCCATGTTCATTCAGTGGTGAGCACAGTCAGCAATGGAACCACCTGATGTTTCTTGGGTGTTCTCCTTTGTTTAAAGGGTCTGCTCCGTCTCTCTGTGATGGACAAGGCAAAATTGGCTCATTGGCACCTATCTGATTCCTTCTCCATCTGTAGAGATACAAACAAACCCTCTTCCCCCAAGCAGTTAACCTATCTGATCCCTTCCATTTACCACTTTCTGGGTCTCTCCACATCACTTGGCGATTATCTAAAGATAGTGGAGCTGCTCACACTGGACACTGCCTTTCCGGCAGGTTATAAAACCTGTCTGCCAGAGCCATTGCATCTTTGTCAAAAATCAAGAAGTTAATAGCTAATAGGGCCAATTGGCACCTCTAATAACTGTACGACCTGCACCTGTGTCTACCAGTCCTTCTAATGGTATGCCATTTATATAGATAGTGAGCATAGGTCGGTCAGCTGTCACAGCTGCTGTCCAGTATATTCCTGGATTTTGTTGCTTGGAATCAGAATCTGGGTGACTATCACCAGGCTGCTTATTAGGATTCTGTATGAGTAAATCTGATGCTACTATTTCTCCTGGGTGATAAGTCACACATTGTCTGCCTGTATTAGTGACTAGGATATTATCTACACATTCCCCAGTTTCCCACATCAGTGTGTGGATGGACACTGTTTTGTATGTGCTCTTAGGAGGTGAAATGGTCAAGCCTACTGTGCCTGAAGGCAAGGGATCCATAGGCTGGAGAGGAACAGATTTCACTTTTCCAGGGGGTGTAACAATTGTCCCAGCTGCATACAACTCTATTCTCCCATTTTGTAATCCCTTTCTCCTATCAGGTTGCTTCCTGGCTGATTGTGTAATCCCTTTCTCCCATCATATGGCTTCCTAGCTGATTGGTCATGTCTGGGTACTGGACTTTTAGGTACTCTGGATGTAGCATCAGCTGCCATCATGCCCCAGGTGTTTTTTGCCTGGGGCCCTGGGGCTGGACCCCTCATCCTGTTTCCCTGAACCTGTCTACATACCTAAACCAATGGAAGCCTCTGTTGCATTTTGGACATGGGGTATTGGGTCTTGTTCTCCCATCGTCTCTATGCCAACATTGAGCTTTCAGATGCCCTACTTTACCACATTGAAAGCACTGATGAGTCTCTCTGGAAGTCCCTTGCCAGAAGGGACCCTGTCTTCCCATGTTGGGATCTTGGGAAATCTGCATCATAGCCTGTCTATAAAAGGTATTTGTGCCCACTGTGGCACAGCATCTTATGATCTCCTCTAAAAGAACATCCTTAAATAGTCCTAGTATAATTCTTCTACAAACCTCATTAGCATTTTCTTTAGGAAGTTGCCTTATCATAATGTCTGTTACGGCCTTTTCATCAATTAGTTCATACGATAGCTGTCTGCAGATGTTCCACAAAATCAGCAAAGGGTTCATTTGGCCCTTGTGTTATTTTTGTAAAGGCTTCACCCTTATCATTTTTATTGGGGAGAGAAGTCCGTGCTTTGATAGTAGCAGCAACAATTTGCTCATAAACTGCTAAGGGGTAATTTGTACTGAAATTTCTGCATAAGAACCTACACCTGTTAGTTGGTCACAGGTGATTGGAGGATTAACTCCACTATGACTATTTTGTTAGGCTTGTATCCTACAGAGCTCACTATATTCAGAAAACCACAAGTTTTGTCCAGGTTCTAAGCATGTCCTTGTTATAGATTTCCAGTCCCTAGGAGTTAAGATTTCATAAGCCAAATTCTGTAATGACATCTTAAAATAAGCTGATGTAGCCCCATAAAGAATGCAAGCCTTTTTCAGGTCTTTGAGGTTTTCTATCAAAAGGAGTATATCTTCTACTTTCTTGACCTGAAAAGTTAAACTGTTGAATCACAGGATACATTCCTATTTTCAAATTAGCCAAATCCTGCTCTTCTTCTGTGGCTTTAAGTACTGCCCTTTGCAATCTGATCATAGGAGGGAGTGATTGCTGGTGATATCACTGCCCCTCCCACTACTCCTCCTTCCTCCATCCCTGAAGGTGGAGTTGATGGGGGGAGTCAATAATCTATACCAGTTTAGGCCTGGTTAAGCTGTTTTGTGAGAGTGAGAATCATACACCCTTCACCACGCCCTTCATCCTCACTTAATTCCTCATGCCATCTGATGATACTGCTATTAATCTGTTCTTTGTCTTCCTCTTTTTCCTCACACTTCCTCATCTGGTTGTTCTGAAAACTTTTTCTATAACTTGCAGGATTCTTTAAGGCCAATTGTATTATGTTGTATATATAGAATGTTTCCTTGGAAATTGAACCAAGACTTTTATTATTGTAGTATTCACATAGTTAATCTCCTACTAGCTTCCAATTATCTGGCCCTATATCTTCTTCCTTTAAGAACCAAGGGGACATACATTCTAATGCACCCAAGAGTCCAGTGATCTGCAACCAAGTTACAGTTAAGCCTTTTCCCTTGATCAACTTAAGTATGCTTTTTATAGTGCCCCTTCAGAGTAGGAGTGGGGCTAGGGGAGAATCTTTTCCTAATATCTGCCCCATTTCAGCCAGAAAAGGTTACTAGTTTAGCCCTTAACAAAGTAAGTTCCCTGTTTGTCTATTAAAATACTCACTATTTCCTGGTTACCGGGGACGACTTCTGTGAAATTAGGGTCCTTGGCCCCATGTTGGGCACCAAATGTGAAGATTGAGTTAGTACCCTGGATACCTTAGAATCAGCCGGAGTTGGGATAAGCAAAAGCCCTTGATCTTTATTCTTGGTCTTTAGGGGTAGTGTGAATTGGATGGACACAGGATCTCCAGGACCTCTCCTCTTTGTCTCCCGCCCAAAAGTGACTCTGTCTAGTCTTACTCCACCCCCTAGTCCCTCCTACAATTCTCTGTATATACCAATTATCGAGCCAACACAGAATAGTGGGAAGGGCCATTTTCCAAGCATATACTAATAGAATATTGTCCAATCAGTAAATACCCTTAAGTGTAAATATCCTTAAATGCTTGGTTGTCCAACCTCAGTGCGTTGACTCAAGAATTTCAGCCCTCTACATGGAGATCCAACAAAGGAGACTGAACAGAAACAGTCAGATGAGGAGGGCAACCAGGAGACTAGTGTCCCAGCCAGTCTTTACTTGAGGACTTCCAGTGATGGGGAGTACTCACTACTTCCCAGACAACTCATTTTAATCTTGGAGCTTTTATAGGAAGTTTTTCCATCCATTAAACTGAAATTCTAAAATCTGCCTCAGAAATTTACATTGTTCCCAGTTTTACTTTCATGGTCTTGCAGAATAAGTATAATTCTTCTACATGACAGGTTGTCAGTTTTTGTCAGCAGCTTTCATATTGCCTTAATTCAAGTGAATAATTATATTAAGAGGACACTATATATAAAACGCTATGCCAACAAAATGAACAATTGTCCCTGCTCTCTGGGAGCTTACATTTGTATTAATAGCTATCTCTCCTCCAGATTTTCCACTGGTTTCCTATCATCTCACCATTGTGGTTTTCCTTCTCCATATAAGCATTATGTAGTGTCTGACCATCCCTTCTCAAATGATTCCTTTGCTCTAAGTGCTATAATTTTCTTCCTTTAGCCTAAGACCTCATTAAGCAACTTTTTAGATATCATCTAATAATATTGTTTACTCTTAAATTCAGTTCTTTTTTTTAAAGCTTTTTTTTCAAAACATTTGCATCGTTGATTTTTCACATTCACCCTTGTAAAACCTTGTGTTCCAATTTTTTCCCCTCCTCCCCATTTCCCCTAGAAGGCAAGTAATCAAATATATATTAAACATGTACAATTCTTCTATACATTCTTTAAATTCAATTTAAGAACTTAATTCAATCTAGTAAACTTTTATTAAGTGCCTACTAGGTGCCACTATGTTTAAGTGCTGAAGATACTAGAAACTAGAAAATTAGAAAAGAAGTAGTCCCTGCCCTCAAAGAGCTTACAATCTAGTAGGGAAAGTCAACATGAAAGAGGAAACTTGACAAGGGGGATATAACAGGAAGCATATCTTGTTCTGTGAATTTGAAATCAAGCAGAACTGCAGATGCAGAGTGTAATGAGCTGAAAAAACCTATTTTCTTCCCTTTAAAAAAGAAGACTTTAGGAGGACTTTGATACTCTTCCCTACACTCAAAGTAGAGAGGATGCTGAGGGAGGTGGTATCAAGACTTGAATTAACAAAATGGTGATGAGATTGGACATAATGAATTTCTCTGAAAAAGGGCATCTTGCTTGGTTCTTCATGCTTGAGAGCAGTGGATGCAAAGTAGAGATTTTGATTCCATAATCTCCTCAAATGCCTTTTAATTTTCCCATGAATTGTTGACCATTTACCCTACTTCTTGGATTTATACAACTGACTTTTTAAGCTAAAATATAATACTTTATATTTGTTGCTATTAAGTCATCCTAAATTTGGCTTAGTGTTCTAGTCAGTTGAAATCTTGGATCAGGATTCTGTTAATCAGTGTGTTGGGTTAGTGATTCCTTCTAGCTTTGGGCTATCTGAAATTGATAAACAGTTCTGTGTTTTTTGTGACTGAAAGGTTCTCGACCTTTTTTGGGTCATGGAACTCTTTGGCAGTATGGGAAAACATATGGATCTCTTTTCAAAGTAATGATTTTAAATGCATAAAAAAACCCAAGCAAATTATAGAAATAGTGACAATTTTTTTTTTAAAACAAGTTCACCTTTGACTAACTTAACCTGATTAAGAATGCTTGATTGAAATAAATGATTAAAATGTTGAATAGAATAGGTTAAGAGCTCATTTTTGGGGTACAGAGAACTCATTCCACTTCATATTAATTCACTCTTCAGTTTTGAATCCATCTGTGCTATGAAATGCTTTGCTGACAGGTGTAGTTTCTGTATTGAAAGGATATACCGACTTCCAGATTGCATTTTAAGCAATTTGCTGAAGAAAAAAAAATTAACTCCTGCCAAGACATTCACCCCTACCAGCAGACACAACCCCTGACCCTGAACTTTGTGGGAAAGTGAGAGATAGGAATCATATTCCTTTCTCTTGTCATATGTACTTACTTTTATTACTCATCTAGTACATCTAGTACACCTCTAGATTGAGGCCATAAGGATTGGTGGCCTTCCTCATTTACTTCCTCTTTATTTGCATTCACTCAAAGTAGTTCCTGGTTTAGTGATCTGGGATTGCCTGTTTCTTGAGCAGGAAAACTATACCCTTCCATGCTTCAATTCTACTCCCACCTCAGATTCCTGAGGAATGTATCCGTTTTTAGTCTGGAGAGGAGGAAGTGAAAAGATACCCAGAATCCATAAATAAGGTGTGGAACAGACAGTTTTATTCTCACCCGCAGTGAAACAAATTCTAAACTATCAGGAATTACAGAATGATTACTGCTAGTTGAGTGGCTAATATTCAGACTTTGTAGGGACATTTGTAAATTCTCTTTGCAAGAGTGGCTTATTAAGTCTTGCATTTCTCTTCCTCTAAGTACAACCCAATCCGTGCCAAGTAGGTTCTTTTCTTTCAAGTGCCTTCTTTCTTTGCTTATGCCTTCATTGCTCTTTGTACTGCTTTAGTTGAAGATTCTTCCTCTGTTACTTTGGAAAAGGGGAAAGATGGAGAGGATTCTGGAAAGATGGCAGAGTAGGTCAGGAAACTTTAGATTCTCCAAATTTCCTCCACCAAAAAAAAAAAAGCTATCATCTCAGAGAAGCAGAAGTAAGCATGGGGCAAAGCATATGTCCTCCTAAGACAATTTAAGAAGACCCAGGAAATACCTTATCTCTTGGGATAGAGATTTGGACTGAATGTAGAGTAAACATCTCTAGGCTGACTCTGCAGAATCCACAACCAAGCTCTGGGGGCAACTGATTTGAGGGGTAGCCTCAGCCTTCGAGACTTTCATCTCGAAGACACTGTGGGGAGTCTGACAGCTGAGTAGGAGAAGATTGAAGAACCTTCCATTATTGAGGACAGTCTGACACCAAGAAATCATAAAACAAATCAAAAGAAAGAAAAGTAGAAGAGAAAGTAAAGCATCTCATCAAAAAAACCCCAACTGGTCTGGAGAACAGATCTACAAGAAATAATAGGAGAATAATTGAAAATTATCATTTTAAAAAAGATAGTCTTAATATAATAGTACAAGAAATTATCAAGGAAAATTGCCTTGAAGTTGTAGAACAAAAAAGCCAAGTAGAAATAGAAAAAATTCACCAATCATCTCCTGAAAGAGATTCCAGGAGGAAAACTTAGAGGAATTTCATGTCCAAGTCTCAAAGTTCTCAGATTAAGGAGAAAATATTGGATGCAACAAGAAAAAAAAATTAAATATCAATAAAATAAAATGACAGACCATAGGTTTTGCAATGCTACGTTCTATAGAACAAAAGAGCTGTGTAGCTTACCCTGAAATATTGACTATAATCCTAAATGAAAAAAAAAAAGGAATATTTAATGAATTTAAAGACTTTCAAGGTTTTGTAACAAAAATTCCAGATAGCATCCTGAAGAAAAATAAGGTAAATATTAGAGACAAATTATAAGGGACTCAGTACAATCAAATTGTTTACATATGTGAAAATATTAGTAGTAATCTTATGATTGTCATCATCTGGGTAGTTTGAAAGAAAGGCATGGGCTGAACTTGAGTGATGGAATGATTCTAAAAAATAAAATTATAGGAGAGACAAAAAGGAGTGTTATTTCATACAAATGAAGAATAAAAAAAACTGATAATAAGAAACTGGGGTGTAGGATGAGTAGTGCTGGCACCTTTCATCATGAATAGGTTAAAGAGGGAACTATATTGTGTGTGTGTGTGTGTGTGTGTGTGTGTGTGTGTGTGTGTATGTATGTATAAAAGGCTCCTAAATTCAGAAAGAAGTAAGAGGGTAAAGGGATAAGATAAGGAAGGAATTCTTAGAGTACTGAGTAAGTTAAAGGATAGGAGAACAACATAATGGGTAGAAGTAAAATAGAGTAAGATGACAAGAAAAGATAATGTTAAATATTGAAGGGGCCGGGGAAAACTGGAACACTAATACATTGTTGGTGGAGTTGTGAACTGATCCAACAGTTATGGAGAACAATTTGGAACTATGCCTAAAGGGCTATAAAACTGGTCTACATCCCAAAGAGAACATAAAAAGTGGGGAGAGAACCCACATGTATAAAAAATATTTATAGTAGCAGAAAATTGGAAATTGAGGGGATGCCCATCAATTGGGGAATGGTTGAACAAGTTGTGGTATGTAAATGTAATGGAAAACTATTGTTCTATGACAAATGATGAGCAGGGTTCAGAAAAACCTGGAAAGATTTGCATAAACTAATGCTAAGTGAAATGAATAGAAGTAAAACACTGTACACAGAAGCAGCAATATTGTATGATGACCAACTATGATAGATTTAAGCCCTTCTTAGAAATATAGTGATTCAAGGTGATTCTAAAAGAATCATCGTGGAAAATGCCATCCACATCCAAAGAAAGAACTATGAAATCTGAATGCATATTGAAGCATATTACTTTCACTTTTGTTTCCTTAATTTTTCTTTCTTGTGGTTTTTCCTTTTTATTCCGATTCTTCTTTCAGACATGACTGATGTGGAAATATGTTTAACATAACTATACATGTTTAACCTATAATAGAATGTTTAATTTTAGGGAGAGGTGATAGGGAGGGAAAGAAGGGAGAGAGAAAAATTTGGAACTCAAAATCTTATAAAAATGTAGCTTGAAAACTACATGTAATTGGAGAAAGAAATAAAATACTATTAACTACAAAAAAACTAAAGCAGAAGAGTGAGAAAGGATAGGGGGAATAGGGTGAAAAGGATAATGAAGAATAGGAAAGAGGAAAATATATATTGTAGCTTTGAATGTAAATGAGATAAATTTACCCATATAATGGAAATGGATAGCAGTTTGAAAAGTTGAATCCAATAATATGTTACTTTCAGGAAATGTTATTAAAAATGAGAGATGCACACAAAGATAAAATAAAAAGCAGGAATAGAATTCAGTATATAAAAGATAAGCAGATAAACCAATCATGATCTCAGAAAAAGTTAGATTTGATCAAAAGTGAAAAAGAAATACAGTCAGTTATATTATTCAATATTGTTTATTCCATTTAAAATACCCAGACAGTATAAAGTACCTAAGTATAGATCTGCAAAAAACAGACATAGGAACTATGTGGATACAAACATAAAATACTTTTTATATAAATAAATTCAGATTTAAATAATTAAAATTAATATTGTTCATGAGTAGACAAATTAGCCAATATAATTGCTAAAATGACATATTTACCTAACTAATCTATTTATTCAGTGTTTTCCTAATAAAATTACTAAAAAAAAATTTTTACTGAGGTAGAAAAAACCAATAACAAAGTTCATTTGGAAGAACAAAAGGTCAGGAACTTTAAAGAAACCAAAGGAAAAAATGATGTAAAGTAAGTATATTTAGCAGTATCAGACCTTAAACTGTAGTATAAGGAAAAGAATATTGTTGAAATGTGAAAAGGAAAATTTAAATTATTTTAAATTAAATTTTTTGTATAAATAAATCCACTATAACCAAGAAAAGAAGGAATATAGAAAATCAGAGGGAAAAACTTTCATAGACATTCTTTCAGTTAGGATGTGTTAGAGTTGGATAGAATATTGCTGTGCTGTAGGAAATGATGAGCTGTTAGAGATCAATCAGTTTGCCTCTCAGAGGTAGATGAAAGATTCCAAAATGTAGGAACTATTTCTGAGTCTGGAATGTAACTGAAGGTAGCTTTGGCAATTTCTCAGGAATGAGCATACCCCAAGCAAACTTTTGGTGGTATTATGGAGGCAGCACTCTCAAACCTACTTTGCATGGGAACTGTGTGGGCACCTGTGCACCAATTCAATTCCTTTTACTTTGTCATTCCATGAAGAAAGACTGAATGAGGAAGAATTAAGTCAAGGATAGTAACTGATAAATTCATGCCTCAGAATTTAGTTCTGGATTTGGGTCATTACTACTCTGGCGAGTAAATATTAGATTGGATAAATCACACCAGCCACGCAGTGAAGGGAATAGCAGCGTGGTTAGATGTAGAGGGTCACAGTCAGTGGGAAAACTTTGGGTAAGGTATAAGACCCTTCAGCCCAGAGGCAACCTGCTGTCAATGTCTGGTTTGGCTCCCTGTCTTTCCTAAGGGCTCTCGGCTTTCCTGAGTAATCAGGGGGCCGTGACAACCTGTGTTGAGATTGAAGCAGAGTGATAGCAGGTGACAAACTACATGGCAAGTTGTTTGTGATCCCATGTGATCAGTGTTGTTTTTGTTACATTATATAAAGGGGAAAGTCCTTGAAATAAACAGACTCCATTTTCTCACATCCTCAGAAGTCCCGCCTCATCACTTTTTCACTAGAGGTATATTTTAATCACCTTGGTGTGGGGATTCTAGAAAGCAATGGTATGTTTTGTCACCAGAGCTTAGGGGCTCTAGAAAGCAAGATATTTTAACCACCCTGGTGGAAGGGCTCTAGAAAGCAATGGTACATTTTGTTACCCCAACTTGGGGGCTCTGGAAAGCAGGACTCAATATTTTAATCACCCCAACTTGGGGGCTCTAGAAAGTAGGACACAACAGTTAGACACCACTAGCAGAATGGCTTTGGAAAATAGAATGACTCTAGAAAGATTATTGACCAAAAGGAGAAAGCATGTTATAATTGGAAGTAGTTTCATCACTAGTATAACCCTGTCAGGAGAATTAGCAGAGAATTCAGGGATTAATTATACATTCTGTATGAGAAGATCTGTGCAAAGGTTAATAGACTTTTAAGAAGTGGGATATAAAAAAAATAGCCAAATTCGAGAGGTAGAATAGGATGTGGAAACCAAATTATTAAAAAAGAAAAAAGGGGGGAAATTGTGAGAAATGGATGGGCATTTATTTGGTTTTCACAGTTACGAAAATTAAATTGGAGAAATGAAACAAATTAGAAAATTGAAATCCACAGTGACATTAAAAAATAATCAACTGGAGCACAATTTGGAACTATGCCTAAAAGGCTATCAAACTGTGCATACCCTTTGGTCCAGTAGTGTTTCTACTGGGTTTGTATCCCAAAGAGATCAAAAAGGAAGCAAAAGGGACCAATTTGGGCAAATATGTGGTGCCCTTTTTGTGGTGTCAAGAAGCTGAAAACTGAATATATGCCCATTAATTGGAGAATAGCTGAATAAGTTATTGTATATGTACATTTTGGTATATTATTGTTGTGTAAGAAACAATCAGTAGGATGATTTCAGAGAGACCTGGAGTGACTTGCATGAACTGATACATGAAGTGAGTAGAACTAAGAGATCATTATCCATAGCAAAAGTAAGATTATATAATGATCAGTTCTGATGGACATGGCTCTTTTCAACAATGAGATGATTCAGGCTGGTTCTAATGGTGTTGTGATGAAGAGAATCATCTGCATCCAGAGGAGAGGACCATGGGATCTGAGTATAGATCACAACATAATATTTTCACTCTTTTTGTTGTTTGCTTGCATTTTATTTTCTTTCTAATTTTTTTTCTTTTTTTGATCTGATTTTTCTTGTATATGTATACATATTTCCACAATTGTGAATGTGTAGAACAGTTGCCCATGTTTAACATATATTAGATTACTTGCCATCTAGGGGAAGGGGCTGGGGGAAGGAAGGGAAAAAATTTGAAATCCAAGGTTTTGCAAGGGTGAATGTTAAAAATTATCCATGCATATATTTTGAAAATTAAAAGTTTTTTTTTTCTTTTTCTTTTTTTTTAAAGAATAATCAAGGTAGAGTTTATCTTCCCCCAATAGAATAAACTCTTTGTGGGCAGGGACTGACTTTGTTATCAGGGGTGGTAGCCTGAGATTTGAAAAGAATTTTTCATTCTTTGCCCTTAGCCCTCCTCTGTTAATTTTCCTCTTCTAGAATGTAAGCTCCTTTGGGGCAGGGACTAGCTATGTAATGAGGGATGGAAATTCATATCCTGTAACTTCTGTAATGTTTAATGAATAGAGAATTGAAGGAGGGACTTGTGTTTCAGGATAGGAAATAAAATGCTGCCTTTGCAGTTTCTAAGGTGTAGTTATTAACCAAAACACCTGTGCTTGCAAAAATGTAAAATAAATCTTAACAGCAGTAAAAAAAAAAAAAAAAAAAAAAGATGAGCTAATTGGTTTATTTTTTTTAAATAATGGCTTATTTTTCAAAATACATAATTTTTAACATTCATAGGAAGATAATTTTCAACATTCACCCTTGCAAAATCCTGTATTCCAAATTTTTCTTTGTCCCTCTTTCCCTTTCCCTTTCCCTAGACAGCAAGTAATCCAATGTGGGTTAAACATGTGCAGTTCTTCCAAACATGTTTCCACATTTATCATTCTGCACAGGAAAAGTAGAATCGAAATGGGGGAAAATGAGAAAGGGGAAAAAAACAAGCAAGCAAACGACAACAAAGGCAAAAATACTGTGTTGTGATCCATTCAGTCTTCATAGTCCTCTCTTTGGATGCAATTGGCTCTCTCCACAAGTTTATTGGAATTGGCTTGAATCTCTTCATTGTTGAAAAGAGCTAAATCCATCACAGACAGTTGATCATCACATAATCTTATTGCTGTATATATGTATATATGTTCCTTTGTTTCTATTCACTTCATCTAGTATCAGTTCACTTAAGTCTCTCCAGGCTTTTCTGAAATCAGCCAGCTGATCATTTCTTGTAGAACAATAATATTCCATAACATTCATATAAGATACTTAGTCATCCATTTCCCAACTGATGGGCAGCTATTTAGTTTCCTTATCACTACAAAAAAGTCTGCTTATAAACATTCTTGCACAGGTGGATCCTTTTCCCTTTTTTTTTTTAATCTTTTTGTTTCTACTGGATCTGTATTCCAACACTGGATCAAAGGGTATGCACAGTTTGATAGCCCTTTGGGCTTAGTTCCAAATTGTTCTTCATAATGGGATCAATTCACAACTTCACCAACAATGTATTAATGAACTAGTTTTTCCACATCCCCAGCAACATTCGTCATTGTCTTTTCCTGTCATTTTAGCCAATCTGAGAGGTGTGAAGTGATACCTCAGGGCTCTCTTAATTTGCATTTCTCTAATCAATAATGATTTAGAGCATTTTTTCATATGACTAGAAATGGCTTAATTTAATTAATCTGAAAATTGTCTATTCATATCCTTTGACCATTTATCAATTAGAAAATGGCTTGTATTCTTATAAATTTGAGTCAATTCTCTATGTATTTAGAAATGAGGCCTTTAGAGTTAGGAAAACATGGAAATACTTGGACTTATGAAGGAAGATGCTATCCAGTTTCAGAGATACTAATGATAGGAGGAAATAAATATACATGTTTATGAGTGTATATATGTTGATGCATACATATTCATACCTAATTATAGACTTCTTTAGATAGTGGGAGGAGGGGGGCTAAGTAAAAAAAAAAAAATGTACAGCAGAGAACAAAAAACCCACAAGGAAGCAAAGATAAGCTTGGTTGTTTTGAAAACAATGTATAGTATGCATTACATCAATTTTCTTGAAATGGAAATTTATTGTTTTATATATTGAATTCTCTTATTGTCTGCTGTGGACATGGCTTTTTTTTTTCTTTTTTCATTTTATGTTTAAGTTTTAAAAAAATTTTCCCCCAAAATAAAAACAAAACAAATCAGCATACATACACACACACACAAAAGAAAGAAGAAGGGGAAGCCAGGGGAAGGAGAAAGGAAGCAGGGGATTTTGTGAAAATATTCATATTCTAGGAATAGTTTCTAATTTTCTCTTGGTACCTAGGATAGTGCTTTGCACATGGTAGGCACTTGATAAATGCTCATTGGATTGGATTGAACTGTATACCCCAATGGTTCTTCACATGGGAATACTTCGAATATTCCGCGTCTGAGTTTTCAGTTGTCTAGAAACAAATAGCTTTTAAGTAAAACTTATTTTGGGGGCAATTCACAGCTAACAGTCTTTAATTCAATAAATGATTCATGTTAGGAAAGCATTTAAGTGCATTTTGTTTTCTAGTAAGTGTCTCTGCAGGCCCATTATATATGAATCAAGGTAGTGAGAGTGTCTAAGTTCATTTGGCATTGCTTTATGGAAGTCATAGAAATAAAAATTTAAAACTATCACGTCCTATTTTTCCTCCCTCCCCCACATGGCTTACCAGAAATGAGTGTGGACAGTGGCTGTTATCTCCCCCAAACTACTTCTAAACATTTTGGGAGATGAGAAAAAAAGAGAACGTTATATTTGAAAATGTTCCAAAACCAGTAGTTTGGGCCAGTTCTCTATAACTGGTAGTTTAATTGGACAGAGTTTATGAAGCCAAGATTACATATTTGTTCTATCTTGATCCATTAAATAAATACTTAAATTCCTTTTATGTGCCAAACACAAAGACATTGATGCTTGAGAGTTATTAAAATCAAAAAAATAAAATCAGGCCATATTCTTTTCAAGGCTATTTAGTCCCTTAAATCACCTATATACCTAGCCCCCTTAATCTAAAACAGTGTTCTGTCAGTTTTTTTTTTTTAATGACTCACATGTTGTCATTATTAACTTCTAAAGAGAGAATAGAAAAACATATCACTTTTAGCTCCCTAGGTTAGTAAAAGAAAGACATTCAATAAAGCAAATTTAAGTGCCTTCTGTGTGCCAAATACTTGGGAGTACACAGAAAAATGAAAACTATTCCCACTGTAACAAAACTTACTTAATATTGCTAAAATGATTGTCCTAGAGGCTTTGTGACTTGATGGGTAAATTGCTAGATCTGGAGCCAGGTAGAAGTGAATTTAGATCCTACTTTCTGCACTGAACTTATTAGCTATGTGACTCTGACCAGATCACTTAATGTGTCTCTACGCATTTGCTGTTCTATAAAATGGGAATAATGCCAGGAAGGGCTTCAAGACTTATCAGCATAATCCAGTAAACTAAGCTAGGTAAAGTGTTCTGCAAATCTTAAAGCACTATGAAAATGTCTATTATCTTTTTGCTAAGGTAGTTGGGGTTAAGTGACTTGCCCAAGGTCACACAGCTAGGCTATAGCACAGACCAGATTTGAACTCAGATTCTCCTGACTTCAGGGTTGATGATCTATTCACTGCACACCTAGTTGCCCCCTACTATCTTAACTGAAAAAAAATAGTATATAGCTCTTGTGATCTAAATCCTATATACTGGGCTTTGGTAGCATTAACCAATTAATGCTTGGATCCCCTTGGATTAGGTCTACAAGAGATCTGTGGCTATAAGCAGATCACACTATGCTCTCTGCCCCTTCAGATCATCTTACCCCTGCTAATGTATAGATAGTATTTGCACAGGGGAAGTGGGCTTAAAGATGTTCACTAAAAACAACAACAGTCAATAAGAATGTTCTTTTAAGATAGCTGACTTTTTAATAGGGCTTTAAACTTTGCACAACACTTTGTAACCTTATGTCACTGGACTCTCTAAGCATCCTTGTAAGGTTGGTACTACGTGCCAATTTATAGACAGGGAACCAAGTTTGGAAAAGTTAAGTGATTTCCTCATGATCATAGGCTCTAATAAATGATAAAGGCAGGATTTGAATCTGAGTCTTCCTGATGCTACTTCCAACTGTCATATTTAGGTACTGTGCTGAATAAAGAAAAAACCAAAAGGTACTGCAGCCCAGGTATTTTCTGTTTACCATAAATTGATGATATGCTTCTTTGTTGTCTTGTCTTTTCATTATACCAAGTCAATAATAGCTCCAATCTTAATTAATTCTATCTTAATTCAATCTTAAGTAATTCTAAATTACTTAGGCAGGAGATTATCTGTATCCTAGAGACAACTCTATCTTTCTTAGGAATTCTTTCTATTCTCTATATATCCAACCAGTTTATAATTTTTATGACACTTTAAAAAATTCTATACATTCAGCTTTTTAATTGATTAAAATAAATATAAAAATAAACTTAAAAATAAAAAAATAATTGATTAAATAATCACTTTGATTAACAGAATTATAATACAAAGTACAATTCTACTAAGCAGCTTTTTAGTGTGTATTTATTTGTCATAAAAGAACAATCTTTTTTCTTAAATCACTTCAAAAAATGAATGTTACATGCCCATCTAAACCTTTTCTTTCAGTGGTGAATTATTATAAGTGGTTATTTAATGCATTATCACATAATTCTGGTAAATGTCATTATTGTATGCTGAGTGTTTGACTCCATGACCACTGGATTCTTAAATTTGGCCAAATCCCATTCATTTTGTGGTCCAATTGAGTAATGTGATTAAAAGGGTTTTAAAGTTAATTGGAGAATCTTCATTGAAAGCTTTAATATTGAAGCTTTGTTCAGGGGTTGTACATCAAGTACTATAACTTAAAAAGATTTACCTCTTCATTTGATAGATCATTTTTTCCATTTCTAAGTTCCATATTCATGATTCTTTTCCTTTTTCTTTGTAACTTGATAATACAATTATTGGCAACTTTTTTTTACAGCATATCATTTTATCAAAAAATACAACTTTGAAAATACACTTCATCTACTGTTATCTTGAAATTGGCACATAAACTATTGGTAGTTGAAAGTGTAGCTTCTTCTAATTGCCTGTTTCTTCTTATGTATGTATAGAATACATGCACAATTCTTGTCTGTGAAAACCTACATGCCATTAAATGTAATTACCAGTTAAGACTAGGATTCAAATCTTTAATTTTTTCCAAATTAAAAATTACTCTAGATTTAGGGAATCATAAAATATAAATCTAGAGGGAACTTTAGAAAATGCCAAGTTGATTGATCTTGAACTTATAAACTTTTCTGCTTTTTGTCCTAAGTGAAGAAGTTAGGTAAATGATAAGTCTTTACTTATCCCTAGTCTGAGTCCCTGAGAGAGTGAAGAAAGCATTATGCAATTAACTTTTCTCACTCATCAACCCATCTTTTATATGTGAACTAGAAATCTCAGTTTTTTTATAGATTTAAGTCTCTTATTATTCTGAAAATTAGACTTATAAAAGGATCTAGAGTTATTTATTATAGAAGATAATGAAGAGGTTGAGTTTGATTTATGGCCATCTTCTGAGTTTAGTTTGTTTTAGCAGCAGAATGTACTGTGCTGAGATGATATCAGACCAATATGACTGTGTTATAAAATTTTAAAACAGGTTAATTTTGCATAGGCTTCTGCAAAACCATTAAATAATAATGATTTTTAATTAAGTAATTTTGATTCCAAAGATTTTTCAATCCAGAGAGTCTTTCTATTGCTTGTTTCAGTTATTAATTCAACAAGACTTTGAAGTAATTTTACTTAGCTCTTTGAAATTAATTTTACTTAGCTCTTCATTCTGTCTGGAATATTCCACCTTCTAAGTCTGCCTTACAAGACCCATCTTAAGATAGATTTTCTTGCTTTCTAACCAGTTGTGACTTCTCCATTTGTAGAGGTGATATAGATTGAGTGCTGAAGTTGTCATGGATAGAGTACTCAACTTGCAGGGAATTTTGGTTTTGCATCAACAGAGCTCACTAGCTGTGTGAATCTGAGAAAAACACTTAATCTAGTTGAGTCTCTGTTCCCTCATAAGTAAAATCAAAATAATGAAAGCTTGTGCCTGGAGGACCAAATGATACAATAAAATCCTTTGCAAACTCTAAAATGTTACATTAAAAAATTTTTTTTCAGGGAACTAAAATATATTTTCTCTTCTACCTCCCTCCTGGCTTTGTAACAAATTTCATAGTCAAATAAAACATTCACACTTTAGCCAGATCCAAAAATTTCATGCTACATCCTGAATACTCACCTTTTCAGATGGGTAGCCTACTTTGTCAACCGTCTTTTGGCATTATAATTGGCCCTTGTGCTCATGAGAGTTCTTAAATCTTACAAAGAGCTATCAATCAATAAATAAGCATTTATTAAGTGTCTGCTGTGTGCCAGGTGCTGAGGATACAAAGAAGAAATGAAACAATCTTGCTTCCAAGGAGATTTACTCAGTGTATTAATAATGTGAACCATTATTATAATTATTTTTTTCTCTGTATTTATATGATATGCTTTTCACATTCTCTCTTCATCTCTGCTTCCTGGTTTTTCTGTTTTCCTTTAGATCTGAGCTAAAGTCCTACCTTGTGCAAGAAGTATTTCCCAGGCTCTTTTTTTCTAGTACCTTCTCAGTCTTGATTATCTCCAATATATCTAGTCTATACCTTGTTTGAATATAGTGGTTTACCATATTCTCTTCCCCATGAAGTCATGAGTTTTTTGAGCCAGAGCCAGGTCAATTTTTGCCTTTTTTTTTTTTTTTTTTTGAAATCCCCAACACTTAACACAGTATCTGGCACATAGTAGGAACTTAAGTGTTTCTGGACTTAAATGCTTAATTTAGGGATCATTCTACTAGTTTTAATCTCCTAAATTTGATTTAAGCTTTTTTTTTTTTTTTTTTTTTTTTTAAGGCAAATACTATATCTTCTTTGTATCTTTCATTGTACTTGGATAAGTATAGTGGTGTTATTTTTTGTGGGGGGAAGGAGTTCACATAGTAGGACTAACAAATAAATATTTGTTGACTGGAATTGTTAAATTCAAATAGCTGCCACTTGTCATTCTTAGTAATAAAAAAAAAAATTTTTTTTTTGGCTGGCTAAATTGAGAATGGGGCCAAATGAGTAATTTTATGAGCCCAGAAGTAAGTTACTGATCTGTTATAAACCCTGGCCTATATTAATTCAACCTAAAGAAGAACCAGGGATTTGTGTCCCCTAAAATTAGAACATTGACATCCTACTTATTAAACCTAGTGGGCGCATTGTGTTGATTTCCATTGATACTGGATTTAATTGTGGGACATAAGAAGGATTAGTCCCTGGCTTTATCAGGAAACACTGACTTATAAGAAAACTTCTCCAGTTCTTTGAGATTATACTATTGAATTTGATAATAATGGAAAAGGGAAACTGATCTCAAGTACTTAACACTTTTATAACTTTGGCAAGTTACTTAACTTTGTATTTCTATAATGTAAAATGAGCAAAGCAGCAACAGGCTTATCTTGAGGATCAAATGAAATATTTACAAAAGGTCTAAGTAGAGTGCCTGGTACATAGTAGGCATTCTGTAAATACTTATTCTTCCTCCTTCTCCTTATTAATATTTTTAGGCAGCATTTGGTCAGCTCAAAGTTATCTTTGAGAACCCCAAGCAGGAAGTTGTATGCTTAAGCCACACTATTCTCACAGTTTTGGGTTAATATATAAAGAAAAGACTTAATTTTTGTTTTAAAAATAATTTTGCTGAGTAAGAATGTGGTATTCACTTTCATAAACTCCTAGAATGTTAGACCTATCAAGGGATCCCAGAAATGAGGAAGGAGCAGGATATAACTACTAGGATACTGAATTTGGACCCAAGTTCAAATCCCTCCAAACAACATGTAGTAGTTATGTGATCCTGGACAAGTAATTTAATCGCTCATTTTAAAAATGAGAAGGTTGGACTTCATAGCCTTCTAGTTCCCAATTTATGCCCCTTTGATACTTTATTTATAAGGAACATACAGTAGCCCAGAGACGGGACAGGTAATCAATCACATCATTAATAGTAGAGCCAAGATTTAAACTTAGAATTCCTACTTTTCTACTGAGAGAATCCTGGTATGAATAATCAATTTAAAAAAAATGAGATCCTTGAAGTTTATACTATTTTCATAGTAATACATTAGTTGATTATTTTAAAAAATGCTCCTTTCCTATATATCTATGTGAGGCTTGATTCTCCCCCCCCCCCCATATTCCAACTCTTCTTACTAAATCTATTTTCTTTTGGGGAAAAAACTTTTCATTAAAAATTGATAATGTATAATAAATAGCCTAATTGTCATTTTACTGAACTAATAAATATTTTTTAAAAATTATTTTTCAGTTTCTAGTTGGTAAATATTGATAGAAATAACCCATTTAACAGAAAGTTCTTTGGAGTCCTTTTGATTTTGGGGAGTGTACAGAGGTTTGGAGATCAAAATGTTTGTAAAACTGCTGGTTTAAAAACTTGTAACAATCCTGAATACTTTTCTCCAGATATGACTCCAGTTTGCCTATATCCTTCCTAAAATGTAATCCAGGAATAAACACAGATCCAGGTATTGTCGACCTGGACTGAACTTGCACTTTTCTCACATTGAGTATGAGTTTAGTAAAAGTATAAACAAATCTTGAAGGTTTCTTTTTTTTAAATAAAATGTTTGTGATTCCTCTATTCTGTACTTGCATAGCTGGTATTTTTTTTTTTTTTTTGAACCTAGATTTTATGTTTGATGCTCTTTAAGGGTTAAATATAATTATTTAAACCATCTTGTTTTAATCATGATGAAGAAACCTGTTAGTTGGGCACTGTGCTAAGTCCTGAGGATACAAAGAAAGACAAAACCAATTTGTCTCTTAAGGAGCTTATGCTAAATAGAACAGGCCCACAGTGCATGAGTATAAGATAAATATATTGTAAAGGGAAAGTAATATCCAATTGAAGGTATTAGAATTGAGTATAGCAGTGAATGAGGATGGGAAATACCTCTTGCATGGTGAGCTGAGATTTGAGCTGAGTCTTGAAGAAGGCCAGGAAAGCTGGAATGTGCAGGTAAGGTGGAAAGAGTATGACTTTAAAATTATTTCTCCCTTTTCTTTGTCATCTGAACCACCTATTCAGACAAGCCATTTTTGCCTCATAAGAGCATTACAGTAACAGCTTCCTAATGCTGTTACTATTTAAAGACTTCATTTTATGAACCTCTTTGCCCATTCTTTTTGTCTAAGGGTTTTTAAAAATATTTCTGCCTGTAGCAATGCTGAGTAATGCTAATTGTTTTATATCAGCAATATTTGAATCTTAGCTCTTGAGCTCTATGTGAATCTTTCATGAATGTGCTGCTTTTCAAGACAGTTAATTTTCTAATGAGAATGTTATGATAGATTTTACAATGCAGACAGTGGAGAGAATTATTTCTAAAGTTTATCAGATGCAGCTCAGGACCTATTCTAGGGAGATCAGGGGTAGGGAGTAGGGAGGGGTCCTGGCAGCCAAGCAGAAGGCAGAAGGGTAGGAGATGGTGCTATTAGCTGGTATTTAAAAAGATCTGCAATTAGTGAAATGAAAAGCATCTTGGAATGGAGGTTATTTAGCCCAGTCCTCTACCTAAAGAGGATTCCTGTTTATAATAACTCTGAGATATAATCATTTAGCCTCTGTATGAACATTTTCTGTATAGGTACCACAAGTTTCCATAGCATAGATGTTAGTGCCTTTGTCCTGATTAAGGAAAATGTATAGTCTATAATATTATGAAACTTGGAGTCTAGAAATTTTCCCTCTCCATAGGGAGGGGACCTGAGTAATCTGAAAGTAAGAAAAATGGGTGGAATATTTATAGTTATTTATTCCAGAATATTTTCATCATCAGAGCACTAAAGAACTTGGAAATTAAAGAAATCTGAGTATTTTGTGGGAGATACATTATAAGAGATTGGATCAGAAGAGAAATTTAGTTAGTGGAATGGGGAATCAAGTTGGAGAAAATTTGGTGATACCAGTCTTAGAGAAAAAAGCAATCTGGGTAGCCTAGGTGGACTAAGAAGTTTTATAGCCTCATGTCTTCCAGAGGAGAAAAAGTACTACTTTAAGATCAAAATTTAACTGAAAGAAACCTATTTTATTAGTAAAAGCAGGACCAACTGCTTTTACAGACAACTAGTAGATTTTTTACAGACAACTAGTAGATTTGCTTTAGCCATGAGAATTCCAGGAAAGGGGCAGCTAGATGGCAAAGTGAATAGAGCCCTGGAGTCGGGAGGACCCGAGTTCACATCTTCCTAGCTCTGTGACCCTGAGCAAGTCACTTAACTCCAATTATCTAGCCAAAAAAAATTAATAATTCCAAAAAGGTAAAGAAATTAGTTATAATTGTCTTTCAGGCTGAAGCCTGGAGAAGCAAAGAGAGGAACAAATTTTCAGAAGCACAGAATGGAAAGATTTCCTTTAAAAAAATTTTTTTTTAAATCGAGGGCACCCTATCAAGTCTATATGGCCAAAGGATTGAGGGTGAATGTAACTCTTCCTCTGTAGAATGAGGGAGGCAGATTAGATAACTTATGAGGCTCATGACTTTAAAATGTATTTTTGTTTCATCCTCTGATTATTATGGCTAGACCTCCATCAGTAAAGGAGAGGAGACTTGTCAAATTGGGCCCTTATATCAAAGTGTAGAGCTTCCTGCCTGTAGCTTAAGATAAGGACTGTGGAAGTGAATTCACAGAAAGATCTAAGGCACCTCCCTCCTGTGTCTTTGTGCATCTAAATTTTTGACCCCACTTTTAAAACTATATAACATATAACTATTTAAGCAGAATTTGGTTGACAGATTTTAAGGACAAGATCTAGAAAAGTAGAGGAGTCACTCAGAAAAAAAGAGGGTATGATTTCCTGGAGGACCAAGGTTTAGTGAAAGAACAGCTGTGAGCTCTCTTTCTCTTAGAATTTGTTATTATGATTTCTCATGTGTTTGTCTTAGTGATTATTAGTCAAATTCTTAAAACTGCTCCTTTAGGGAGCAGGGAGAAGTATAACAAAAAGGATTTCTGTGTTTTACCTACAACCTAAAGTTTGGAAAGGAGAGGTGATGGCCCGTAGAAACAAGAACTTGCTGCTACTAAAAGCCAGTGGGAGCTCAGGAGTTCTCATGTTATGTACACAGTTAAGTTCTAGTTTTATTGTTGAGAACTTTTTTCTTTATATTGAATCCCAAATCTGTTTTTCCATCCTTAATTCTAATTATATTCTCTAAGACCATATAGATTTAATTCTAATTTCTTTCCCAGATAACAGTCCTTAAAAACAATATTCATAGACAGCCATCTGCTCCCTTCTCCCTTGCCAAGTCTTCTCCAGTTAAAATACCCTACAGGCCAACAGATAGACTCTCTTAAAATAGGGTTTCCAGACCCTTCAAGCAAATTCCCTCTGAAACATCTTGTTGATGTATCTCTTTAAAAACTAAACACAATATTCTAGATGCACTTAACATAGTTTTATCTCATTTAGTCTTAACTAAATACTGTAAGGTAGGTGCTATTATTATAGATATTTTACAGGTGCATAGAGAAATTAACTGATTTTCCCACTAGAGCTAGTTAATGTTTCTGGGAGTACTAGAACTCCCTGAGTATGAGTAAGGCACGGTCTCTATATCCACTACACATCCTAGAGAATAGTGGAACTGTTGCCTCCTTTATATTTCAGTTAATTCAGACAAAAAATAAGTTAACTTAGCTAGTTCATTGTTGATGCATAGTAAGCTCTCAAACTTGTGTCTTTAGGTCTTTTCATAAGCCAGGTTTTTGCCTAACAAATATTTGGGTAGTTTATTTTTGTTATTTGAAATTGAATTTACCACAAATACTATTGTTTGTTATATGCAAAAGAAATGTGCTAGATACAGGGAAAGATATAACATTTAGAGAAGGTAGAATTCCCTACCTTTGTTACATATAGTCTGATGTATTCCTCTTACATTTCATCTTGTTAATTTGGGTCTTTTCTTGTTGGTATCAGATCCTTTCTAATCCTTTTTGTTAGGAGTTCTTCTTCCTTTCTATAGTAGCTTTATGTTTCCTTTGTGTTTTTATACATTTTTACTTATTTGTGCACTTTAGTCTATTTGGCATTTGTGTCTGTGTTCCTGAACAAAATACATGTTTAATCAATGGTTATTGAATTGAATCAATGTTTTTTCAGAGTTTTTCTGCCGACCAATTTGCTAACAGTCCTTTTTAGGGTTATTTGTATTTGGTTATGACTCAATTTGGGATTTCCTTGACACAGATATTGAAGTGGTCTGCTATTTACTTGTCTAGCCTATTTTATTAAAATTTTTTTTTTATTATTAAAACTTTTTATTTCCAAAATAATTTTCAACATTCGCCCTTGCAAAACCTTATGTTTCAAATTTCTTTCCCTTCCTTCCCTCACCCCCTCCCGAGGTGTCAAGTAATCCAATATATGTTAAACATGTATAATTCTTCTTTACATATTTCCACAATTGTCATTGTTCAGTTCCTTTTACAGATGAAGAAATCTAGACAAATAAGCTTCAGTGACTTGCCAGGAGTCACACACTATTAAGTGTCTGAGGCTGGATTTGAATTTGTGTGTTCTTGACTTATGGTCTGGCACTCTATCCAATGTGCCACTTTACTGCCCAGTATATTATCTTAAAATTTGGTAAGCTTGAATGAAAAAAAAAGCATTTATTATTTACTTTATGTCAGTGACCATGCTAGGAGCTGCCTATTGGGTAGAATCTTAAACCTGGAATCAACAAAACTTGAGTTCAAATTATGCCTGAGATACTTTTTGGCTATGTGATTCTGGGCAAGTTGCTTGATCACTATCAACTTCATCTTCCTCATATGACTTTGAGATGATAATAGTGCTCACTTCCCTGGATTGCTGTCAGGATAAAAGGAGACAACATTTGTAAAGTGCTTTGTAGACCTTAAAACACTATATAAATTTTACTTAGTAGTACTAGTCACATTCTAAGCACTCAGTAGGCAAATAGAGAGTTGAATCCTTAAAGGATTTATATCCTAGTAGAGAGAGAGAATTATGGGAATAGTGATCATAAAAGAGTGTGTCTGGACAGTCACAGGACTGTATGACTTTGCCCATCACATTCATTTCTAGATCTCTAAGACCACACTAAAATACTTTCTATGTTTTCAGTCCAAGTATTTGACCAAAAATATTGAAGGGGACATTCTGATATAAAGACAAACTCTTGCAGTATCATCTTTTGGGCTTGACATAGAGGGTGTCACCCACATGTTTTTGATCTGAGAGTTCATTTTGCTTTTCTCAGAGGGATTCATTTTCAGCTCCTCCTTTTTGAACATCTGAGTAGCATTTGCTTGTCTTCATTACTTAGATATCAGACAGTCTCCTTCATTAGTGTTAGATAAAATAATTTTAAAGGGACAATTAGGATCAATGGTGTAATTCAGACATGCTCTTGGGAGGACAACATTTGCAGTGTGGAAGCATCAAATGGGAGAGGTAGATGGGGTTTTCTTAGGTTGGATGCTCACTTTTCCTGTTTGGGTGATTTTTTGGAAGAAACAATTATTTTTTTGATCAATAGAGATGATCTGGAGAGAATCTTGAATAAATCCTGAAGGAAGGAGGAAGAAAAGAAATAAGTGTTTATTAAGTGGCTACTGTGTGCTCCCCACTACTATGGTGTTTGGTTAAGATATATCAGCATTGCTGTTATACTGGCAGCTGGGGCAACATTAATGAAAGGTCTCTTTGTATTAGATTGGTCTTGTGGCTTAGTAACACATTTTTGGGTTGTGAAAGGGCTCAAAGTCAAGAATGTACAAGGACTTGATGACTTCTGAAATTTCTGCTGCCTCTGAGTCCACTTTTCTATTCTAAAACACTCTAATAAGTGGCTATATTTTGTGACAGTAACTTATATGACGCTCTGGAATGGAATTTGTTGATCTCTGCTTTTCCATAGTGTATGACTTTGACAGATCACATGACTTCCCTGTGACTGGAGAAGCACTGGAAATGTCAAAATAGTTGGCAAATATCAGTCTCCCAAAATCAAAGTGGAGAATCAGTCCCCCATTGCTTCCATTAAACTACTAAAGGGTAATCAAAAACAATGATTAGACATTTGGAATATTCAATTTCAAATCAGAGGGGCTGTTAAATTGTAAATAAATATTAATCACTCCTAAAAGCCAAGAGCTCTGCTATTGTCACTTATAAGCTTAATGAAATAGCTTTAAAAATTGAAAAGTCTATGTTAAGACTGTTTATGAATGGTCTTTCCCTGTATTGGAGTCCAATGATGAATCTTCAGACCATGTTGTTTCCTGGATTCAGGTGCCAAGGATTGTGTTCCTGGAGTGTGGGTAATCAGAATTACCATCAAAGGTTTTTTATACCTTTCAGAATACAATAACAAAAGATTAAATCAAAGGCCCCTTTTCCTCACCTCTTACAGGATTTAACTTTGTTCATAAATCTAGAAGATAATAAGTAAATAATTAGAAGCAGGAATGAGTCGCCACAAGTAGACTAGGGAGACCTGTGCATCTGGTAGTATACTTAGATCTGCAGAGTGTAGAGGAGGGAACAAATTGGCCTTCAAATCTAAAGTTGGGAAGAACTTTTGAAATCGTCTAGGCTAACCCTTATTTAATAAGTGATGAAATTGAGTACCAGAAAGGTTATATATATATTTCCAAGCTCAGATAGGTAACAAATAGCAGAGATAGGAGACTTGGGTTGCAATCCCAGCTCTGATTATCACTATGTAACCTTGGACAAATAATCTGACTTCTGATCCTCTCTATCCTCATCTGTAGAAGGGATATCATGTATGATATGCCTCACAGATAAAAGGAAAGTAATCTATAAACTTCAAAGTACTAAATAAATATGAGTTACTGATATAGAAGAGAAGGATTCCAGTTTAACATTTAAGTGTCTTTGGACAAATAAATTAACCTCCTTAATTTTCTCAGTTTTTAAGTCGGGGGATTGAACTAGGTGGCTTGTGAGAATCCTTTTGGTTCTTCATCTATGACTGGAATTTGGTCTGTTTGCTTTCACTCACATACTTACTTATTTCTCTTCTTCCTTTCTTCCCTTTCTTTGTCAATTCTCTTTTTCCTTCCTCTTGTTTTATCTCACATAAATTCTGTCCTTCCTCTTTTCTCTCAGCATACCCTAATAAAAATATAAAACAAGTATAAACAGATTCTACTTTTCCATTTCTTTGAAAGATTTTTGTTTGTCTAACAGATGTTTGACAAAGTCTTCTGATTTCTTTAGTGTTATGTCCTTTTAACTTTAAAATGTTTTTTTTTAAAGTTTGGGTTGTTACTTGTTTGTTTTTTCCTTCAGATTTGTTTACTGGACTTCACTGATAGATAGATTACCAAAGAACCAAGGCTGGGAGTGATTGTGATTTTCATCCAGTCCTTTAATCTTTAGTCTTGTCTCTATTTCCTTAAATGTAAAATGAGGAAATGAGAGCAATTTTTCCAGGATTGTAGTGAGGATCTAAAGTACCAGATACATAATAGGTACTGTGTAAATGTAAATAAACATACAGATTTTTAAAAAATAATTTTAAATTGCCAGAACCCATGCCAGGGTAATTTTTTACAACATTATCCCTTGCACTCATTTCTGTTCTGATTTTTCCCCTCCCTCCCTTCACCCCCTCTCCCAGATGGAAAACAGTCCTATACAAAACATACAGATTTTTACTCATTTATTCTCATTCTTAAAATTCTTATCCATTCATTCATTCTAGAGGCAATGCATTTTCTTTAAGAGTTTTCAAATAAAAACAGTATGATCTAGTGGGGATGCCTTTCATGTATAGCTTGAAGTAGATAACCACAGGGGCAGCTAGGTGGCACAGTGGATAGAGCACCAGCCCTGAAGTCAGGAGGACCTGAGTTCAAATGTGACCTCAGACACTTAATACTTCCTAACTGTGGGACTCTGGACAAAAAAAAAAAAGCTTCCTAGCTGTGTGACCCTAGGCAAGTCACTTAACCCCAATTGTCTCAGCGCAAAAAAAAAAAAAAAAAAAAGGGTGGGGGGAGAAATAGATAACCACTGGGTTCCTTTCCAGTTCCCATATTCTGTGATTCTGTGAACTTGAGGACAGACTCTACTATAGAAAGATTAAATGGATTTGCCCAAAGTCTAGTAAGTGAGAGTGAAAATTAGAATTAGGGTTAATGATGATGATGATACTAATAATAATCACTGACATTACATAGCTTTTTACTCACAATATGTTACTTGATCCATTCAACATCCTTAAAGATATTATACTCATTTCACAGATGCCTTCACAGAGAGCTTAAGTGGTTTTCCTCTGATCACATTGTTAAGTGTCAGAAATAGAATTCAAAGCTAGGTATTTGCTACTTTAAGTTTACCACTGTAGCTTGTTAGATTATATCAAAATCATGAGAGTTGGGAACTGGTTGTGGTATCAAGAGAGCTTGGCCAATAATTGTTCCACTTGTTTATTAATGATGTGTTGAGTTATAATTAATTTGCTCTGCCTCACTTCATTTCAAAGTTTTTATTTTAATAGCCCTACCCACCTTTTCCAGTGTTTAGTTCAGGACTTTTTCTGTTGACTTCCCCTGAGATCACTTCCACATTCTGACCCCTCTTCTTGTTTCTTTCTTTTTTTTTTTTTTTTAAATGAATTAGACATAAATATTTTAAAATGCTTGCTTAAGAAAGTGTTACATTCACTTGAAACTGAAATGCAGTTTTCTAAAGAACAAAAACAAACTCGTACTAAGTCTGTAAAGAGCTGGTGATATTTTCCTTACATTTAATTCTGGTTTTGTGTTTTATAGGCTTTCTCTTGAGTGCCTGGACTGCTCTCCTTTTTCCCCTGAAAAAATTCTCCTAAAGAAGTCCCTACGCACACAAATAAAACCATGGACCTCATTGGGTTTCTGAAGTCTCAGTTCCTGTGCCACTTAATAATTTGCTACATATTCATTGTGTCCGGGCTGATAATAAACACTATTCAGCTCTTCACACTTGTTCTCTGGCCAATCAACAAACAGCTCTTCAGGAAGATCAACTGCAGACTGGCCTATTGCATTTCCAGCCGTAAGATACTTATTTGTTTAATGCTTCTTTTTATTCCTTATTGAATGTTTGCTTTAACTTAAGGGAAGTATTGGGTATATATATATATATAGTTACACTGCTATGTTATTCCCATGGTTTTTTTTAGCCTAAATTAAACTTGAGGAGATCAAGACCTTGGGCTTAGAAGTCTGAGACCTGATTTTGCTTCTTTGTCTTAATATTTTGGGGCTTGGTCTTGATTTCATGTTGATTTTTATCAGAATGGTGATTTCAAATAGCTATTTGATAGACACAATACAAGTTTAGGTTTAATGTATGTATATATGTACACACTTTATGTGTGTATATATATGTATAAAAATTTTGTTTGAGCTCTAGGACTGAAATCCAGAAAATTAACTTTGAGATTTCTAGGTCTCTGCTTTGTGAAGCAAATCCAAATCAGTTTTTGATGGAAACAAGTAGCTTGCTACCCACATGGTTTCTAGATGAGATTAATAAGGATAATCTATGTATGGTAACTGAAAGACAGTATGTATGTGTGTTGTTCATAGATATATATATATATGCATACATATACAATGGTACATTATATATCTATCCATCTGTATGCATGTTTATGAGGACATACTCCAATGTATGCATGTGTTATATGGGCACATGTATGTATTCACACCTGTGCATGTTTTGTGCATATATGTGTGTACATATGTCTGTATATACACAATAAAAAGCAAGTTAAGTGAGGTTAGAGTAGTTTCATCTTTGTATCCTCAGTGCTTAATTAGCACAGTGCTTGCATATAGTAGATAATTAACAAATGCTTATTGAAGTCAAATGAAATGATTTATTATTAAGAGCATTTGAAGGAGAATAAGAATAATTATTATTACTTTTGTGAGGATAAACCAAGATGATGTTTATAAAGTGTTCTGTAAACATTAAGTACCTTGTAAATATATTACTATTATTATTACTAGTCACCTGTAAGATTTTAAACTATAAAGGGATTGTTGGCCCTTTATAGTTTAAAATCTTACAAGGGCTGCTTATTTTCTTTTTTCTTTTTTGTTAGAAATTTTGTTTGAGCTCTGGGGCTGAAATGCAAGAAATCAGCTTTGAGATTTCTAGATTTCTTCTTTGTATAGCAAATCCAAGCCGGTATTTAATGGAAACAAGTAGTTTGCTATCCATGTAGTTTCTAGGTGAGTGGAATAAGAGTAAGCTGGAAAATGATATGGACCACATCTCTAAATGTCTTTTAAAAAATATAAAAGCATAATCATATATATATGCATATTTATGCATGTATAGGTATATGTATATATTTTAAAGTGTATATATATATATATATTCTAAAATTGTCTCGAATAAATCAAAGAAAATATGAATTCTACAGTAGCTAAAATGAATTAGGATTTCAAACCTGGATAATTTTAATGTACTTTATAATATGCATTAACATTGAGAGACTACTCCACAGAGAGCATGTAGGTCCAGGAATTATATATTCAAGAAGGATAAAACAGAAGTGGCCCAAAGATCTGCAAGAGAAAAGAATATTTCTCCCTTTCATCTTACCCATTTTAATTCTCAGGAAAATCTAGAGAAGTGAAAGGATGAGACATGAACAATCACCTGGTTTTTTCTCCACATTTTGTTAAAAAAATTTTTGTTAAATATAAGCCAGATCAAATGGGCCTAGAGAATCCTATCCCCTCACCCCCAACTTCCAAAATGAAGTTCTCTCCTTTTAGGTTTCTCAGCAGCATTAAATCCACTGAGCATCTTGGAATTTTTATTATGAATCCCAAGGTATCCCAATATTATTTTCCAGGCATCACTCTTAGTAATAGGTTATCTGCTCTTTCTTACCACATGAAATAAACTTAAAAGAATATGGTAGTAGAAAAGAAGGCAATTACAGAGTTAGAAAAATAGCTTGAGATGAGTGGAGAGTAATGTGAAGGAAGACTCCTGAAATCTTATCGGGATCACTGATAAGCTCTGGGCTATAGTTTGGAAATTCAGCCAGGAAATCACACCAGAAAAACCACTCCTGAAATCTGGTGTAGATATTCAGTTACTGTTAATTCAACTTTTTCCCCCTCTCCAGAGTAGAGAAGTAAATTGTTTATCTTGTGTTTAATTATGCCTTCTGGAATATGAGTCAGTGTGTATTTTGGAAAATTATCTGCATTAATAATTAGAAGCCAACTTCTCAAGAAAAAAGGTAAAATATACCCTTTAGGTCCACCTTCTGCAGTTACTGGCTGTGACTTTGGATAAATCACTCAACTCCTCTAGCCTTAATATTCTCTGGAATTAAAGTCAGAATATTAGGGTTCATGACACTTCAACACCCTTACTAGGCCTTTGGCACTAGATGAATTCTTGAGCCTGTTTCCTTATCTATAAAATGAAGATGATTGTAATTTGGTCCAAGTTTTGTTTAATTGTGAAGTGTATTCTTTATAAAAACCATCATTCTTGAAGACCATCAAAATCAATTAATTTTCCTTACTCAATTAAGATCCTTTTAGCATGAGTATATTTTCTAGCTAGAGAATTAAGATGTCTAGTGGAGCAAGTGTTAAGAGTCCAGGACTGTTGCATAGGACTTCAGACCCTTTCACTGGAATTCCATTATGTTTAATCACTTTTCCTTAGGTAGAGTTTTATATTTAGAAAACTAGGATTTAAGAAATGAATGAGTCAAGTGAATTGTAGTACAGTTTGGCCAGCAAATTGAGTCAAAAAAACTGAAAATGAAGTTACTATTGACAGTTTTTGTTTAAGCATAGAAAAGATTGTTCAAAAGATTTGGATTTGGTGGCAGGGAATGGAGTGTGTGAGGTGGAGAAGTTATGTTGATAAAACAAAAAGAAGTCAAAGGGTAAAAAATCAAATAAACATGTATACTACACAAAAATCAAATAAACATTTTATATCATACAAATGAAGAAAAGGAAATTCATAAGGGATCAATATATCAGGGAATGATGTTAAAATTAATATGTATCTTTTTTTTAAACTATGCCTAATAAAAATCCCATCATCTTGTAATATAACCAACCATTTTTGGTTCTTTGTATATGGATATGTTTTTTTATATATGTGTGTGTGTCAAGTTTATAATGTCAAGTTTATAATTTTAAAAATTACCATCACCTCCATCCAAAAAATAAAAAAAGGATAGGATTTCATGTCTTTTCTCTGATCCTAGCATAGTGCCTGGCACATAATAGATGATTAATCAATTCTTTTTGGTTGAATGAAGTAAAGTAATTGAGATAGAAAATGGAAACTTTCAAATGTTTCTCCTGGGAGTCATGGTTTCTTTTTTCAAAAAGGAAAAATAAGACATGAAGAATTCAAATATCATTTGTAGGTGGAGCCAAGATGGCAGAATAAAGGCAGGAACTCAAGTATCATTTCTATTTATATCAAAACGTCAAGAATTTGAAGTCAAAGGATATAGGTTCAAATGTTGCCTTGTTACCTATCTCATATATGAGTAATGCTCATATTACTCAATGTGGTCAAATCATTTAATCTCTGTAAGTAGCAGTTTTCCTCATTAAATAAATGAGTGGATTGCACCATATGATCTCAGAAGTACCTCCTACTATATTGTCTATTTCTCAGTGGATTTTTCCATTTCAGTAACAATTCTCTTAGTCTTAGACCTTTTCTTTACTTGTTTTTTTTATAAATTTAAATTTTTTTTCCTGCACCTTCTCTCCCCTCTTCCAAATGTAACAATTCAGTTATCAGTATGATCAGTAAACACACCAATTGTTAACTCTGTAACTAATTAAAGGTGGAGGATATGTCATTTTATTCTTTCTTCCTTAATTTTCTTTTGGACTTTTGGCTCTTAGTGATTATCAAGGTAAGACAGCAACTAGGAGTGCCTACCTACCCTCTGAACACTCCCATCGCCCTTCTTGCAGTTTAAGTTAATCTGTCAAAACAGACATAAATACAGGGCACCATCTCTACAAATCTTAGTGTTTTTATAGAGCCTTGAAGTGCTTGTCTGTTCTTTTTTTATTTTTCTCAAAGGTCTGGAAATATGGTAACCCTCTAATTATCAACTATAACAGGCAGCTGTAAAAGGGAGCACTTCAAGACCAACCAGTTATTTGTCCTTTACTCTGTCAAACCTGACTTGATGATACCATCAGAGAGCCAGAATAATCCAGGCTGTGGCTCTCAGTTAATCTTTGGCCTCCCTGGAAACTCCTGGGGAGTTATAGGATTTATCTTTCAGAGATAACTTCAGAGTTAGTAGAAGTAAGTAACTGACCTGTTCATTTTACACAGTCCCGTGGCTTCTTTCTGTCATCATGAGCCTTTTCTACATGAAAAGTTCAATGATAATGGATTGTAGCTTTTAATAAGCTTTTAAGGCACTTTTTCATTCTGAGGCCTTGGGTGACAATTGTGGCAGGCCTCTGCTGAACTAGTTAGCAAAGAGCTTCATTCTGGGAACAAATTGTTCCAAACTTCTGAGATAACTGACCTGGACCAGGAATTGTTTTCTATGCATTTAGTTAAGCCCTGAGGATACCAATTTATTTGTCATTGAGGGCAGTGAACTGGATAAGTAATACCTATGGGAACTATTAAGTGATACTAACATTTCAAAGGCATAGAAGAGCAAAGGAAAAATGAGAGTATAAAAAGAAAGCAGCCAGAACATATGAGGGAACAGTAAAGAAATCAGAGAGCTAATGAGAGATGAATGCTGATTCTTGGTAGCTGTGTCTTAAGTTATAACATACTCATTAATAAGAAATCAACCTGGCAAATATTTATTAGGTGCCTACTATGAGGAGAATACTTTGTTAGGTCTACTATAGGTGAACAAAGAAATAAGATAGGTCTTTGTCCTCACTGAGTTTGTAGATCTAGAGCTTGGAGAAACATTAGAGACCACCTAGTCCATTCATTTTAAGGAACTGAAGAAAGAATGAATCAATGAGGAAAGCATGTATATAGCTCTTACTATGTATAAAACAGGACAGTGGATGGAATACTGAGCCTGAAGACCTGAAAACTCATCTTCCAGAGTTCAAATATAGCTTTAGACACTAGTTGTGTGATCCTGGTCAAGTCATTTAAGCCCATCTGTTTTAGTTTCCCCATTTGTGCTGGAGAAGGAAATGGCAAACCATTCCAGTATCTTTGCCAAGAAAACCCCAAATGGGGTCACAAAGAGTCTGACAGAAGATGGTTTTTTTATCTCAAAGAGCTCACATTCTAACAGGGGAGATAACATATAAGGAAAGTTTCATTAGCAGGATGGTAAACTCTTACCTTGGGTTCCAAAGCTGTTAGGGTGCAGCTTTAAAGTCAATGTCAATGCCTCTTATTTAATGGTATTTTAAATGATAAAAATCAGATTGGTTTTCTCACTTTGAACAGTGTGAGAGTGTCAGTGACTCTCTCCATCACCTTTTCATTGGAACTGGCCAAAATGAAGGGGTAAGTATTCTTGAATTGCTTCAGTTTATACTATTAAAAAACAAAATCTCAGGCAACATTTCCAAAGACCAAGAAATTTTATTCTATAAAATAAGAGTTAATGTTTAAGATCAGTGATATAGAAAAAAAAATAGTCTCTTGGTAACTATAGTAAAAATTAGAGCTTTGAAAATCTAAAATTATCACATATTTTCCTCAAGTGAACAAATGAACTTGAGTGACATGCAGTCTAGAGAATCACTCTCTTAAAGTTTATTATAGATAAAAAGGAGTTTCCTCTCTTAGTCAGAAAGCTATTTCAATAGCTAGGAACCCCCTACTGAAACCTGAACAAAATACTGCACTTACAGAAATAGCATTGCAAACAGGAAGTCAGAAATAAAAGAAATTAGATTAGAATTAGCTGAATTTATTCAGACAGGACAGGTGAGTGATGTTGTACTGTTGAAAATTTTGTGCCAATTCTCTAAAAGTACCAGAGATCTGCCTTCTGCCTTTCCCATTCCTCCCCCCCCCCCACTTGTCATTTTGAAAATAGATAAAATTTGAGATTGATAGATTTGGTTGGGGGAGATTGTGGTGAAGAGGGTGGTGGGATCAGGGAATTAGGCAGAAAGGGAAGAAGGTACAGACACTTGGAAGGTAGAGCTTCTAGAGAGGCACTAGGGAGAATAGCTTTTCTCTTTGGAGTATATCTATCATCTCATCTGCTCAAATGGGCAGCCTTCTCAAACCTTTTATCTGTAATCTTGTTTTTGTTGTTTAGTATTTGAAGAGAGGATTGAATCCTTTCACCCACGGATTTTGAGGCTCTTTCAGTCATTTTGTCTTCTTTCTTTACTGTGCCTCTTTCTTTAACTGTAAAGAGGAGATTGGATACAGGGAATTCACCACAGCAGCCCTCCATTATCAAGCACTTTTTTCTCCATGTTTTTCCCTAGCTCCCTCTTAATCCCCAAAGTGGGGGGAGGCTTTTCTCACAATCCCTACAAAAGAAAAACAAAACATTGCAACAAAAAAGCATTCTCATAGCTTCTCATATTGGTCTTGTCCAAAACTGACTCATTCTGAATAATGAGTCCATCACTCTCATTCAGAAGATAGGTAGCATTTTTCATCTTTAATTTTCTGCATTTGTGGTTATGGGCAGAGCAGTGGATACAGCTCTGGGCTTGTAGTCAAAAAACTCTGGCTTCAAATTTGGCCTCAGCCATTTACTAGCTGTGTGATCTCTAATTTAAGGCACTTAATCCTGTTTGCCTCAGTTTCCCCATCTGTAACAAATCAGATGGAGAAGAAATGCCAAACTACTCCAATATCTTTGCCAGGGAAATCCTAGATGAGATCATGAAGAGTTGGATAAGACTGAAAAAACTGAATAATCAACAACAAAAATTTGTGTTTAATCATTGCGGGGATCAGAATTCTAAAGTCTTTTAGAATTGTTAGTTTTTGCAGTATTGATGTTATAGTGAAAATTATTCTCTGGTTCTTTTCACTTTACTCTGAGTTTTATATATGCCTTGAATTTCTTTAAAACCTCTTTGTTTATTTCTTACTACATCTGTAGTATGATATAACTTTTGAGTAAAATAATCCTTGAAAAGATGTTTGAAAAAAGAAAAAAAAAATATATATATTTAAAGTATGCTTTGAGACACAATAAGTCTCATATAAGAGACAGAAAAATCATATGAAGAAGAAAATGAGATTTCATTGTTTCTTTTTTAATTTCCATGAAGCTAAATATTGATTTTTAAATTGAAATTTAAGTAAAAAAACCAGCATAAAACTTCTACCACAAATTTCCTTGGCAAGTTCCTTCATTTCAGTTTTCTTATCCCCTAACATGAAGTAGGCAGATAAGACTGAAGGAGGTAATTTCTAAGGTGTATTTCAGCTCAAAAATTCAGTGGTAATGATAATAACTAGCATTTACATAGTCCTTAAATTTACAAAACACCTAGTAAATACTTGATTTAATCCTCACAATAACTCTAGGAAATAGAACTATTATCTTCATTTTAGAAATAAGGAAACTAAAGTAGTAATCATTGATAAATAATTTGTCCAGTGTTAGCCAGCTGGTAAATGTTTAGCCAGGACTTCTTGATACTAAGGCTAATATTTTATACATTGCACCATTTAGCTGTATTGAGTATATGGATTTGTGATTTTAAACTTTTTTATACTTCCTCACCCCATCTATATAGAAAGGGTCTTTGCACAATCATTAATATACCTTTATCAAGTTATCATTTATATACTAACAGAAATAGAATTGAAGATTGTTCATTTAATTCAATTCATTCAATATTTGAGTATTCTGGGGCAAGTGCTAGAAACTATATACCATGAAATATGGATATGGAAATAGAAAGTTCTAATCTTATAGCTTTTATAATCTAGCTTAACAAAAAAAACCAAACCTGCAAGAGAATTCAACAGAAACTCTTTTTAGCCAAGAAAATCCATTTATCAATAGCAAAATAGAAACCAATAGAAATCAAAATCCATACATATAATGTGTCTATAGATACACACACATATACATGTATATACATATATTAATAGAAATGAGATAATATAGAGTGAAAGAGCTCTCCAAATGGAAATGAAATAACTCACATCAACTAAGAGAGTTCTGGATTTCATCCAAGGCAAATTCCTCAAAGTCTTTACTGTTGCAAGCTGGGAATAGGGACATAAATGTTTCTTTCAGCAAACTGAAGTCGAGTTGCTCTCAGCCTTTCCTCTTTTTTTCTTTTTTTTTTAAATATTGGAATTTTACTTTTATATGAGTGTTATAAATACATGTAGATTTTTATAGACATATAGACTTTTGGTGTTTACTCGTTTCAATCAAGTCTGACCCTTCGTGATCCCATTTAGGATTTTTTTGGCAAAGATATTGGAATGGTTTGCATTTGTCTTTTCAGCTCATTTTGCAGATGAGGAAATTTAGGCAAACGAGGTTAAATGACTTGCTCAAAGCCATAGAGCTAGCAAGTATCTAAAGCCAGATTTGATCTCAGGAAGATGTCTTCTTGACCCCATCCCCAGAACTCTTATATTCTTTGCCGCCTAGCTGCCCCTAGATTTTACTCATCTTTGTATAGTGTTTTATTTCCCCCCAGTAACACATAAAAACAATTTAAACATTCATTTTAAAAACTCAAGTTCCAAATTCTCTCCCTCCCCGCCTCCTCATCCCACTATTGCAAGCAATTCAATATAAGTTATTCATGTGTAGTCATGCAAAACATTTCCATAATAATCATGTTATGAAAGAAAGCATAGAAAGCAACTTCTACCCCAATAAAAACCCAAACCAAAAACCAATGCTCAAGAAAAAAAAAAAATATATATATATATATATTTTTAAAGTACGCTTCAGTCTGTGTTCAGGCATCATCAGTTCTTTATCTGGATAGGGATAGCATTTTTCATCATAAATCCTTTAGACTAGTGTTGAATTATTGGATTGCTGAGAATAGATAATTCACAGCTAATATCTCAACAATATTGCTGCTACTTTGTACATAGTACATTTCACTTTGTGTCAGCTCATAGAAGCTCATAGAGCAGTGTCCTGCTCATCACTTCTTATAGCATAATAGTATTCCATCCCAATCGCACGATTTACTCAGCTATTCCTCAGTTGAAGGGTGGGTGTCCCCTCAATTTCTAATACTTTGCCTCCAGAAAAGAACTGTTATAAATATTTTCATACATATAGGTCCTTGTAATGGGCTGAGGTTTGAGTTGATGCACTGAGGTCCCAAGTAAGTGAGGCTAAATAGTAATTGAACTATACTCTATTAATATACATGATTGGATAAAGAATGGTCCCTGCCTACTCTCTGTGCAAGTCCTGATGTGTTGTATAGGAAATGACGATTTTGGTGGGTGGAGACAGAGAGACAGGAAGAGAAGCTGGGAGATTGGCTTGGGTTCCATGCTAGCAGCTGCTGGTCGTGTGGCTTCTGGTCTAGCTAGCTTCTTGACTCAGCTACACACATTGCTATTGCCCATTCTCTTCTACCTCCAATCTTTCTTCACTGAGAATAAAAACTGAGGACTTTACCCTAACCTGAATTCCTGACTCCGGCTGATTTTAAAATAGCAGTCTTCACAGTTCTTTTCCTTTTTTTCCTTTCTTCTTTTTAATCTCTTTTAGCATACAGACCCAGTGGTGGTATTGCTGGGTGAAAGGGCATCCCTGGTTTTAGATCCCTTTGGGCATAGTTCCAAATTATTCTACAGTATGGTTGAATCGGGTCATTTTACCAATAGTGCATCAATAATTCATTTGTCCCACTTCCCCTCTAAAATTTGTTATTTTCCTTCAAATATACTTCTAGGGTCCTGTAAATTCTCAGTTCTTCCAATGTGGTATGATCTAAGGAGATGTGAGTTTACTATTCTCTTGGCCTGTGCTCTGGTCTGTGAGCAAGCCCAAGTACTCTTTTATGCCCTGGAACTGTGGGAAGCTCCCCATTCCACTGCAATTGCAAGCTCTGGTATGCTAATGTTTCTCCTTGCTCTTGGGACTGTCACTCAGTACTGCAACCAGCAGCGAAGTACGGTCAAAGCAGCAGAGTCCTGCCTCAGTGTTAGGAAAGAGACCCATATAATCTCCTTCTGACCAGTTGTTTGACAACCCTCCCCGCCCTTACCCCATCTGTGGCCTGAGAGCTGCTGCTGCCGCCACTGCTTATCTAGTGGCCCCCAAGTCTCACTTCTGGTTTGCTGGGAGTATGCTGGAGCATCCTGCACTGGACTGTACTCCCCTGTGACTCTGGGATGACAGAGCTTTCCTCTCCATCTTCCAAGTTGTCCTGGGTTGGAAAATTGTTTCACTTCATTTTTTTTTTTTTTTTGTGAGTTTTACCACTCTAAAATTTGACAAGTCATTATTTAAAGGAATTTGGAGAGGTTTGGAGGAGAGCTCTGGAGAGTCCCTGCCTTTACTGTGCCATCTTGGTTCTTCCTCTTAATTGAAACTCTTGAAGAATACTAGAAACTTCAATAAGTTATGGAGGGCCATTAGAAAAAAATGGATAATTAAAATGTTCCTAAAGGGGAATGATATAATGGAAATGGTATTTTGAGTGATTAGTTTTTGTTGGATGGTAACCTGTAACCAATTAAAAAAATATAATATAATGAAATGAGAAATGAGAAGAAATGCATACAAGATAGTCTGTGTGTTTCTCTATGGCTCTTCTTTTCTTTTTTCCACAGAGAGCAATCAATCAATCATTCAAGAAGAACACATTAAACATTAAAGATATCAGGCACTTTCTAAGCATACTATTCTTAGACTGTACTGTGACCAAAAGGAAAAGAAAAGAAACAATTACTGATCTTCAGCTGCTTACATGTTGATTGTAAAAGATAGAGGACTTTAAAGTTAAAAGTTGTGATGAGATATAACCCTCTTTTCCATAGCAGAGAAAAAAAGAACACTTTTGCCCATTAGGATTCAGTCTGGTAGATTTTCTAGATGTTTGGAATAGAACTTTCCATGCAGTTTCCTATAGTTTTGATATCTTGGCTCTGCCTTTCTTGGTTTGTATAAGTCTTTCCGTGGTTCTTTGGTATCAGTTATTTTTATTTTTTTATTTTTTGGTAGCACTGTAATTTTCTGTTACATTCTTATACCACAGTTTGTCATCTATTTCCCAAATAACAGGCATTCCCCTAGTTTCTAATGTTTTTGTCATCACAGAAAGAGCTGTTATGTTTTTGTAAATATAGTATCTTTCAACATAGTCTAAAGGGAATATTCTCAGTACCTAGACTTGAGTTCCGTGAGTTATTGTCCTTCAATCTCAGTTTTTCCTCTTTTAAATGAGACATTTGTGTTAAGTGATCACTGAAGTCCCTTAGAAGGAGCTATAAAAACCATGAGATCTTTTCATCTTCTGCACTGATAGTTCTTCCTTTAGATTTTGAAACTTCCAGTTATAATGTGAACTCGTTTAGATCTGAGACTAGGCCAATTTTCTGTTTCTATACCCAATGATTAGCATGTTCTTTGCACTAATGAGCACTTAATAAGTGCTTTTCCATGTAAATTAAAACAGCTCTGAGATACTATATATTTATCAGATTGGTGAAAATGAGAAATGTTGGAGGAGAGATAAAAAAACTGAGACACTAATCCAGTGTTGGTAGAGTTGTGAACTGATCTCACTATTCTGGAGAAAGTCATATGCAGTAACAGCAATATTGCATGACGGAACTGTGAATGATTTAGCTATTCTTAGCAATACCATGACCTAAGACAATCCCAAAGGACTTGTGATGAAAAATATAATCCGCTTCCAGATAAAGAGCATGTGTTGTCTGAATGCAGACTGAAGGTTCCTCCCTCCCTCCTTTCCTTCCTTCCTCCCTTCCTCCCTCCCTTCTTTCCTTCCTTCCTTCCTTCCTTTCTTCCTTCCCAAAATGACTAATACAGAAATATTTTATATGATTGCACTTGTGTAACCTATATCAGAATGTTTACTATTGAAGGGAGGGGAGAGGAAGGGATAGAATTTGGAACTCAAAATTTTAAAAATTATTTTTCCACATAATTGGGGGAGAAATAAAATACTTTTTAAAAGAAAGCAATTCATAGATGATATTCATATCAATTCAAGAAAGTGGGGGGAAAATTAAATCTTTTCTATTCACTCTTTCGCTTATTCATCTTAACTCTAAATCCTTTGGCCCCACTGAGAGTCCACTGTGATGAAATCATGTCTTTGGAAATATTGATGTGATATTAATAAATCCCCTTGCTGTACTCTTTTTTCTTCTATACTCACTTCCTGTTGGATGCTAGGTGGCAGTCCTCCTCCCCAAACAGAGGCTTTTGCACATGTTATCAAATAAAATAATGTAGGGAAAGCATTTTGGAGACCTTAGAGTATTTTCTAAATGTCAGTTTTGTTATGTCATAACACTTTGAAAACATATGACAGAGTTTGATGACAGGATTTGAATGTACCCATTCTTGAGAAGTTTTTAAAATACATTGGGAGCGAGTGGAATGACTAGACAACTTACTAAGCACACTGAGTTTCTTTCAAGAAAGAATTGTAACTATTTTATAGATTGTCATGATCTTCATTTAATATCAAGAAATAATCTATTTTAGGAATTTCTCTAAAAATGTGCAGTATATTATTAGGTTCTGACAAATTTCTAATAGAATAATTAGGGAGGTTTCTAACTTTCCCCCTTTTTCTAGTATGTGCACTAAGGAAATGAGAAATTAAAGACTGCAAATGTGATACTGAATTCAGTGAACAGATGCTTGGCTTAAAGCCCATTGCTTTGGTTGTTGATATGGTTTATAAATAAATTAATTTCTGTGCAAAATTGCCTATTTGTTTTTGGATTTCCCCTACCCCAGAAAGCATTGAATTACCCTTGCAGCTTAAGTTACTCTTTTCATATTGAATCACAAAATTTGACTTCAGAACATTGTATTAATGTGGTGTTTTTATTTCCAAGAATACAGCTTGGGTTTCAGGGTGTGACTATAGAAGGTTGAGTTTCACAGTTAGAAGCAAAAGGAAATTCGCTTGGACAAAATTCATGTTCATAAATGAATATAATACTTGGGGTGGGGGGGAGAGAAAAGATGGTAGATTGGTTCCATTCCATAGGCTTTCATCTTTGTCTGAAAAGTTTTTAAGAATCTAAGTGCCCTGATTTGATTTTAAAAGCACTTATTTCAGTGTGAAGGAAGTAGGAAGAACCCTAAAATGTGGGTCAGAAGTTGCCCTGCTGCTAATTGGCATCATGTTCTGTGGCAAGTCACATGATCTTTTTAGGTCTCCACTTAGAGAATTCTAAAATTATTACAATTTCATATATATAGGAACCAATTTATACCTTTTATGTCTTTGTAATTTGGTTGCACCATTTACTTTTCTACAGCGCTTTAAAACAGAATTAAAATACTTATATAATATTCAAGTGCTATATATATTTTGGAATCTTTTTAGGAGTTTGATTTTTTTCCATGCATTTTTGATTTGGTAAACTTGATTTTGTCTGTCAGTTAATAAATATCAAGTACACACAACATGCCATATCCCTTGATGAGAATACAGAGAAGGTAAAAGACTCTGCTCCCTAAGAGCCAACATTCTAATGCACGCACATACACACACATGTTCTATATGGAATAAATTGAAAAGAATCAACAGAGAAAAGGCTCTAGAATTAAGAAGAATCGGGAAAAGCTTCTGTTGGTGCTAACTTGAAAGAAATCGGGAAAGCCAGGAAACAGTGATGAAGAAGGGGAGTAGTCCAAAAAGAGAGGGATAGCCAGCAACAATGATTGGAGTCTAGAGGGGGAATATCATTAGATTGAAGAGTATGTGTTTGGTGTTTGAATTGTAAGAAGACTAGAAGGACACAAATTATGAAAGACTTTGAATGCAAATGGAGACTTTTATATTTAATTATGGTTTATTATTTATGGTAATTATGGTAAAGGGAACTACTAGAGTTTGAGAAGAGAAGGATATGTGGTGGGAGTTACCTTTTCAGGAAGATCACTTTGACTGCTAAGTGGAGGATAGACTGATATAAGGAGAAATTGGGGGCAGGAAGAACCAGAAAGCTCTTGGAATAGTCCAGGCATGTGGTGTTGAGGGAATGCATCAGGATGGTGGCAGTATCAGAGAAGAGAAGGGATATATGTGAAAGATAATTAACATGTAAAATCAACAGGCTTTAGCCACAAATTGGATATGACAAGTGAGAGTGAAGGTATAATATCAAGGAAAGGTATCTGTTAGAAATAAAGCAGAGTCAGCAGTGATAGGAAATAAAAGATAAAAGATGTGCAAACATAATAATAATCTTCAGAAGTAGAGTTTATTTTTATTTTTTATTAAAGCTTTTTATCTTTCAAAACATATGAATAGATAATTCTGCAACATTAGCCCTTGCAAAACCTTGTGTTCCAGTTTCCTCCCCCTTCTCCCACTTCTCCTCCTCTAGATGGCAAGTAGTCTAATATATGTTAAATATGATAGGAGTAGAGTTTATTAGAAAAATAAAAGCAGAGGCTATAATTATGATCTCAAACAAAATTAAAGCTAAAATTGATTTAATTATAAGAGAAAAATAGAAAAACTATGCTCTGTGTAAGCCATATCACTATTTAAAATAACTGGATAGAGAGGATGAGCTTGAGAATGTCACCTCAATTTCAAGCTTGAGTAACTGAGGGGATGGTGATGCCCTCAATAGTAATAGGGACTGAAAAAAGAAAACAAACAAGACTAAACAACAATAAAAACCTCTAAAGGAGGCAGCGAGTATAACAACTTAATGTGTATTAGCATGTAAAGAGATTTATGGGAATCTCTTATGGGAAAGGGAAAAATTTTTTTGTCAAGCCAGAGGGCTAAAAGAAACGAATTAAAAGCCTAAAAAATAATTTAAGACATGACACAGCATCAGCTGTTCAGAGGGAAAACATTGGATTTAGGCAACCCTCCTGCTAAAAGAGCCATGAGGGAGTTGGCATCTCAACTGAGAAAGGAAAATGACCATAATTAAGTTGATGTTTGGAAGACAGATTTTCTGGGCATTAAAGTATGGGAGTATGCGAAAATTAGAGTCTGAGAAATAGATTTTGGAGGGAAAAGCCTTTAAAAAAGGCAAATCTTGTAACTTTACTCAACTTGAAATTAAGTAAGCAGCTGTTCTGGGATGTCTTGGTCATTGTATGCTTTCAGGGTTGCTAGCTAGGAGGATGAACAATCCGGATATGTGCTGTCTCCTTTCTCCCCTGGTTGTATATGTGCCTCACACATTGTGGTAATTAGCCTTGTCCAAGTAGGAGGGAGCCTTATCAGACTATCAGAAAAGGGATCCTTGAACAATTTTTTGCAAATGGAATTGGTTGTACTTTTTGATTGGTTCTTTCAAATCCCTAGAGGGTCATCTAAATCCAATTTTTCATTTTTATATCAATCAATCAATAAACATTTTTTATTAAGTATCTACTTTGTGCCCAGCATTGTATTACATTACCTACATTTCTTAATGTATCCTTCCCTTTACTTTTCCCAAAGATCTATTCTTTGAAATGAAGAATTTTTTTGAAAAGTAGAACCAAAGTTAACATATGGAAGGTGCCATTATATACAGTCTTCCCATTCATGGACCCTCAGTTTTGAAGAAATGTTTTAAGAGAAAAAGGTACTTTCTTACTTTTCTGAACAAACTGGGTCATCATAATTTTGCAACAATCAGTTTCAGTTACTTTATTATTTCCATTTATACTGTTGCAGTCATTATGTATCTTGTTTTCCTTGTTTGTTGACTTTGCTCTGCATCGATTCATGTAAATATTTCCATGTTTCTCTGTAGTCATTAATTATTTCTTACAACACAGTAAGCTTTCATCATAATCATGTACCACAATTTGTTTAGTCATAAACATGCATTATTTTTTAAAAGAACTGGGCAAGTTTAAGCAGCATCTAGAAAAATTCTTAATCCAAATTCTACCCTTTTTATGTCTCGTGCCCTTCTTGTAGTCCCAGACTTTGTTGGGATCAGAGGCCAACCCATACCTGGACAAGAATCTTTTCTACAGTATTTCAAGGAGGTAGTCATCCAACCTTTTCTGCAAGATTTATTTTGAGGGAATCCTGTTTCTTCCAGAGGCAGCTCATCCTCAGAATTTGGTGATAATTAATATCACTTTAAAAAGATGAGTATTGGAATATTACTCTATTATAATTATAATTACAAGCATAATGTTATCTGCACTAAGTACTCTATACATATTTGATTACTAGAATATAGAACTAACATTATGGCTAACAACATATGTGGAGAATAATTGCTCACTAGTCAGGCTAAGCTGATACTATATCCAGATGATACTTAAAAAAAAAAATGAAGTCATAGTTTTTAATTGAAGTTTATCTCCTTTTTCATTTCTTCTGTTTATTTTGTAACTTCTTCAGACCTGCCAGTTCCTGACTATATTGCCTTGGAGTTTTAATATTTATATTGCTTAACTCTTTAGTATGTTGTTTTGACTGTTAACCATTTGCCTCATGATCATGTCTGATCTGTTCTATGTATATAAACCAGCTAACATGTATGTAGATAGTGCTTTAAGATTTGCAAATGAATTGTATATTATGTATATTATCTTACTTGATCTTTTAACAACTCTGTAAATGCTGTTATAACTTAATTTGCTTCAAAGCTCAGTTCAGGTGTCCCTCCTATAAGGGGCTTTTCCTGATGCCAGCTGCTAGGAACCCATCATTACCTTTTTCTTGTCTCTGGCATTGTTGCTTCATCCATCTTGTATATATTTCTGTACATTTTGTCTGAGGACAGTTCATTTTTGTCCTCAATCTCCAGCACAATGTTTGGAAGATGGGAGATGTACATTAATAAGCATTAGCAAATGCTTGTTGATTGAGTCCAAATTTATGTAATGCTTTATTTTATGAGGGTGGATAAAAAACAAATCAATTTCTCCTTTGGGAGACTTGAAACAAATCTAAACTAGTGAAAATCAAATTTGTCCTCAATTCTGTAAAATAAGGACATTAGAGCCAACCATATTCCAAATCTTATCTAGGTACAAAATTCTATGATTTAAATGATTTCTACTAGATTTAAGTTTTATCTCTGATACCTATCAGCTTGCCTCTCAATTAATAGACATTCCTTAATCACTAACTACATTCCAGGCCTGGTGATAAATGCTAGGGATACAAAAAGAGTATAATAATTGTCCCTGCCCCCAAAGGAGCTTGCAATATAATGGGGGGATCTCTCAATATCATATGCAAGTCTTTAAGACTTAAAGGGGAATTGACAATGAACAGGCAAGGGTAGTTTCTACCTTGGGAATTCCTCATAGGAATGAATAAGTAGAGACTCCTTCCCTACCCACCCTATTGCTCTAAAAAGTTTTCTTTTGAAGTATTACCTTCCATAAGAAGTTGACTAAAAGCTCACTGAAATCCCTACCAAATGACAAATTCTTTCATTCTGTGAAACCATTTTTGTGTAAGTCATGGATAGAAAAATCTTGAGCTTTTTAAAAAATCATTTATTTTTAATTTATGGGATAAAACAAGCATTTCAATAATGTATAATTTTAAAAAGTTTGCACATGAAACTGCAAATCTATTATAAATTATTTGATATTTCATTTCAATATGTAATAAAGTTATCATGTAAATTTCTTTTTTTCCCCTTCCCCCTCCCATCATAGAGATACTACCATTACATTCAAATATGTATATATGTATAAGATCATTCTATACTTATTTCTATTTTTCAGTTCTTTTTCAGGATGCCTTCATTCATATGTCTATATGTTACAAAGATTATCTATGATGATCAAGTGGAATTTATACAAGCAATGTAAGGGTGATTTAATATAAGAAAAACTATTAACATAATTGATTATCAATAATAAAAGTTTTTTTTAAAAACCATGATTATATCCATAGATGCAGAAAAAGCTTTTCATAAAGCAATGTGTGCTTTTATTGCATTAGGGTATCATGTATAACTTGACATTCTTCCTATAGTAGATGTCCATTTTGATGAGGAATGTGTCTCATTTCAGCAGTTGTTATCTAATCTCACATCTCTAGGCTTCAAGATGATTTATGTGTAACCTTGCTTCTTACATTTTGTTCACACTTTTGATTTCCCCGATTAAGCTACCTTTTTTTTTTATTCAAAATGAATTTTCCTAAGAATTGACACATGAAATCATAGAAATACTTTGAAGAAAAAGGATCAGGAAAAATTAATTCAGTTGAATTGTATTCCCCTAAAGCAGGTTCTGATTATATAATTCATCTATTAAAATAGTTTTTTTTTTTTAATTTCAGAGGGAGAGAAATAAACTTATTCTTGAGGCTAGTTTGATTACAATTTTTTTTAAATCAATGAATGAGGAGTTGACATTCATTTGTCAACATTTGGTGTCAAAAAATCTGGCTTTGAATCTCTGGTTTTGATATTGTTTATGGGAAGTGGGTAAAATATTCTCTCTGCACCTTAATTTGCAAGATGTTATTTCTTAATAGAAAACTGATTAATTCAAGATGGAGAATAAGCTGTACATTTTCAGACAATGTGGGATTTTGTTCTGCTTGACTATTTGTCATGGAGTCCCTCACCTTTTTATTTTTCAGAGTTGATAATGGATGGGAAGACAAGGGAAGGGAAATAGAGTAATAAAAAAATGAAAGAAAAGAAGGTCATTCAATTTTCAAACGAAAAAATTGGAACTATTTCTAGTCATATGAAAAGATGCTCTAAATCATTATTGATCAGAAAAATGTAAATGATGACAATTCTGAGGTGATACTATACACTTTTCAGATTGGCTAAGATGAGAGGAAAAAAGATAATGACAAATGTTAGAGAGGATGCGGGAAACCAGGAACACTAATACATTATTGGAGCTGTGAACTGATTCAACCTTTCTGGAAAGCAATTTGGAACTATACCCAAAGGGCTATCAAACTGTGAATACCCTTTGATCCAGCAATGTTACTATTGGGCCTATTCCCAAAGAAATCATAAAGGACGGAAAGGGACCTATATGTGCAAAAATGTTTGTGGCAGCCCTTTTTGTAGTGGGAAGACAATAGAAACTGAGAGGATGCTCGTCAGTTGGGGAAAAGCTAAATAAGTTATGATATATGAATGTTATGGAGTATTATTATTCTATAAGAAACAATCAGCAGGATGATTTCAGAGAGGTCTCGAGAGACTTACATGAACTGATGCTAAGTGAGATGAGTAGAACCAAGAAATCATGGCAACAATAAGATTATGCTATGACCAATTCTGATGGACGATGCTCTCTTCAATATTGAGATGATTCAAACCAATTCCACTCGTTCAGTGATGAAGAGAGCCATCTGCACCCAGAGAGGACGTGGAAACTGAGTGTGGACCACAATATAGTATTTTCACTTCTTTTGTTGTTGTTTGCTTGCATTTTGTTTTCTTTCTCAATTTTTTTCCCATTTTGATCTGATATTTCTTGTGCAACATAATAATTATGGAAATATGTATAGAAGAATTGTACGTTTAACATATTATATATTGAATTACTTGCCATCTAGGGGAGAGGTTGGGGGGAAGGGAGGGGAAAATTTGGAATACAAGGTGTTGCAAGGGTGAATATTGAAAATTATCCATGCATATGTTTTGAAAAAAAAACCTGAAAAAAAATAAGATTTTTAGACTAGGGGAAAAAAAAGGTCATTGAGGAATTTTTTTTAATGGAGAAAAAAGAACAGGAGGAAATCCAAAAAAGAAGGTCATATAAGTAGGATAGCTTGCGACAGATTGGCCTCATTATGTACTTAAAAGTAATCTGTATATCATAGAGATGTGTAGTTTCATGGACAATCCTCATTTTCCTCTTTCATTGTATACAGACACCCATTGTATTTCATATTTCAGTTGAGAATAAAATTAAAAATTAATCTTTCAAAAGTGATGATTTTAGACTATCCACTAAACTATTCCTCTGTGCTTTTCCCTTATACACAGTAAATGTTAATTTTGTATGAATCTTTTATATACCTATTTATGAACATTTTAAATGTAAGTTCCTCGAGGACAGGAGCTGTTTTTGTCTTTCTTTGAATATCCACTGCTTTACAGAGTACCTGACACTGGGTGAAATGTTTTGTTGAATTAGTGTTTGTTGTTGAATGAACAGGTCTCATTCATCTTGGAAAGCTTTTGCCTTTCTGACTGGACAAGGCATGACAGTTGAAATTAGAGTTATATAACACCCTATTTTTCCTTAAACCTATAGATTCTGTTCCTATAAACTAACAGAGAAAGGAGATTAAATCTGAGCACTAAGAACTCGTGCTGAAAATTGGGAATCTATCAACAATCTCTTATCTAGAGTCTGCTGTATGCTAGGCACTATACTGCATACAATGGAAGCAAAAACTTAATTCTGGATTGGATCTCCAGCAGCCATGTTAGGTGTCTCCCGTGTATTCCAACAGCTCTCCCAAATATTCCAAAAGGAGTTTGTGTCTATGGTTAATTTGATTTAATTTAATTAACTTAATAAAAAAGAACATTGTATTTGGAGGCAAAGGACAAGTGTTCAGATCCCAGCTTTGCTGTTAAGTGAGTTTGACTCCAGGACCCACCTCTTTCTAACTCTATGACCCTAGGCAGAAATTTTAATTTTCCTCTCTTCGGAATTTCACTTTCCTTATCTGCATAATGAGGGAACTGGACCAGGTGATTCTTACAGCCTCTAAATTTTATTACCCACCTTCCTTGTCCTAGTTTTGTCTGAAGGGAAGGGGGGAAAGTAAGATAGTGGTTTAAAATGGATATGTTCTTGTGGGACAAAATCAAGTGGTGTCTGGACCTGAATTATTAATGAAATTTCAAATACAAAGTTAGGTTCAGTTGTATACTACATCCTCTTAAACCTATAGGTTTTGGGACAGCTTTATTGTCTGCTACTCTTTCATTATGTTCCTGATGAGAGTCATAGATGGTGTCTGGTGCTGAGCATCAAAAGGGCAATATCAATACTATCTTCTATGGAAGGAATGACTTTGGAGTTGTTCTAGGAACAAGAAGCTTTTTGGAATATTTAGAAATTGATTCTATTACAGTAAAAGCCATTCTAGCAGTTATATCACTAGGGCAATCTTAATCGATGGTCTGTTTTTCTTTCCAAGAGAAACATTAACTGGGTCTATAAAGGCTTTTTCAAGGAGCAGGAGGGCATTGGGTCCAATTTGGTATTACCAATCATAGTAGCTGGGGAATGATGACTTTCAAATATTCTGGGGAAAGTAGAAATTTTTATTGGATAACCATAGCCATACAATTCTAGATTCAGATCTGGAAAGGACATAAGAGGCCATCAAGTCAACTCCCTCCCCCCTTTTCTTTTATTCATTCATCTTTTTATTTTCCACACCCCTTTTTTTTTTTTTTTTTAATACAGGAGAAAATCAAAGCCTAGAACAGTTAAGAGTCTTCCCCAGAGACATTTATATATTTAGTATATGAGGGGACATTGAATTTGAGATAACCTCCCTGTAGTGTGGTGCCCTATCCATTAGGCATCTCAACGAACGGCTTTCAGAAGTCCTCAACTAAATTATTTTTCTCTCTGGCATAATAATGCCCAACAATCCTTTAAAGAAGTACATAAAAGAATAGTTTTGTTTTATTTGATAGTTCAAGCCACATGCATTTTTCCTCTCCTCTCTATTTACCAAATTGATTTTATGTTCAAGTTGATGTTTAGTTCTTCAGAATCCATCAGAAATGACTTCTATGCTGGTTCCTTTTCCAAAAATGCTATTTCTTCTTAATGTGAGAAATGGATGGGCATTTATTTGTTTTTCACAATTATGAAAGTTAAATTGAAGAAATGAAACAAATTAGAAAATTGAAATCCAATAGGACATCAAAGGTAGAGGTCTTCTTGAAAAGAATGTAAACTTCTGAGGACATAGTCTAGCTATGGATAGCTGGAGATTCAGGTTGTATAACTTCTGCAACATCCAATTAATGGGGAATCGGGGAGGGATTGTGCTTGTGCTTCAGCATAGGAAATAAAATACTGCCATTGGAGTTTCAAAGGGATGTCTACTAACCTAGGTACTCATTCTTGCAAAAATGTAAGATAAAACATTTCCTGCATTCATTAATGAGTCAGTGGAGTTCTTGGTAAGATATTTTGTTTCTTACATGAATAATTTCTAGCTAATTTTCAAGCTTAGTTCAAATGCCACTTCTTTCAGGAGGCTTCCCCTGTTGTGCTTTTTTGTATGCTTCCCCAACCTCTTTTTACCTTGTATGTACTTAATCTTATTTGTGGGTATTTTTTCTCCTAATATAATGTTGGACTTTGCCCTTTTTGTCTGTATATCCATAGCACCCTGCCCAGGCACATAGGCAAAAAGGATGATTGGTTGATTGCTAATAATCAATATCAAAATGAGTTATCTCTGTAGATAATGATGGATTTCGTTGACTATCTGATGGAGATAGCCAATTACATTTAAAAACAGTAAAGAAAATAATCTACAAAACAAAAGGAGTTGAGTTGAATTAACGTGATTCAAGAACCAAAGTGATGTGAGTGATATAGACACCAGATAATAGTAGGCACCAAAAATTGGGGTTCAGTCATGAAGAATTCACAATGACCATTCTCTTTGGCAAAAGATTTATTTAGGGGAATTAAGTTAACAGATAAAATGAAGGGATGAAATAAACACCAGGAATGGTAAATATCAAATAGAGTTGGGAGAGCTTAGAAAGGGGTTTTCCTGAAAGGGACATAGCACCGCCAAAAGACTTAGCTAGCTATAAGGAGGAGAAATGGGATTGGGAAGCCTAATGGAATTAGGAGAGATACCATGTGGCATGAGGGAAGGGAAAAACAATGCAAGACAGAGTGTGGTGGAAGGCAGCAGCGCAAAAGTAAGATTTTGGAAGGAAAATTTAACCTCGGGGACATGACCTGGATTTCTGACAGGGCATGGCAAGACGCTCAAGATTTCTACAGAGGGTGGGTTTCAGGAGTCTGACACAACTTGGGTTTCAAACTGGTCAACCTCCCCAGGGAGTGGGACCGCGGAGCTAAATGATCTCGATCAGAGCCTTCTCCCTGCCTACTTTAGGGATCAATTCTTCTACTAACTAACCTAAGACCTCTTCAGAGTGACTAAGTTATTTTGATTAAGGTATTTATAAATACCCATATTAAACTAAATTAGTAAGGAAGATCTGATAAATAAAAGGGTATGTAAAATATACAAAAGTATATATATTTGTAGTATAATATATATATGTATATGTATAAAAGTATATACATATATGCTTTGGTAAGTGTATATATATATACATATATACATACTTTGGTAAGATATACATATATATATGAATATGATATACAAAATGTTTGTGTCAAATGGTAACTACCTCTAGGGTAGGAAACGGTGAGGGAAGAAAAAAGGGGGAAAAAGTTAAATGACAACTTTATTGTATATTTAAAAGGACCAGCAAATTATATGTAATAGAGTTATAGTTTCGGGTGCCATCTTTTCTATTTTACTATGTTATGGAAATGCTTGTTTTATTTCTTAAATTCAGGATTAAATAAATTAAAGAAAACCACGTTTATGGATCAGGTTAACATAATGTTACCCACAAGAGCATTCTAATATTTAGGGTACCTTATTGGTACCCTAAGAAGAAGAATTAAGAAAAAAAGTGCATTTTTAGTCCCTTGGTGATATTGGTAACAGATTGTACTTCACCCCACTCTCAAAGGAATATTTGGCTTTCTGAGTGATAACCTCAGAGTGTTCTTAGTCATCCAGCTTGGATTTTTGCCAATACATTAGCACTGAAAGAGAATTCCTTAGTATTAGCATTCAAAGATAGCCTGGAGTAGAGGGAGAAAAGGATTATATTTTTTTCTTTTGGTTTTATGGTTCCTTTTATGGTTGATAGGCAATATGAGTCTGTTGCTGAAGGAACTGGGGAGGCACAATGAATACAGGTATTATTGTAACAATAGTCCACACATTTACTATTGTCTCATGGGAAGTTAGTAGGGGGAGGGGAGGGAGGGCTTTATTCTTGTGATTTCATTGATGTAGAAAGACAATTCTTGCACAGAAACTGCTTCAAAGCTTATTCTCAACTCCTCTCTAATTTTTAAGTTTACAGAATTGCCTGAGGGTAGTCAAATCAACAAGCAGTTATTAACTTCCTACTATGTGTCAGCTACAGGTCAAAGAAAGGCAAAAAAGCAGTCTGTGTTCTCAAAAACCTTACAGTGCTAAAATCTCACATCTCATATAGTGAAGATTGTTTGCAAACATACTGTCTCCCTTCTCCTTTCCTCTTGTTATATTTTTCCAGATACTCAGAAATGAAAGGATGGGATGTGTAAGGAAAGGGAGTTAAATTTAAACAATGTATAATATTAGAATATAGACGGTATTAGATAATTGCCTCTTTGCCACAAAATAAGGAGGAAGAAGATATTAGCAGATGCTAAAGGGAATCATAGTAGAGATAGGAAAGCTGATCTCAAAGCCAGGAAACGCTGGGTTCAAATCCTGCCTCTAACATATACACAGACACTAATAGCTATGTGGTAAAATGGAGATCCCAATGGCGATATGAGGCAGGAGAAGTTACTTTATCTCTCTGAGTCCCAGACTATACATTGCAAACTAGATGCCAGCTCACATAGTTAAAGGGAATTTGCTTACTTAGGATTTTGTAAAGGAAAGACAACTCTAATCCATATCCCTACCCTTAGTCTTCAGAACTGGAAATAGTTATCCAAGGATATTAAATTACTTTGGCTTTTTGTTAAAACAAACACAAATAGAATGGTATAATTTGTTTTAAAAGATAAGTGAAAGAAATTTAACTAGAAAACATAAGTTGCTTTTGATCATAGTACCAGTAATGGACCACCCCTTACTTATCCATAAATCCTAATAGTCAAAGCTCTAAACAATTTGTAACCTCTTAAAAAAAAAAAACAAACAAAAAAAACCCTTCATTTCACGTTATTTCTCACATGTGCTTCCATTACATCCACATTGGCATATTCTCCCATTTTACAACACGTTATGTGCTTTCCTTCCTCAATGTGTTTGCTTACACTATCCTTTATGCCTCATATCCCTTCGACTTCCTCCGGCTAAAATCCTGCCCAGCTTGGTTGTTACTTCCTTCTTGTAGCCTTCTTTAATTCTCCCAGCCAGAAGTAATCCATACCTCCTGGGAACTTTACTGTCATAATCTGTTTTACATCTATGTGAATATTGACCTTATTTTGTGGCCCACTCTGGCCCCTACATAGACAGGACAATTTCATATGCATTTTTGAATGCTTACAGGTACCTAGTGCATTGTTTGACAGACCGGTATGTATAGGCTGAATTGGATTTGGGGATTATTATGCATTGATTAAAATCTATAGTTTTGCATGCTTAAAGAGCAGCATTTCCCAGAATTTCAGGCATTTAAAAAAAAGCATTATGAATTTATAAACAAAGACTAACTCCTCCCGTGTATTTGCTTTATTGTAAAGATAAGGTACTTTCAATTCTGTTGAATGCATTCGAGGGAAATTTTAATTATTAACTTGTCTTCCTGGCTACATTGTTGGAATTGAATGAGCAAGAAAAAATCGATTCAAATTTATAAAATTGTTTCCCGAATATTTTACATCTTGGTGTTAACATTAAACAAAAGTAATTGATGGCATGAGAGATTAACTATTTTGGTAATTGTTAGTGCTTTTTGATTCTTCCATTTCAGTTATTCCCTTGATAGCACATCCTCACATGACTTAAGGTAGCTAAAAGCCATGCTAGTGAGCATAAACTTTTATAGGCTCCTTTCTAATTTGAAAATTTTTAAATATGGTTCCAGTGACAGAATGTATGTCCATCCTCTGAGTATCTCAGGGAGAGAGGTTTGCTGTTAGTCACAATGTAGTATGTAGTGGAAGAAGAAACAGTAGAAATTTGATAGGATTTAAATCCAATATTTTAGTGTGACTATGGACAATTCCCTTCAATCTCTCCAAACCTCAGTTTACTCCTTTGTGCAACAGGAATCATGATGATTATGATGATGATGATGATGATAAGGTTTAAGGATACTTTCTGAGACCCACAACTTCCAAGTTCTGAAGATCCTTGGAAACCATCTAGTTGCTCCTATACCTAACAAGAATTCCTTCTACAGTATATCCTCCATGTCATCCAGCCTTATCCTTACAATGATTTTCAATGCAGCTCATTTCTCTTTTAGACTTCTCTTTTAGCTAGATGATTTTTCTCTTGTGCCAATCCTATAATGGTCTCCTTACAGGTTTCACTCACTATTCCTGATTTTTCCCCCCCATGGCCAAGCAGAAAAATCTAATCTTTCTTGTCTATGACTTCTCCTCAGATACAGGAGAGCTATCCAGTTCCTCCTCTGACTGTAGGTTATCAATACCCTTCCAGAAATGTGGCAGTCAGAACTGAGTGTTTTTCCAGGGGTACAAATGTCTGGGCAGGGCAGAGGAGAGTGCCCCCATCCTCTCTGCCTATCCCTGCATATTGTGCTGCTTGCTCTTCAGGGAGTCTGTGACTTATTTGGCTCTCCTAGCTGCTGTATCTCATTGGAGACTCACTAAGTTGGCAGTCTCCTAAAATCCCAGATATTTTTTCAGGAAAACTGGTTGCCTGTCCTATCCTATATTCATGAAAATGATTCTTTGAGTGCAAGTTTAGTATTTTGCATTTATCTCTTTAATTTCTTCTGAATGGATTCTCATGAATTTGTTGTCTGTGTTATATAAGATAAGGTATATAAAAGGGCATTCCAAACCCTCTTGCCTCTTGGTCTCATTTATTGGTTCATCATTCATCTATCTCCTAAATGTGGATGTCACTCAAAGTTCTGTCATGGGCTGCTGCCATTGCGGCCATATCTCCTCCCTTTCTCCCTTCCTCCATCCCTTCTTTTCCTCCTCTCTTCTTCCTTTCTTTTCTCCCTCCTATCCTTCCTTCCTTCCTTCCTTCCTTCCTTCCTTCCTTCCTTCCTTCCTTCCTTCCTCCCTTCCTTCCCTTCCTTCCCTTCCTTCCCTTCCTTCCCTTCCTTCCCTTCCTTCCCTTCCTCTCTCCCTCTTTCCCTCCTTCCTTTTCATCTCCCTCTCCCCGTCTCCCTCTCTCCGTATCCCTCTCCTCATCTCCCTCTCCCCGTCTCCTCTCATTTATCACCTTTATGCCAGTGGCTCTCAAGCATATTTTAACACACACACACACACACACACACACACACACACACACACGGGTTAGCTACGTGATATAGTAGATAGAGTACTGAACCTGTCCATAGGAAGACTGATCTTCCTGAATTCAAATATAACCTCACACAATTACTAGCTGTATGAGCTATGGCAAGTTGTATGTAAACCTTTCTGCCTCAGTTTCCTCATCTGCCTCAGTTCAAATGAGCTGGAGGGTAAAATGGCAAACCATTCCAGTATCTTTGCCAGGAAAACTCCAAATAGGGTCATGAAAAGTAGGACAAGTTTGAACAATATATGTTTGTATATAGTATCTATGGGTGTGTACGTATTTATAAAGTATATCTCAAAAGTTTTAGTTCAGTTTTAAGCTTTTATTTTCTCTCCAATTACATTTTAAAACAATTTTTAACATTTGGGTTTTTTTTTTTTATTTTGAGTTTTAAATTCTCTTTCCCTCCCTCTCTCTTTTCCTCCTCTCCTCATTTCCTGAGATGGCAAGCAGTCTAAATTACATATGTGCAATCCATGTAAAACATATTTCCATATTAGTAGTTTTGTGGAAGAAAACTTGAACCAAACGTAATGAAAGAAGGAAAGAAAGTGAAAAACAGTGTGCTTTGGTTTGTATTCAGATGCCTTCAGTTCTTTCTCTGGAAAGAGATAGCATTTTTCATCATGAGTCCTTTGAGATTATCTTGGATCTATGTATTGCTGAGAATATAGGCTATAACAACTTAAGAAGTAGAAACCTACCAAAAATTTACATGGTTAATAACATAGATTAAAAAAAATTATATGCATCTTATTAAAAATTTATTGTAGTCCTTGTTTTGTGACAACTATCATCTCATCAGTTTTCATACTTAGTAAATCTTTCATCAGCTGCTGCTCAGTCATAGAAAGGAGAATGAGGTTTTTTTTCCCCTTTTCTGAGGCAATTGGGGTTAAGTGACTTGCCCAGGGTCACACAAATAGGAACTGTTATAGTGTCTGAAATCAAATTTGAACTCATGTCCTCCTGATTTCAGGGCTGGTGTTCTATCACTGTACCACCTAGTTGCCCAAAGAGGTTTTGATACTTATAAGACTGTTTTGACATGATCTCACAGGAAAAAGTGTTTAATGTAGACAGACCAGGAGACCGAGGTGGTCATGCCAGAGAATGGTCTTTACCAATCCTCTGGCTCAGAAAGTGTCATCCAGAAATATTACATGTGCATTGCATAATGACAGGGTGTCCCATTTTAAAATTAAAATTTTAAATATATTACTAAAATTTCCCACAATTTATTGCACAAAAAATTTAAAGTAATGAAACATTTTCTAAGTTTGTGGCATTTATAATTCTTTCCTTTATTAATATGTTACTAAAATTTTATATATCTGGAGAGAGATTGCATATGTGGAGAGAGATGTACTGGCCTGTTTGTGTATATTTATATACACACACAAATGTGTATATATCTATATATATACACGTATATGTATAAACACACACACACACATATATAAACAAAGATGAACACATATCTAGCTATACATACACATAGATTTCTATAGCATTTACTATATGCAAGGTATTGTGCTAAGCACATGGCAATTATTATTTCATTTGATCCTCAAAAATAGGCTGGAAAGTTAGAGGCTTTGATTATCTTCAATTTACAGATGAGGAAACTAGAACAAACCCAGCTTAAATGCTTTTTCTGGATCATACAACTACTAAATGTCTGATGTCTGATTTGAACTCAAGGCTCTCATTAACTCCAGGTCCAACTATTTATCCATTATACCATCTAGCTGCCATGTGCATGGGGATACACACACATACACACGCCAGCATCTCCTGAAATGGGCTTCCCTGTCTTTTTGACACTCCTCTCAAATTCATCTTGTCAAAAACCAGAAAATATGTTCTAAGTGCCTACTTAGGTGTCAGGTACTGTTATATGCTGGGGCTATAAAAATCAGATAGTCTCTTGCCCTCCTCAGCAGAAACAACACATACATTAGCATATATAGAATTTATACTAAAAAATACAGACATAAATTCTTTGCCCTTTCTTTTCACTCTCCATCCCCAAAGATCTACCTACCAAATAATGCCCATTTTACCTGCACAGCATCTTTCACATCTATCCCCTTCTCTCCATTCATGCATCTGTGTCTCTAGACCCTTATCTCATAGTCCCTTAATTGTTTTTCTTGCTTTCAGGTTTTTTCTACCAATTGATTTTCCTAATAACTGTCCAAATGATCTTCTCAAGACACAAGTGTGATTATGTCATTCTCCTTCTCAAAAACCTTCACACAGCTTACTATGTTAGCTGAAGCTGGATTTTAGCTTAGGAAGATGTCTTCCTGCCTCCAGATCAACTTGACTCCTTACCTTTTATTATTCTCATCAGTGTCAATATTGTATCTCCTCTGTAGACTATATAAATTTTAGGTCTAGGATCATTTTTCTCTTCATTTTTATATTTTATATAAGACCTTGTATGTATTGGGTACTTTTATAAATATTTATTGAATTGAATGGAAGATGTCAGCTATCAGAAAAACTATTTTGAAAGATGTTTGGTCTTGACTGTTCTGAAGTAAAATCCAGGAAGGCCTTGGAGAATGTCTAGCATTTACAATCATCTGTTTTTTCACTCACCATTTAAAACGCCCATTTTTGACTTGAAATTCCTTCTTACTGACTTTTGGCAGTGATGACATGGATAGGTACAGATTGAGATAATGTTCAATGTGTTCTGATTTTTTTTTCTCTTAATTATTCTTATTTTTTATTGTAAGCAAATATTCAATGGAGGAAAGGGGATAGAGATTGGAAATTTTGTTGTTTTGAAATTGAATATATTACATTCTTGTGTTAACATTTCTATATCCTGGTATTAACAGTAACATTTCAAAGAGCATCAGTAAAACTTTAAATATAAGTAAATTTCAAAAAAGAAACTGATGGAATAACTACAAATACAAAACAAAGTTTCTTTCTTTCTTTCTTTTGAGGCAGTTGGGGTTACGTGACTGCCCAGAATCACATAGATAGTATGTCTTGGGTGTTTGAGGTAGGATTTGAACCCAGGTCCTCCTGATTTTAGAGCTGGTGCTCTGTCCACTGCACCATCTAGCTGTCCCCAATAGGTGGTTTGTAAATGAACAAACAAAAACAAAAACTTCACTTCAAAAAAAAGGAAGAAAGAAAAGAAAAAGACAGAGCAATTGAGAAAGAATGGGAAATTGAGAAGAGAACTCCATGAAGACAAAATTATTTCTAACTCTAGAACACAGCTCATCACAGTAAAGCTTCTTCTAAAATTAAAATTCCTTTGAGAGTTACACTTATTAAACTCTTTGTCATACTGCCCCATTTTTTCCCAGTTTTTTAGTAAGTGGAATAACTTTAAAATCTTTTAGTACTACTCATATAGATAACTAACAAAAAACCACCAAGTGTCATTATTCACACCATCTTTACTTTGATTTCCTTTGTAATTCTATGTATTTTCTTTTTAAAAATGAATTTTAAAAATAATGGTGACACAATACTGGGTCTGGAGTTAAAGACCTGAATTCAAACTCAGCTTCTGATATTTAGTAGATAGAACAACACCAATAAAAATCATTATCTGGAGAAGAGTCCATAGGCTTCACCAGACTGCTGAAGGAGTCCTTGCCACAAATACTGCTGTTTAAAGATTATAACTTGTTCCACGTATTCATCACAGGGGAGCCCTTCCCTTCAGGGATGAAATCCCAAGTCCAGACTCACCCTAAAAATGAAATAATTCTGACAGTACTACCAAAAATTTTAAGTTTACCAAGAAAAGTAAGATTTCAACTTTTCTATTTTTGTGCCATGAAGAAAAAATATTTTATACAATTCACTTATTAATCACATGGAAGTTAGGAAATTCTAAAGCCTTGGACAAAATGATGGATGAGTCTATTTTAAATTTTGATCAAGAATCTCACATAAAATGATTCTATTATGTAATGATTGTTGACTGAGATTTCACTCAGTCCTTCATATTTTAGTGAATATTTTCCTTCATATTTTAATGAAGTCCCTTCTGACATTAGTTTCCATCTACTCTGTATTTATATTATATGTTTTGATTGATTTATACTGCTCATTAGAATGTTAAGTTCCCCGAGGACAGGGTTCATTTTGCTTTTACTTTTTATCTCCAGTGCTTAATGCCATGTTTTTCATAGTAAGTAATAAATACTTATTGTTTGGTCCAGAATTACATATTATGAAGACTCTTATTAATTTTTTTGGTTAATCATCTGAATCAGTCTTCCAATGCTAATAGTTGCTATATAAAATATAGTTTTACTATAATTATTTTCTATGATAAATAAAAACCCAAGGACTTTCAGTTGGGATTGAAGTGCTCTTGCTTGTGAGAAAAGTTTCTTGAAGTTAAGAGAGAGACAGAGAAAGCTATGGGGGTAGAAAGGTGATGAAGGATGAAGGAACATATCTTTTTATTGGTCATCTAACCTAATAATAGTTGGGCTGTGAGGCATTTGCATTGTTGATATTTGATTGGTTGTATTTCTCCCTCTTGAATTGCCCTTTTTTATTTTTATACTTAACCCTCTTGAAATCCTGCTTAATGATGGAGACTTTCTAATCTAAAGAGGATTGAGTAAAGCTTCCCACCTACCCAGAAATGCCTTGCCAAACATCTGCTTCCTCCTACGTTGTCTACATTAAGTCTGTGAAGTGCAATAGAAATAGGAGAAAGGGAGGGCATGAGGGTGGAAAGTGGGCCGAGGTAAAACCAGCCATTTTTTAAAAAATGGAGTCTTTCTGGATGTGAAAATTATATAATCTGTATGTGTTACCAAGGCATAGCACAGTGACTTAGAATTTAGAAATATGTTTGGATGACAGCCTGAAAATTGGACAAAGCCTAGGTGAAATAAACACAAAGTCATCTTTCCTGTCTTCCATGATGCTCTTTTATATTTTCTCTCATTTCTTTTTAACCTAAATAGCCCTTTGAATAAAATCAAAACCATTTTTTAAAAAGCATTCATCAGCTGTAATTTAAATAACTTATGATGGCATTTTGATTTCTTCCTTCATGACATGTTCCTGTGTTTTGGGCTTTTTAAAAACTCGGGCCTAAGCAGAATTGTCATTTTTATTGAATAGCTTTTCAGTGTTGCTATTATGAACAGGATACAGTCCCATCCCCTCTTGGAATTCTTCCAGTCCCAAGTCCCCTTCCATCTCTGTCTCTCTCTGTTTTTGTCTTTGTCTCTCTCCTCCTGTCTCTCTGTCTCTCTGTCTCTCTGTCTGTCTCCCTGTCTTCCTGTCTCCCTGTCTCTCTCTCTTTCCCTGTCTCTCTCCCTGTCTCCATGTCTCTGTGTGTCTCTGTGTGTCTCTGTGTCTCTCTCTGTGTGTCTCTCTGTGTCTCTCTGTGTGTGTCTCTCTGTGTCTCTGTCTGTGTCTGTGTCTCTGTGTGTCTCTCTGTCTGTGTCTCTGTGTCTGTGTCTCTGTTTGTCTCTGTGTCTCCGTGTGTCTCTATATGTCTCTGTCTCTGTTGTGTCTTTCTCTCTCTCTCTTTCTCCTTGTTTCTGTCTTTCTCTTTCTTTTTCTGAAACTTGGACACATCAGCGACTAAGAAACCTGGGAAGATCAATGTCAAGAGATTTCCTCTGTAATATAGTTTGATTTATAATGATTTCCTCTAGCTAAGGCCGTTATCTCTGTGTCCAATAGGAGAACCAGAAGAAGCATTCTCAGGAAGCAATAGTTCTTCCTGTTGTATTTAATGGAAGGGTGTGTCTGGGATGGCCTTGCACTTAACCATGGTCCCTGGTAGGACTTTTGTTCTCATTTAGACCAGGAAAAAAATGGATTCTGTTTCTCTGAAAATCAGTAAAGAATGCTTTTAGAATTGGGGCAGTGATTCAGAATCAAAACCCTAGAAGCCAACACTTTTGCAGCCTGAAGAATATAAAGTGGTATGTTGTAGGGCAGATAAGTGGTAAAGTAAATACAGCAACAGGCTTGAAATTAGAAAGAATTAGTTCAAGGATATCCTCAACACTTCCCAGCTGTATGACTTGGGACAAGTCATTTAACCCATTTGTCTCAGTGCCTGCCACATAGAACATGCTGTATAAAAGTTAATGACGATGATGGTGTCTGAAATAAGATATTAGAATTTAGGTGTGTAACAGTTTGCCTTTGTAGTTTAGCTGAATTTATTGGGAGGGAAATCCCTTGTATCCTTTGTATAGTTAACAAATTCTGCTAATACAATAGTATGGAAATAAAAGTCCATAGGTAAACCAAAAGGACAATGATGATGATGCTAGTCTGTATTTAGCTTTGAAATATGATGTCACTTATGCTAAGGTAGACAGTTTTCCTTTTTTTACTTACCTCTAACTGACTCTGAGCCTTACCTATTGATGAGACAATGACTGGACAGAAGAGAAGGGGGTAATCTATCAATTCATCCAAGGACACTGGAGAAATGACTGTAGTTCTTTTGGACTTAGATTGTGTGATAAAGAAGTCAACCATCAATCAACAATCAGACAATTACATATTATGCTATTTCATATGTAAGTGCTGCTTTTCTCCCTTATCCTGGCCCAGTTTTAACTTTTTCCATTGAAAAAAACACCAATTTAGTATACTCTTTTGCAAGATACTATATTCTGTATCAAAGTTTTCATAGAGCTTTGATATTTTCTTTTAATTTTAAAAACACGACACAGGCTTTGGTTTTAATTATATATTTGCTTCATGTGTCTGTCACTATAAAACAGAAGCAAAATAATTACATTTAAGAGGTTAAAATACAGAAAGTGATGTATATAGTATGATTGACAGGCTGTAATAAACTGCTTATGATTGTTTTGTTAAACAAAAGAACTGTTCCTTTTTTAAAGCTTTTTTTTCCCCCTTTTTAATGTAATATGAATCAGGAACAAGACGAAAATCAAAGTTAGGCAAGCTTTAATATTTTCAAGGTACTATATATATATATAATTTTCATTTGATCCTTGCAACAACTGTAGTACAGTATTCTTGGCACTCTAGATAGTTAAACTTGGAATCAGGAAGACTTGAATTCATGTAACACTATATAACCATATAATACTTGGTGGCTATGAGAATAGAAACTGCTTTATTCCCTCATTTTTTGGATCCTTAGCACTCAGCATAGTGCCTAGAACATAATAAATGCTTAATAAATGTATTGCATTTATGTATGTATATTTCTTTCTGTGTCTCTGTGTCTGTCTCTCATTTTCCCTTCTCCCCTTTCTTCTCTTTCCTGGATTTTCATGACACTGCTCTTTTGTGGTTTTGTTCCTAACTATCTGATTATTCACTTTTATGCTTTGCTGTGACATCATCTTATGCCCTCTAACTATAGATAGGCCATTGACCTTTACTCTATGTCTGCTACTTTTCTCTCTCTACACTTCCATTTGATGGCTTTATCAGTTCCCATAGGTTCAGTGATCAGTTCTACAAAGACATAACACAAATTTTTATATCCAGCTCTGGTATCTCTCCAGAGCTCTAATTCTTTGTGACAAACTGCTTCATATGTTTTGAACTGGCATCTCAAACTCAACATATGTAAAGAAGAGCTCATTATTAGAGATTGGTCAAAAATCTAAGAAACCAAGGTCATCCACGGCACCCCGGTTTACCACTTGTGGTCCTGACTGATGCCTTCTACTCTGGAAGAGAGATTGAGGCTGACAACTTTGTGTAACTCTGCCCCACTTACATCCATTTCATACAGAAGTTGACATTACCTCATGATATCATTGCTTCTCTTCAGATACAAAGGACAATGAACAAGTGCAATTGTGGGCAAGTAATCTAATTGCTTTCTGACTCAGTTTCTCCATCTGTAAAATGGGAATAATTATAGTGCCCACCTACCAGGCTATTATAAGGATAAAATGAGATAATGTTTGTAAAATGATTTATGAATGTTAAAGTGCAATATCACATGTACCAATTAATTATGTTATTATTAATCGACAATTAAGCAAATCAAGACTCAGAGACATTAACAGACCTACCTGTGGACACACAGCTGGTGTCAGAAGCTGCATTCCAGGTGGTACCAAATCCATTTCTCTTTTCTCCATCCTGTGGTTTCTTCCTTTTAAATCTTCGATCTGTTCTCACTCTTTCTCTCTAATCCGTTCTTTGATTCTTTCCATTTAAAGTCAAATGCTTTGAAACTCAACATGTTTTTATCTCTTCCACTTTGCCTCCTTTGTATGACTGTTGGGTTTTCACAGGAATCTGTGTTGGAGGAGGGGGAATTCTTGAGAGACAGTAATGAAAATAATAACTGACATTTATATAAAACTTTGAAGTTTGCAGAACACTTTTCATGCTTTCTCTTATTTAAGTCTCTTAGTCCTGGAAAAGCCTACAGATATTTGATCCCTATTTTATAGATGAAAGTATTAAGTCTCAAGATAAATTAATTGGTATAGGGAAAAGAGCACTAACTGAATTTAAACATCAACCCTTATGTTTAATACCCATGTGACTCTGAACAAATCACCGCACTCTCTGGACCTCAATTTCCTTATCTGTAAAATGGGGGGTTTGGCCTGAGTGACCTCTGAAGTGTTTTGTCTTATCTCCCTCCCTTTTCCTCTCCCCTCCCCTTCCTTCTCCTTTCCTCTTTTTTTCCTTCTTCCCTCTTGTTTCCTCCTCCTCCCCTCTTGTTTCCTCCTCCTCCCCTCTTGTTTCCTCCTCCTCCCCTCTTGTTTCCTCTTCCTCCCTTCTTGTTTCCTCCTCCTCCCCTTTTGTTTCCTCTTCCTCCCTTCTTGTTTCCTCCTCCTCCCCTCGTTTCCTTCCTTCCCCCTTCTCCCTCTCCAACTTCTTCTGTTCTCCCCTCCCTTTTTATAGTTCTGTCTTTCTCTTGTTGTATCTCTCTTTGTCTTTGTCTCTGTCTCTGTTTCTTTCTCTTTCTGCTTCCCCTTTCCCTATCTCTCTCCTTCTCTCTCACTGTTTCTCTCTCTCTCTCTCTGACTCTATCTTCCCTCCAGGTCAGATTTACTCCTTGAACTTATCTATCCCCTCACTAGCTATCTCCCTGTTTCAACTTCTCTTTATGTTCTCTATATCTTTCTTTTTGTCTTTGTCTCTTTCTGTATGTGTCTGTCTCTCCCCCAGTTTCCTCTCTCATAAAGATGCTGTCCAATACATACCTGAAAAAGAATCCTTCTACAGTACAGCTCGGCTTTTTTGAAGACAACATAGTCACTTCTACCTCCCATGATAAAAGTTGGTATAACATTCAATTGTTGGATTGCTCTGCTTATTAGGAAGGTTTTTCTTACCGTTCCCTGACATTTTCTTTGTAATACTTTCCCCCTCTTCTTCCTAGTCCTGTTCTGGGGCCAAACCAGGAGATCTCATCCACAATCCTTTATGTATTTGAAGACAGCCATCATGTCCCTCCTAATTTTTTTTCTTTTCCTCATCAAACATCCCTAGTTCTGTACATGGATCCTCAAATATTTTTTTTTTGCGGCTCTCTGTAAGCTTAATTCACTTCCTCCATATCCTCTCCACCTTAGCAATATTTTTCCTCAGCTGGAACATCACAATTCAATACATTCATCCTAATGTGATATGACCTAGGCAAAGTAAAACACAATCATCAACAGAGACATTTGTTTCCCAGATTGTTGGCTAGAATTTGGTACATAATTTGTGGCTATTAATGGAGAAACAATGCCATGGCCTATTGTCTTTTTTTGAGCCTTGACTTCATCTAAACATCTAAGAGAGACATGGGAATGGAAGACATTCGTAGAAGATAAATGAAGTGCTAGGAAATAAACTATTGAAAAAGAAATGATTGGTCCTGAAAACATTTATGGCTCTAGATAATTTTTCCTTTTCTGCAAAGCTGAGGTACAGTTTTATAGAATAGTATTTGTATAAACAAGAAGATTAGTTAATGTTTTTCTTTCTTACTACTCTTATCAAGAAAACTATAGAAAAGTTTGTGATATCTTTACACTGTTACATATCTGCTATTTTCAGATGTAATTTAACAAGTTTTAAATGTATATAAAAAGAGGTCAGTGAACTCTGTGAAAAGATGATCTATTCTGATAACATATCGTGTTATGGATTGTAAGAAAAAAATTTAACAATAGATAACAATCAGTTGCAAAAATTCCTATCATTATGAGTATTGTGGATCCCCTCACAAGCAATTTTTCTTCTATTACTTCCCTGTTGAAATTCCTCATTACTAAGTTTCATTCTGAACAGATTCTTCTCCCATGTGGAGACTACTAATGACTCAGAACTGTACAAGTCTAATCAGATTTATATATTTTCAAGTCTTGTTTTTCACAGTTCCTGAAATGAGATTATTGCTTCATAGCATTTTTCACTAACATCTTTATTTAGATTCTTTCCTCTTTTTTAGCAGTAGAACCCATTTCCTGTGGTATAACCCAGTAGAAGACATATCAGGGCTAGGGATCTACACTAAGACACCTCTCCTTTTGAAGAAAAATTAGCTTCAAGTATCCATTTTCTTCATGATATTCTGGTCTTTTTGATGAAAGTTATTTTTGCTGATATCTAATCTTATTCACATTCATAATTTTTGGCTTCATTTTCAGAATATAACATTTTCTGACCTTGCCTCTAAATTGTAGTGCTGCATAAAATTTGAAACTAGTGGCCCTCTAGGCATTGACTATAAAAAGGACATACCCAAATTCAACTTATTCATGCATAGATTTTTCAACTGGACTATTGCTATAACTTCCAATTTGATTTCTGTGAATCCAAAGGAGATGTTGGCTTGCCCTTTTAAATCCCAAGCTTGTTCGGGGAAGAAGCTATGTCTCATTTGTTGTTTTTGTGCTCCAACATTAATCAAGTAGATGCTTAAGAAATGTTGAATTAGATTCAAGTTTCTTATGAACTTTTTCACATAAGGAAATTGAGGCCTGCATAGGATGGATATATATGTATTTGCTGGGGCAATTGGGATTAAGTGACTTGCCCAGGGTCACACACACTTAGGAAGTGTTATGTGTCTGAGCCAGAGTTGAACTCAGGTCCTCCTGATGTCAGAGCTGGTGCTCTATCCACTGCTCCACCTAGTTGCCACAGGATATATTTTTTGTTATTGTTATTAATTATGATGAAACTAGAGACCAGAGGTCTTCATGTACTATTTCATCTTAAATCAGGTTTTATAAGATTTTATACTGCATATGCTTTCAGACAGTGACCTAACAATCCATTTGAGTGAGATGGTCTAATTCTTTGATTGAGTTGCCTCATATAGTCTAGTTTTAAATCTTACTATATTACTTTCCCTAAATCAACCAGGATTTTTAAAAAATTTATGCATACCTACTATGTGCTGGATACTTACTGTTAGAGAGGCAGCTGACATACTAGTGGAGCATCAAATTTTAGCCACTTTGTGTTCCCAAGCTTTCTCATATAGCTAGATTATATAATGCTCTGTATTTTGTTCATAACTCTTTTTAGCTAAGATGTATTGCTCAATTGCTTAGCCATTTAAGTGTTAGTTTTTGATGTTTTATGAAAATATAATAACCACAGCTCAATGTCATTTACTGTGTGACCATCTGCTATATTTCTGAACTTCCCAGCTCAGTTGTCCAGGTGCTGCCACCAAAATCCTTTTTTAAAAAGTGAATGGAATATTTTTTCCTTTTCATGAAATTTCCTTTTTCACTTAATTCGGTAGAGATTCTCATTTAAACCTCTCAATACATAATATGAGGGAATTCAATGAGACCTGTATTCAGTAACTTGCCTAACATTACACAACAGCAGAGGCAGATGTCTAGCTATGAGCCTGTGACTCTAACCCATTGGTTTTTCCATGGCTCCATACTGGCTTCCTGTAAAATCTTTAAAAATGACAAACCTTCCAACAGTGCCTAAGCCTAAGACTTCCTCTGTATGGAAGTAGTCTTAGCATGTCATTTTTCTGGAAATCTTTAAAATATAGTACAATAGATACCTACACATAGATACTATTTAAAATATGGTACAATACAATATTTCAAAGTCTGATTCTTTTTGTACAGCAAAATAATGGTTTGGTCATGTATGCTTATTGTGTATCTAATTTATATTTAAATACATTTAACATCTACTGGTCATCCTGCCATCTGGGGGAGGGGGTGGGGGGTAAGAGGTGAAAAATTGGAACAAGAGGTTTGGCAATTGTTAATGCTGTAAAGTTACCCATACATATAACCTGTAAATAAAAGGCTATTAAATAAAATAAAAAAAAATATGGTACAATAGATAATGAATATACTTCTCTACCTGAATACTAAATTAATACTTAATAATTTGGTATCCAGGTAGAGAAGTATATTCATTATATCTGGCTCCCATTTTTATTTCGTAGTTCTCTTCCTTCCTACATTCTCCATTCCAGTCAAACTGACCTGATAGCTTCTCCCTGTGTAGAATCTTCCATATCCGTACAGGATCCTGCCTTAAATGATCCCTCTTTAACTGGAATGCATTCCACACTTACTTTCTGTTTCTAGAATTTCTGCTGTTATTCAGACATTTTTCAGTTTTATCTGAATCTTCATGACTCCATTTGGAGTTTTCTTGGCATATATACTGGAGTGGTGCAGCCAATGTCAGGAATAATGTGAACTCTAACCAAGTCCATCCTGTTCCCATTGTCAACTTTATCACACACAAGAGGAGGTCGGATTCCTGGAACTGTCTTACCATCATGGCATACTCAACTCATCATATCAGATAATGGACCCTTCTTCCTTGAGCAAGCATGCTACACACATGACCAAAAACTCTCACTGTCCTGTATTAACATACCCTATTTCCTCTTGTCTCATCATACAGTTGCTGGTAGACGTAACATACACATGCAAGTGTGTTCTGATTAGGACCCTCCTTGACTCCTTCTTAACTCTCTAGATGCAACCCTTACTCTTTGCATCTGACTTTTAAATAGTCCCCTTCATGCACAGCCCACTGCTAAATCATTTTGATTTGCCCGTGTGCCTTTTTGTGACTATAAAGGACACCTTCTGACTATGATAATTGCTTATTGTGAGTTTTTCACATTCCAAATTGCTCTCTCAGAACCTTTGTCAGTTTGCCATTTCCTTCAGCTCATTTAGCTGATGATGAAATTGAGGCAAAGAGGATGAAGTGGTTTACCCAGCTAGAAAGTATCTGAGGACAGATTTGAACTGAGGAAGATAAGTTTTCCTGACTTCAGACCTGGCATTCTTGCTACTGTACCATCTAACTGCCCCTCTAGAATTCCTATAGGGAACTATGGTTCATAACCCCAAATGGGGGTCTTGTAATTGAATGTGGGGATTGTGAAATTATAATTTATTGCCAGTAAATGTTTGATTTATATATACATTTTATATACCAGGGGTCATGAGTGGAAAAAGCTTAAGAAGCTATATTTTAAAGCATAGCTCAGATATCTTCCATCAATGACCTTTCTTGCTTGCTTTCTTGAAATTATTTTGAATATTCTTTGTGTGTATTGCTATGTACATATTGTGCCTGCCTCCTCATAGAGGCATGGAGGTGACATGATCAGATCTGTACTTTAGGAAAATTATTTTGACAGTTGAGTGGAGTAGTGAGGCAACAGGGAGTCCAACCAAAAAAGCTGTAGCAATGGTTCAAGCAGAAGGTGATGAGGGCCTGCACTAGGATAGTATTATAAGAGAGAAGGGGACTTGTATGAAAGCTGTTAGGAAGTTAAACATCAACAGGTTTTGACAACAGTTTGAATATGGTGGGGTGAGAGAGAGAGTTAGGAGTCAAGGATGACACCTAAATTTCATATTTGAGGGACTGAAAGGGTAGTGGTACCCTTGGCAGAAGTGGGAAAGATTTGGGGGAAAGGATGACAAGTCCATTTTTTGCATCTTGAGTTTACAATGTTTATTAGATAACCAGTTCCATATGTCTGTTAGGTTGGTGGATCGTTGAGTCTGGGGATTAGCAGAAAGATTACAGCTAGAGAAGTAAATGTGAGAATCATAACCAAAGAGATGTAAATTGAATCCATGGGACCTGATTAGATCATCAAATGAAATAGTATTGAGGAAGAAAAATAAAAGACCCAGGAATAAAGACCTGGGGGACACCCATGATTAGTGAGCATGACCTGAATGAAGATTCATCAAAGGAGACTGAGAAGAAGTGGTTAGAGAAAAAACAGAAGAAAATGTCATGAGTACCTAGAGAGGAAAAAAAAGTTGGGTTCATGATGATAGTTGATGACCTTCTCAAGTTGTTTAGATATATAAGAAAGGAGAGTAAAGGAGATATTTGATCTATATACAAATCAAAATGTGAAATTCTTAAGTGACTAATGCATAAGCAATAGTATAGAATTTGAGGAAGGAAAGATTATTTCTTAACTATGCAATGAAAGCCCTAAAAGAGAAAATAACATTTAAGCTGAGTTGGGTAGCATTTCAATAGGCAGTATTCAAGGTGAGAGAAAATTTAGGTACAGGTAATTAGCAAAACTTTGGAGCTGGGAAGAATAAGATTTAGCCATGTATGAGGATTGAATACTCCAGTTTGAACGGTTTAAATGAAAAGATGCCTGATGACTTTACAATATCTCACAGTGCCTTGGATTCATAAGAGCCTTCATAATGTGACTTCTGTGAAGCATTCTTTTCATTTGGTGCATTTTTTACTCAGTGAGGGGTGCTTCCTGAATTTGCTGATTGAACTATATTACATTAAGTGCTCTTCAGGAAAACTATTTTGGGCTTTCAAAAATGACTAGCTATGGTGCATAATGCTAATTCTAATTAGGGTGTAATCTCTGTCATTCAAGGTGGCTTCAAAGAACATGTTAGTCCATATATTTGCTATATTCTGTCCTTTATATTGAACTGGGCAGGAGTTACAATCCTTTTGCAGTGCCTAAGTAATTGCTACCCTCTTCCAAATTGCTTGGGATAATTGTTCTCACAGACCAACTCCAAGTTGTTGGTTTTATTTTCCTTTTAGAGGTTATGGTGTTTAAGTCCAACTTATTTCCTTTTTTTTTTTTTTTTTTTTAAAGTGATTTGTTGTTACTATTCATTCATTTTCAGTCATGTTCTATTCTTTGTGATCCCATGAGTGGTCTTCTTGACAAAGATTCTGAAGTGGTTTGTCTTTTATTTCCCTAGTTTCCATGGGGACAGAGAAGGAAACTGGGGCAAAGGGGTTAAATGACTTGCCTAGAGTCACACAGGTAGTAAGTGTCTGAAGTCAAATTTGAATTAAGGGACAGGAGTCTTCTGTACTCCAGGCCTTGAACCTTCTAGCTGCTCTTTAACCTGAAACTTCCATTTTTATTAAGAAGGCTTTCTCATTGACCTATTAATCTGAAAATTCAAGAAATATTATTCAATTTGATTATTAGTCAAATTAGAAATCTTCCTTATTTGTGTAAAATTAAGGCATCTAACCTGTGTAACAGGGAGAAAAAATGATGTGTATCATTCTAAATATCTATTTAATAGTCAAAGTGAAATATATAGGAAACTGTATAATACAATGGAAAGATGCTTTGACTATGGCATAAGTGGACCTGGATTCAGATCTTACCTCAGATTCATATCAAGTTATTTATCTCTCCTGATTTTTAGTTTCCACATCTCTAAAATGAGGTGGGAAGACTTGATGCCTTTCCAGGTCTTGGTCCATGACTTATTCACTTAAATGAATGAATCCTGGAGGAGGATTAGGGATCCTTAATAAGTGGTCAATATTCTCTTGAATGAGAAATCCAAGTTTCTGTATTTGGTACTACGGACTCTTAAGTGATGTTGGCCTAGTCTCTTCCTCTTTGTGTATCTCAATTTCCATTTATATGAAATGAGGAAACTGGTCTAGATTTTCTTCAAAGTCCCTTATATCTTTAAAATTTTGAGATCATGACTTTAGAAAAAAAAAGTTTTAGATTTATTATCTTGTTATCTTATCACTTTATTAAATGCTTTTATTAAGTGACTGCTTTGTGCCAGACACTGTGCTAAGGTTCTGAGAATATAAAGACAAAAAAGTAATAATCTCTGTTTTCAAAGCTTACATTCTGTCTGAGAGTGGAGATAGAGTTTTCATTTAAAGGAAAGTGATCAGGTCTGTCATGTCTTCATTTTTCTTCAGCTTCCTCTTCTGGACTTTCTCCATGATGGCCTTCTACTTCTCCTACTGCTTTGCAATTTCCTTTCATATGTTGTCTTACTTCATTAGAACATAAACTCCTTGAGGCCTGGTCTTTTTTCTTCTGTTTGGATCCCCAATGCCTTGCATATACTAAATACTTAATAAATACCTTTTGAAGATAGTAAAGAATGCTGCTCTGCTTAAATAAGGCTTCTTTCTCTCCTTTCTTTTTCAAGTCAATGCAATCCTTTGTGCTTTTTAAAAGCCACTGTTCCTGATCAACTGTTCACTATAATTAAAACATTTACTTTGTCACAATATTTACTCCTTAAGCCTTCTGTGACATGCTAGATTCCTGTAGAAGTAGCTGATCAATTTTATTTTGTAAATATTACTTAACTTTACATAAACTATATCAGAATAAACTATTTTTGCACCACCAATAAATAAATAAAAACCTTTTGATTTGAATTTACTTGATTTGAGACATTTCCAAAAATTCCTCCCTCTTTCCCACAAAATTAGACTGAATAATTTTTTAAAATATCAGATGCTGCTTAGCCTATTTGACACTCAAATTCCTCTAGAACAAGGCCTCCGAACTTTTTTTATATATTGTACTCCTCTGACAATGTGGTGATGTCTATGGACCCCCTTCTCTGTAAGAGTACAAAAAAAACTCATTATAACAAAATTTAGCCATCAAAAAATTTTTTTAAAGTATATGGACTTGCATAGAAATCTATATCTAATTACTTGCCATCTCAGGAAGGTGGGAGGGGAGAAAGGGAAGAAGAAAATTTGGAACTCACAATTTTAAAAATCAAAGTTAAAAAATTGTTTTTATGTGTAATTTGAAAAAATAGAATATAGATTGCCAATTTTTTTTAAATCAGTAAAAATTTGGAAAACAAATAAAATCCTAGAATTAAAAGGAAAAGGACATGGAGGAATGTCCCAGGTAAGAAATGTGCCATAGATTACAATGAAGTTTTTTTTCCTTTGAGCATCACAGATCCAGAAAAAAATTGCTCTAAAATAGTGATATCACTCAAAGGCAGGCTCACCAAATACTTCCAAGATTCCTGCCAAAACATGACTTTACTCTGAGCTGCCTTAGGCACCTGTTTCCTGGAGATCTTACCTCATTGGTGAATCTTTTCTCAGTGACATTCTTACTAGCTGAAAGATTTTAATCCTTTTGTTCTTTTGTGCACCTGACCAGGTGAGGCTCCTATATGACACTAGCACCAAATGTCTTGACCAGCTATTCCATTACCCTTCATTTCTGCATGTTACCCTTCTCCTCATCCTTCAAGGTCTTCCTCAGCGAATCAATCAACTAATATTTATTCAGTGCCTACGATGTGCCAGGAACTGGGGATACAAAAAGAATAAAATAATCCCTACCATAAGTTTACATTTCTGATGAAAGAAGACAACAAATCTTAGGTATGAAATCATATCCATAACAAATATAAATAAAACCAAATGTAAGACTAGTTGAGGGGGACAGTAGCAGTTGTGGGACTGAGGAAAGGCTGATTCATATAGAAAGGCTGTACTTTCCTCCTTTGGGGTATATGGAATGTACAGGGAGGATTAGCACCTTTGTTATTAAAGCTTACTGAACCATTTTCAGTACTGCTCATCCACCTTTGCTGTCCACTTTTTACCTAACTCTCATCTGTGGTTCCAATAAGCTGTAGCATGTGCAGCAGCCACATCCCAGTAAATCTTGGTAAATGGGCTAAACCTAATTGAGAGAAATCAATGGACCAAAAAACTATTGATTAATTAGGGGCGATATCTAATCCAAACATGTGAAGACTTCTCACAGGGAATGAGTGGATGAGAACAATTTGTTCAATAATTATGAAGCACTCTGTGGAGCACTTAGAGTTTGGTCAGACATTGAAGAAACCAAGGTCATCCACATCATTCAAAGCCATTGTCAATCATCCTGATTTTTGTTTTGCCAATTGACTCTGGAAGAGAGAATGAGGCTGATGACTGTATACAACTTTGCTTCACTTAAATCCAATTCATAATTCATGCACAAGTCAAGATATTACTCCGTGATATTATTGGTCTTCTTTGAAAATGAAGGACAAACAACAACTTCCTCTCCTAAAAATGTTTATTCCATCCTTTCCAGTTTGAGGATCCTTCTTCCTTGACAGAAGCAAAGTTGCATTGTTTTGGTTCTGTTTTCTTTCTCTTGTCCATTAATATTGGTATTTCAAATACCATGCCTAAATCTTTCTATGATCTTGTCCACCAAACAGAATGTTGAAAACACCCTTATTTATATTGATATTTTCCACAAAGCTAACCTCATTTTGAATTCCACTCTTTTGGAAATGATTATTCATTCTTTGATATACATGTTCTCTTTGCATTTGAACTCAATTCATAAGGTTCTTGAGAATGGAGCCTGGGATATATTAGGCATTTAGTAAATCCTTGTTAATGAATGGATTAATCATGGAAGGGCTCTCTCATATGTTTACCTTTGGATACCTCCCTCTTTTCTTTCTCACAAGGCTTATTTGGAATTACATCATCAAAATTTTTGTTTTTATTATTTCCCCATTCCCCCCTGTTTTGAATTTTATGAAGTCTGGGCTTATTCTGAGATCTTCTATGAAATCTGTCTTATCTTTGGGGACATAATCAGGCCATTTAAAAATTCTGGGCTTCAATCTTCATATTGGATGAGAGGTGGATTTACAAGGCTCTTTGGTACCTTTCAGTTTTAAATCCCAAGATCCAGGATATATATGACTCTACCTAGTTATTCCCTCCTTGACTAGAGTAGACTTTCAGGTGCCTTAGTCACTTTTCCAAGGTTTCTATCACTGACCTCACTATACTTTTTCCTTGTTGGACAGAAGTAAGGTCGAAATTGAAGTTCCCTTTGTCACTTCCCCTACCTTGAGAGATGAGACTGTCAGCAAGTTAAGATTTTTATCAGATACTTTTGGTGAAATTAGACTTCCAGCAGGTGTCTCTGATGACTGAAGTTTACCATCACAACTTGTATCTTGTCATTTCATGGTTTATAGCAGAATCTCCATTTTTGTGGTTTGGTTGTTTAATGACTTAATATTAAAAAGGAATAAAATTTAGGATTTTTTTCTATGTTTAAGAATGTAAAATTTCAATCAGTAAACATAGAACTTAATATAAAAATCATGACTATTAAAATTAGTTCATTTCCATGTTTTGTCCAGTTCATGGGTGTGGTAGTCAGAGAAGAGAGGAAGGAGAAAATAAGACAGAAAAAACAAGTGGTAAAAAGAGAGTGTGGAGAACTGAAAGCCATATCAAAGGATGATGTAAAGATACTGAGGAAATTCCTGGAATTCTGAGCTTTAGAATTTTTTCATTTAATACTTTTTTTTTTTTTAATATTGACCATTGTTCCAGGATCCTTAACTATTTCAGTCCTAACAGCATTGCAATTGGGGAAAAAAGGGATTACATGGAATGTAGTTTTGGATGGAGTTTCACAATTTCCCAAGGAAAGATGAAATCATGGCAGAACATCATTGAGTACTGTGCATATAATATAATACCCTGCTTCTTCCTCTCTAGTTTATAAAGACGAGGAAAGGAATAAACAATTTATCTAGACCTATTATGTGCCAGGTGTCCCTGTGGAGTAGATCTTATTTATCCCCATTTTACAGATGAGGAAACTGAGGTAAATAGAGGTTAAGTAATTTGTCCAGAGTAGCACAATTAGTAAGTGTTGGCAACTGGAGTTGAACACTGGTCTTCCTGACCGTGCCCAGCAGTCCATCCAATGCATTATCTACTTATAACAAATATTTTGTAAGCTACTTAAGAGGAAGAACCATTTTTGCCTCTGTTTGTATCCCAAAGTGTTAAACACCTAGTAGACACTTAGTAACTGTTTATTGATTATGTAATATTGGTTTTTAGAAACAATATTATTAAGCAACGTGATATTTAACAGGATAATTTTATAAGAACAACATTTAAACTATTACAAATGCTATATGTTTACAATATATCCACTTGTTATTCTAAAAAAAATTAGTTGGATTATGTATAATATATTTGTATCTAGAATTTTAGTGCTGGAAGGACCTTTAAAGATTGTTTTTTCTCCTTAATTCTCGAAGAGGACCATGATATCAGGAAGGTGATACATGCAAGTGAATTGAATTAAATTGAGAAAGGACTGTACAAGGTCACCTGCCTCACATTTCCTTCCATAGTCATTTGGATCCAGTGGTCAGATATAAATCAGGATGATTGGAGATGGCTCTGATTCTACTGGGGTTAAGGTCTTCAACAGGTTTCAGTTTGATTGAGATCGCACCCATTCAATGATTAAAATTAGGTAGCAGTTAAGACAGAAACTTTTTTCATCTAGTCCAAAGAAATCTAAGTAAATGAAGGAATAAATAAATGAATGGATGGAAGAATCTGGGAGGGGAAGAACTAGGTTTCTGACCAAAGCAGAAATGACTGCTATTTATACATCTGAGTAATTGGGACCCAAGGCATTGAGAAAGGAATAAATTGGGTCCTTGACCTGGCTTTTTTCCTAACTCGCCATGGATCTGTTTCTTCATCTATAAATTGAAGTTATGTGTACTTGCCCTACTTATCTCACTGTTATAGGATCAAAGGAATCAGTGGACATTCAAGTATTTTGAAAATTATAAAGTACTAAATAAATGTTGTTTTGTAAATGAGGAAACAGACTTGGCCAAAGTCACATAAAATCAGTCAGTGGAAGGAGCTTACTTTCTGCCATTCTTCATTCTTAGGTATAGATGGTATTAACTCATCAATCTATTTCCTGTACTAATAGACAATATTTGCTATCACAATGTCATCGCCCTTGTGTTTTGCAAACATTAATCAGTTCCTTCCTATAACTTCCTAGCTACAACTAAATGGGATTACCCATCACGTTTTACAGATGGAAAAGCCTCTTAATTCATGGCTGCCAAGAGTAATATAGTGAGTGCTCCCACACATTCGTTTCACAACTTGAATAAATTAAGCTTAGACAAACCCTAGTAAAGTGTTTCTTGGGAGAACTTTTAAAGGTTAGTTATGATCAAAGGACCCACTGAGAATTTAATGATCTTTCTCTAAGGTTCTATATTGCCTCTATGCAGATGACTCCTAAACCTATTTATCAAGCCCCAATCTTTCCCCAGCCCTAGGTCTCTATCTCAAACTCTGATGAAAACTTCCATCTAAGTGGGTTCCCTAAGCATTTTATATTTAACATACAAAATGGGGGTGGGGGGACGAGGTTAAAGCTTCAGTTTAAAAGAAAAATGGAGCATTATCTATACATTTGATTAATTTTGTCTCTGAAAAAAAATTTTTCTTTTAATTCCTTGATTCCTCAAAAGTCAACTCTACCAATTGGGTCAGTTCCCACTAAAATGTTTTTGGGTTCTTCTAAGCTAGGATGTGGAAAAATTATTCAAAGAAAGAAAAGATCTAAAGACCTTTTATTCCTTCATGTTATTGCTTTAATTTTTAAGCTATTCAGAGCTTTGCATATTTTGTAATCATAAAGCTTTTAAAAATCTATTACTCTTTGTAAAATATTAATGCACAGCTTTTTTCTATGTAAATAATGAATTTCAATTATGCAAACTGACCCAGTCTTATTTTAATGGAGTGGGTTCTGTGCCCATGGATCTTTGGAAAACATAAGAACAAATCTTAAATGTCATCTAATTGAATATTTTAATTTTTCAAATTAGGATTTTTGGATCCAGAAGGTTTTTGACTTCCACAGGGTCATACAGCAGATAGATAATAAGTAGCAAAACTAAGATTTGAAATCAAAATCTTCTGAATGCAAATCCAATACTTTTTTTATTCCAGTAGCATTAATTTACTAATTTAAAAAAATTACTATGTGCAAAATGTATTCCCCACAATTGGAGATTTAAATGTTCTCAAGGAAATTGTCTAGTTAAGGAACTGACATTATTTATTATATTGCAGAACTGGTCCTTTAATGAATCTCTATTTAAATGAAGAGTTAACATCATTATTTAATAAGTTAAATAGTATCAAGTTTAAATGACACTGCACTCCAACAATAGAAGAGATAATTTATTGCTCTTAAATCATTTTAGTTTGTCCAACTCTTCATGACTCCATTTGGGATTTTCTTAGTAAAGAGACTAGTTTGTCCTTTTTCTTTTCTAACTCTTTTACAGATGAGGAAAACAGGCAAATTGGGTTAAATGACTTGTCTGTGGTCATACAGCAAGCGTCTGTGGTTGAATTTGAACCCAGAAATATGAGTCTTCCTGACTCCATTGTATTGCCAGTAGAGATGATAGAATGATTAATTTTTATAATTCAGAGGAGTTCCACATTATTCCATGTTGGAGGAGTCTACTTTTCAGAGAAAGTGAGGAACTGAATTACATCTAGGTAGGACAGGTGGAGAGAAGAACAACATTTGGCAACAGAGAAAAGGATAAACAGAGACAGAAAAGGCAAACACAAAAAAACCATTTCTGAGTTTTTAGTTGATATAAAATTAATTTTGTCTTATCTTAAACATGTGAAATATTATTAAGAAATAATAAAATCAAGCTGGTTAGTAGAATCATAGCATTGTAGCATTGTTTTCATGAAGTTCAATCCCTTCATTTTATAGATGGTAAAATTTAGATCTGGAGAATGAATGTGAGATTTTGGAAATCGGTGTCTTATAGTATGCTGATAACAGGGTTTCTCACATTTTGCAAGCACCTGATTACAGGGTACTGACTTTTATATCCTGAGCTAACTCTTGGGTCTCTGGGAAATGCTTTTGGAAAAGTTTTTAATCAAAGATATGACTGAGGAGAAATGACCTCTTTTTATTTTCTCAACTCTATTTTTTCCTGTTCTATTTGCCAAGTTTGTACGTTTTTCATGATCGTCATGCAATCCCCTTAAGAATTTTCCACTGATACTCAGATTCATATTTACAACTTCCATATTACTGAATTCCTCTATTACATGTCTTTAAAAAAAATTTTCCACTTGTAGCCCCTTTTCTCCCAGAAAATTTTATATGAACTCGGATGTATAGGTATATAAAATAAGCATACAAAATCAAACATTTACCGATAATAAATCATAATTTTATGACCCCACATTCAATTATGAGCCCCCATATGGGATTGTAATTTACAGTTTCTTACAGCTTCTTAAGCTGGGCTCAATTAAATTCTTTCTCTGCTGATCCAATTATGGCATGATAGGGACCCTGGTGTTAAGAGAGCACAGGTGATAGCTAATCGTACTAACCTAGATAGACTGAATTGATGGATTATATCACCTAATACAGTAAAATGTCTGGATACATACGCTGAAATAATGCTTACTTATTGATTTGAATATCTTTCTTTCCAAGGACAAATTGTTCAAAGTTCAGATAAAATCATCAACCATAATGTTAGCCACTAGGTCATTAAGATTTTTTTTTCAGGACAGCTAGATGGCCCAGTGGATAGAGCACCAGCTCTGAAGTCCAAAGGACCTAAGTTCAAATCTGGCCTTAGACACTTAACAGTTTCTAACTGTGTGACCCTGGGCAAGTCACTTGACCCCAATTGCCTCAGCCAAAAAAAATCATTCTTAGCAGTCCTTTGTGGCTGTTCTTTGGTCACTTTTAATTAGTTTTAGTCAGCCCTCCCCCCCCCCCCACTAAATGGGGGGACTCTTTGTGGCCCCATTTGGGATTTTCTTGGCAGAAATACTAGAATGGCTTGCCATTTCCTTCTCCAGGTCATTTTACATATAAGGAAACGAGGTCTTCAGGGTTAAGTGACTTGCCTAGGTTCACACAGCTACTAAGTTTCTGAGGTCAGATTTGAATTAAAGATAGCTTCTTGACTCCAAGCTAGGCACTCTATCTTCTGTACTACCTAGATGCCCCTTAGGATTCCTGGAAAATTATATACTAATGCATGGAGATGTTTAGTCTAGAATCAGTGGAGAGAGTTACCCCAGTTATCAAAACACAGATCCTTTAGGTATTCAAGTGTTGTAGAACTAATAGCCTCTGTGCCTAAGTTTTCAAATATTTTGGCCTCTAACTCAATATAGAGTCAAAAATATAAGAACTAGAAGGATTTTAGAGAGTATCTCATCCAGTCCCATAATTTTATCAGTGTGGAAACTGAAGTCTAGAAGAGAGAAATGTCAGAGTAAGGTCTAGAGGAGCATAGAATTAAAAGGCATCTTCCATCTCATCATACACTTGATCAGAAGTCTAAAGCTGAGGCTTTTTATAGTGTCTTATCGCTAGACTTTTGCGTCTATTTCTACAACTGAAATTATATTAGAGAAGAATAGCAATAAAAACTAATGGGGGATAACTCTGGATAGCTATGTTCACTTAGGTAGGCTATTTCATGTTCCAACATTTTAAATATCAATGTATCAGTTCTTGTCAGGTAACTGTCCATGTCTTCTCATCTTGTACAATTCATCAATGTCCCAAGTGTTCCTTATGTAGTTATTTGTTCCTCTTGCTCCTATTGTCTTCAGTAAGTTGATAAAGAATGACAAAATGAATTGTGTAGAGTATTCACATGTCACTACTAAGCATTGCTGTGGCACTGACTGCCAACCCACCCATGAATTTAGATAAATAATTTAGTGGATCAAAGAAACTCTCCAAAGCCATCAAGGACAGTCACAATCTGGTAGTGGGCAAAGGGATGCTCAAAAGCATTTGACTGAGAACAATTTAACAGTCCATCTAAAACTAACTGAATAGATCCCAAATAATTTTTCCAAATTGTGTCCAAATTTATGGGTTGTAAACCTTAACCTTGGTGTTTGTGGCCAATATAATCCAGTACTATGACGAAATCTCTATTTCATCATAATCCAGAATATAAATTTGCCACCAAGGCAGACTTGTTTTATTTTTGTCTTGATACCTCTAGCACCTAGCTCAGTGTGCAGCACAGATGCTTATTGAATGAATGGCAACTTTTGTTTGTTTAGCACCTTGAATCATTACATGCCTGATAAGTGACAGGTACTACTATGTATTCAAAGACAAAGCTGAAACAGGCTCTGTTTTCAGCGTTCTGCCTCAGCAGCTTGGCAGCTAGATGGTGCCATAGTGCATAGAAAATAAGGGCTGGAGTTGGTTCTTCTGGCTTCTCAGCTATGTACTAACTTATCTGTGTGAATAAGTCACTTAACCCTGTTTGCCTCAATTTTCTCATATGTAAAATGAGTTAGAAAAGGAAAAAGAAAATTGTTCTATCCTTGTGGGAGAGCAGCAAGGGAAAGAGAAGCAAGTGTTCTTAATTCAGAAACCCTGGAATTTTGATCAAGTGCATGATGAGATGCAAGATAACATTCCTGCCTTTTGATTCTTTACTTCTCGTGCTTTTGAGAGCACCCCTGTGTGCTCACCAGGGGACTGAGCCTCTTCAGTTATTTGTGCAGCTGATTACCTGCAGTGTCAGCTGCTGTGAGGATGAGCTGGGATGACAGCTCTCTGTTTACTAAGCTATGCCTAATTATTTAATTTCATGTTTTTATTTCAGGTTTTGTGCTGGACTCAGACAGTTTCTGATGGGCAGCATGTAATTTGATTAATAATCCTCAGATGAAAGGCATGGTAAAAATGCATCTCAATAGTATTCCATTTTTCCCTCCTTCCTCCTCTTTTCCCCAAACTCCCTGTTTTGTGAAGTCCCAATGGAGAGAGATTTTTTTTTCATGTTTTGTTTAAGACATTAACATATGTTATGGGGAAAATATTGACTGCTTCATAGTGTCTTTATTTTTCATAGGCTCTTGGATATCTGGGCTGAGAGGAGGCTGGATATCTATTAACAAGTGAAAGGTAGTAAAGAGTTGCAATAGAATGGATTCATTCTTCAAGTAGGAGTTTAGTTGAATACATATTTATTAAATTCCTATTAAATGTAGAGCACTGTCCTAGGTATTGAAGGGAGGAGGAGTTATAAAATTTAGATGAGACAGTCACTGCCCTTAGAAAACTAAGTTTAATAAATCCATTGTAGCTATTTGACAAACTAGAGAATAAGAGAACCAAACAAGTGCAATGTTTTGTGAGGTTAAAGTGGAATGAGTGTGAAGGGCATTACCACTGAGATGATGGAGCGCTTCATGGAGGAGGTGTCGTGGAGGAGCAGTAAGGTAGTGTCCTAGATAGAGTGCATGCTCTGGAGTTGGGAAGATCAGAGTTCAAATCCAGTGTTAGAGACTTAGGCAAGTCACTTAATTCTGTTTGCCTCAGTTTCCTCATGTGGAAAATGAGCTGGGATAAGGAAATGGTGGATTGCTTCAGTATTTTTGCCAAAAAAATCCCCAGATGGGGTCATGGAGAGTCAGACATGACTGAAAGGCTGAAGAATAGTGAGCAATCCGGTTTGACTAGAATGTATAGTGAGATAAGAAGAAGGAAACCTGGATAGATAGGATGGCATCAGATTGTGGAATACCTTCCATTGTAGGTTAAGGAGCTTAATCTTGGCTTGGTAGGCAATAGGAAACTGCAAATTAAAAAAAAAAAATACTTTCATTCCTTCTTTTGTTTTGGGTTTTTTTTTTTTTTTGGTTCAATTTTTTTTTCCACAAAATGATTAATATGAAAATATGTTTTACACGATTGCACATGTATAATATATATTAGCTTATTGTCTAAGAGAGCAGGGAGGAGAAGGATTCAAAACATATGCATAGATAATCCTTGCAAAACCCTGTGTTCCAATTTCCCCCCTCCCCCCATGCATTCCCTTAGATGGCAAGTAGTCCAATATATATTAAACATGGTACAAATATATGTGAAATCCAATATATGCATACAAATTTATACAATTATCTTGCCTGAAAATTGATTTTTAACAGTTGAGTGACATGATCAACTTTAAATTGAAAATTGGCTGGGCAATGAATATTGAATAAGGGAATGAAAAGAAGGAGAAGGAGTAGTGGTGGTAAAAACTTGTTAGGAAAAGCTATTGCAATAATCCATGTTAGTATTACTGAAGATTTGATGGAAGTGAGAACAAAGGAAAGGAAGAAAGATATAAGATTCCACAGAGGAATCTGAGAATTCTGGAGTTGCTAGATTGGCTCTTGGAGATAAGGGATAAGGAAGAGTCACAGATAATACAGGGTCTTGAAAATGAAAGAATATGTGGAATAGTGATACAACTGACAAGTACTGAAGAATCAGGCTTAGGGGAAAGCATAGTTTAGCTTGGGACCTGTAGAGACTGAAGCATCAGTGGGCTTCATGGCATACAGAGGCATCATGTAGAGATACAGATTTAAGTTGAGAAGAGAGGCTAAGCCTGGAGATACAGTATTAGGAGTCATTGATAAAGAAGAGATAGTCAAATTGAGCAACATGATTTTAGGAAAGCCTGGGAAGACAATATTAAATGATGCAAGGTGAAGTGAGCAGAACTAGAAGAACATTATACACAGTAATAGCAATATTGTGCAATTCTCAACTGTGAATGACTTAGCTCTTCTCAGCAATACAATAATCTAAGATTATTGCGGACCAAAATATGGTCCACAGAATCATGGGGATTCCTGAAACCCTTTCAAAGGATCTATAAACTTAAAATTAGTTTTTATTTCTAATATGGTAAATACCTATAAATATAATCCACATAAACAAAAACTCTTTGGACAGACCCTTTATTATTATTATTAAAGCTTGTATTTTCAAAACATGCATGGATAATTTTTCAACATTTATCCTTGCAAAATCTTGTGTTCTAATTTCCCTCTCCCTAGCCCCACCTCCTGTAGGTGGCATGTAATCCAATATATGTTAAACATGGTAAAAATATGTATTAAATCCAATATATGCATGCATATTTATACAATTATCTTGTTGCACAAGAAAAATCAAATCAAAAAAGAGAGAAAATAAAATGCAAAGAAACAGCAAAAAGAATGAAAATGCTGTGTTGTGATCTACACTCAGTTCCCATAGTCCTCTCTTTAGATGTAGATGGCTCTCCATCACAAGATCATTGGAACTGACCTTAATCATCTTGTTGATGAAAAGAGCCATGTCCATCAGAATTGATCATTATATAATCTTGTTGCTGTGTACAATGATTTCCTGGTTCTGCTCATTTCACTTAGCATCACTTCATGTAAGTCTCCCTGAAACCATCCTGCTGATTGTTTCTTATAGAACAATAATATTCCATAACATGCACATATCATGATTTATTCCACCATTCTCCAACTGATGGGCATCCACTCAGTTTCCAGTTTCTTGCCACTACAAAAAGTAGGTCCCTTTCCCTCCTTTAAGATCGCTTTGGGATTTAATCCCAGTAGAAACACTGCTGAATCAAATGGTATGCATAGTTAGATAGCCCTTTCGACATAGTTCCAAATTGCTCTCCAGAATGATTGGATCAATTCACAACTTCACCAAGAATATTTTAATATTTGGACAGATCCTTTTCACAAAATAAGGAGAACAAAAATTTGAGAATCATTGATATAAAAAGATTCCAAAGGACTTGTGATGACAAATATTCTCTATTTCTATAAAAAGAAATTATGGAGTATGAATATAGACTGAAGCATACTTTTTAAACTTTCTATTTATTTCTTATATTTGATATCTGTGTTTTTTTGGTGACATGGCTAATATGTTAATATTGTTTTGCATGGCTGCACATATTTTATCTATTACCAAATTGCTTGCCTTCTCAAGGAGAGGGAAGGGAGAGAATTTAGAACTCAATTTTTAAAAAATGAATGTTAAAATTTATTTTACATGAAATTTAAAAAATAAATTTAAGAAAAAGAAGGGGTAGTCAAATATTTGGATGATACAGAGGGAATTAGATTGCCAAAGGAGAGATTGTTGAGAGAGAGAAAAGGTCTGAGAAAAGAACCTTGAGGAATACCCATTTTAAGGAATGATTTGAGAGAAAGGAAAGTATAGTTTCTGAAGCCAGATAGGGGAAGTTGAGGAGAGAAGAGAATATGTGAAATGAGGGCAGAAGTCAACACCAGTGCTTCATGAAGACTAAGAATGATGAAGACTGAAAGATGGTCAGTAGTTGGGTATAATAGCACATTCTGTATGATTTCAACTACCTGAAAGGCTGAAAGTGGCAGATTTCTTTAGTTTAGAAGTTTTAAGCCATAGTTAGCTAAACCAGTTAGATTTTACACTGAGTTTATGAATCCCCCAGCAATGTGGGATTACCAGAGTGCCTGAGGAGAGTGTAACTGTTCCACATGTCCATCATTAGTGTCATCAACCTAAGAGTGATTGCTCCACTTCTAGGCTGCATGAAATAGTGAGATGCAGTATCCACAAAGAAACAAATATTAACAAATGCTGGATTTGGTGATTAGGTGGTCCTTAGTAAATTTTTAAGAGCAGTATAGTAAGAAAGAAATTAGCAAAGACAAAGAAATCTCCCTTTCTGTGCCTTGAATTGGAAAAGAGAAAAAAAGAAAGGATAGGTCTAAAAGAGGGGTGCAAATAGGCCCCTCCAATTTTAAGATTCTAGAATTTTAAAATTCTGAAATTTGCAATTTGCTGTTATTTCCTTTGTCCTGAGAATTCTGACCATGAGACATTTTGGAGAATCAGGCATACATCTATAATTGACTCTTGAGTTATTCAGGAGTTTATAGGGATGGAGAGATTGCAAAAGCCAGATGTACATGGGACAAAATGAAGCCTAGGAAGATTAATAACTTCAGAGAGCTTTTTACAAAAGTAAAAGCTTTTTACATTTACAAAAAAATCCACCATAATAGTGGATTTGGTGCATGACATATATGAAATTTATGACATGGGATTTGGGGCAGTAACAGGATTATAAGGGGATAAACAGGGAAGAGGGCAGATCAGTATGCAAGTCAGCCACTCTGAGGGAAGAACATACCTTCTCTCCATAAAAGGATTGATTCCGTAGTCCTGTCCTGTAATTAAAATACTAGTTGAAAGAGAGAAACCATGGTGATGCAAGTTTATTCATCATTTCAAATCAGTATATTTGGGGAGAGAAGGGAAAGTACAATATGATAATGATGAGAACTGTAGTAGAGAGATGAAGCCAGCATGATTGTAAAGCACTGAGCTCAGCAGGGCTGGGAGTTTTTTCCTCCATTGTTAAGGTAATGAATTTTATTGCAGAGAATATGTAAGTGTGGGTGCTTGTAGGCAGATTTCCCCATTCTCTACTGGCTTCTGTGTTTAACTGAAATCCATTTGAGTCTTCCCCCCCCACCTCCAAATTTGAGCAACTCTTGGCACTTAAGTCTAAACTTGAATAAAATGACTTTTAAAATAAAATATGCAAGGCTTTTAGATGACACAGAAAATTTTCCACAAAATTATCTAGAATGACAATCTAGTCTAATAATAATTTGGGAATTTTCCATGAAGAATGAAATATGACTCAAGAAGCTGAATTAAGATAGGGAATCTTCAGAGAGAGAGAATTTTGTTGTTAAACAATAGCTTTAGAGGCAGCTAATGGCATAATGGTTTGAATATTGGGCTTGAAGTCAGAAAGACCTGAATTCAAATGCTGCCTCAGTCAACTTACTATTTATATAAACCTAGGAAAGTCTTTTGACTTCTTAAGTTAACAAGCATTTATTAAGTGCTCATTATGCACTAGTATGTTGTTAAGTTTTGCAGAGAATAGTGTCTGGCCTGGAGTCAGGAAGTCCTGAGTTCAAATGTGGTCTCAAATACTTCCTAGCTGTGTGACCTTGAGCAAATCACTTAATCTTGCTTGCATCAGTTTCCTCATCTGTAAAATAATTGGGAGAAGGAAATGGCAAAACACTCCAGGATTTTTGTTCTTTTTCTCCACCCTCCCTCCCTCGCCCCCCCCCCCCAAAAAAAAACCCTAAGGAGATCATGAAGAGTAGGATAACAACAAAATTTGATGAGGGTAGAACACTTAGAAGGGAGACACATAATAACCCAAAAGGGGTCACAAAGAGTAGGACATGACTGAAATGACTGAAGGACAAACCACATCATATACTGTGCTAAGAGCTGAAAAAACTAAGAAAGGGAAAATTTTCATCCCTACTTTCCTAGTGTAGAAACATAACACACTATTTCCTTGTGAATAGATTCTCAATAAAAACTTGTCACTGGATTGATTTGCGATCTAAGGGTGCTGAAATATGCTGGTGTTCTTGAGTGAAGGCAGAGTCCCCTGCTTCTCAGAAGTCCTCAGTTGCCCCTGGCAACTGCCTGTAGCTTCTAATATCACTTCTCCAGGAACCAGTTTCTCTGGTTCAACTAGGTAACTATTATAAGTCCGAGGTGAAATGAAGTTTGTAAAAAAAAAAATAAAATCGGTCCCTTGTATTTGTCTCCCTTTCTCTATCCATCCCCTCCGCCCCCCCTTCTTGGGTTTAATGTTTCAGGGAAGACCATAAAGAAGGGACAGAGGCTTTTAGGTAACCTTGGCCAAGGAAACAGCAATTCTGTTCAGAATTCAGCAAGCAGCTCTGCCGGCTGTTGGTCACACATTCTGCAGATTGTGTGAGTGGGTGGAAGAGGTGTTGAAATCTGTATTAATTTTGGTGGAAACATTTATGTGCCTCAATTAACTTCCAGGTGTCTTGGGTGCACATTGAGTACTAGCCTTTGCCTGAGAAAAGGGACAGTTTGCATACTGTGAGCGTTTGTTGAGCCATATAATTAAGTGCACAGGGCCTAAACAGAATAGTAGGGGATGGAATCTAATCTAAATGACAGGTTTTCCCCCTCCAAACATCTCTGATAACAGCAGATGATCTAAATACAAAACACTGGGCTTTTTGCCAAAGTTTCTACTTGAAAACACCTGATAAAAGAAAGCTTAAGCTAAGTCCTCAATACAGTATTTCAGAAAAATAGCACAAAAGGACAATGTCACTGAGTAGTAACTCATTATTGTTGTTCATGAGCAAGTTTATACAGTTATCTGCAAAGCAATGTATCAGTCTCTATTCCCAAAGACTTTCTTTGATAAAAAATGTCTTATAGATGAGATCACATATATATTGGAGTGCTATATTGGAGCCAATAAGTCAACAAGACTATTAAATATTTGTGGAACATGTGACATTCTGCATGGTACTTTGGGGCATAGGAGACATTGATTTGGCCTTTAAGGAACCTCAGAACTAGCATCAATCAAGATTGTACTCAATTTAGGGCTTAAAAATAAAGATAGGTCAGGAAAAGAGTCTAGCATGGTTTGGGGAGAAAAATGAGTTGGACATGGCAGAGAGGTAAAGGGGCTCAGAGAAGGGGGAATTAATGCTAAGTTGAGAGTTTCATAGAAAACTCGAGCAGGATATCAGTTGTTGAAAAATCAGAGTATTAAAAATGAAAAAAAAAATCTTACTATATCCCTGCTATGAGTCTCTTCCTATCACCTACTTTCATTTAGGATCTTACTTACCTCAAGAATATTATGGAGGGAGGCTGGTAGTAAAAGCATAAACATGTATACCTAAACTAGAGGCCATGCATACAGGAGTGTATAAATATAAATTTGTGTGCACTGGTTCACTAAAAAGTGATGGGGGAACAATAAAGCAAATGTATGTTTTGGTTTTAGTTTAATGGCTTTTTTGTAAATAATCACTTGACTTTCAAATCTTGGGCTCATTCTTTGTCATCTTGTGGAGGTGAGAGGTTATAGAAATATGTCCTTAGGCTCTCAGTAAAGTTTCTCAATCTGTAAAGACTTTAAGTGTTGGTTCATTGATGCATTCTGTCCATGTGTCATTTTAAGATTAATCTAGTTGAGTTCCAAGAGGGGTGATGAATTTTTTTTCAATTGCAGTTACTTAAGATTGTCCACCGAAGCATAGAATGGTTACCACCACCTGAACTAATGAAGGGAGACATACCAAAGTAATCATAATTCCATAACATATTTATTATATTTTAATTGTATTAATTTAATTTTTTTATTCTGACTTTCACAAATATCAAAAGAAGCTTGAACATTTCTGTGTATGAAGCAGAATATAAAATCATGTTCTTCCATATAGATTGCTTTTTAAAATGCTTAATCAATTCAACACGTTACTTTCAAAGCTCTCCTCTTGCTTGTGCTTCCTTCTAAACTTCTTACTATTCTTTTCTGTGCATTTAAAACAAATTGTTTTGATGGCCCTCTCTTTTCCTCTTCTTTTTTTGGCTTTATGAATGCTAGTTGCCTGTCTCCTTTCAATTCTTCCTCTACTAATTAAGAAAAGAAGAAAAAAATAAACTTATAACAAATAGGTAGTAGGTAAGGTCAAGCAAAACAAATCCACACAGTGGATTTTTGTACTCTGTGTATATTACCTCTTTGTGAAGAGGTAAGTAACATATTTCATTGGTCCTCAGCAATCATGATTGATTAGTGCATTGATCAGAGTTAAGTTTGTTTTTTTAAATAACAATGTTATTTTTCCATATAATGTTGTTAATGTAAATAAAAATAATACATTTTAAATTTACTTAAATTTTAGTGCTATCTTTTGTTTCCAAACATGTGTTTTTCCTTTGCCATATCTAAAGAACCATTTATTTTAATAACAAATACAAAAAAAAAAAAAGATGAAGAAGAAGAAGAGGAAAAAAAAAACAGTTCAGGAAAGTTAATCAACATAGCAACCAAATCTGATGATGTTGAATTCCATATTTATAGACCACACTTACTTCAAAGAACATGGGTAGGGGAAGGGGAAGGGTGAATCTTCTCATTTCTTTTGGGATTAAGCTTGGTTATACTGATAATATTTCCTTCAGTTCTTTTGGTTTTGTTTTTTGTTTTTTTGCTTTTGCTTTGTTATCAATTACATTTCTGTAGTCATTCTATGTCTGTCATTCTGTCTTTGTTGACTTCAATTTATATTCATTTTTCACTCTGCCTCAGATCTGATTCCTCTTATGTTCTTCCTACTCATACTTCTTATGACTGAACTTCTGTTTTACCTTTCAACATTTTACCTGAAACTCTTTGATACTTCAAAAGATGCTTCATTAAGTAGGTACTTCTTTCCTTTGATATAAATTTGAAAATTCTCTCTCTATCCTACCCTCCAACCCCCAGCCTTTTTCCTGATTTAGAATAGCAGTTTTAAAACTGTGGTCTGGGGAATGATCCTTAAGGGTCCTTGAGATTCAATCAAGGGAGGTTACAACTATTTTCATAATAATTTAAGATGTTTTAATTGCTAATGCAGCATATGTCAATAGATATAACCCCAAAGCCCTTTGGGGGTTCTTTAGTAATTTTTAAAACTATAAAGGGGTCCTGATACCCAGAGATTTGAGAACCTCTGCTTTATAAGATCACCCACATTATAAAGTCAAAAATATTTATCAAATATTCAATTATTTATAAATTACCTGCTATGTGTGCTAAGTGCTAATAATACAAATGCAAAGAATGAAACTCTTCTTACTCACCAAGAAGTTTCCTTTGGTGATACAGATCCTGCATAAGGGTAGGCGCCACACCCACAACCAAGGATTCTTTGCTCTGTTGCTCGCCAAAATGTGTCTGACATTGGATGATTCCATGTAGGTAATGCACTCTTTTCTTTGGAGTGAAGTTAAATTTCTTCTTAATCCCACAACTCTCTAAGTTTTTATATTTGGGAGATAAGAAAATGTTGAGTTTCAATTAGAGGTTACTGGAAAAAAAAGATTTTTTTTCTCCCATTTAGATTCATAGACATTTTGGTGCATCGTCCCTAGGTTAAGAACTCCTATCTTCAGCAGAAATAGAAAACCAAGAAAGTGAGAATCTGTAATTGCATTCACTATACCTATCTTTTTGAAAATTTCTTCACATTAAGAACCTAAATTCACAAAACAATGGTTTTTAGTTTAGTTTAGAATAGTTAACATCTTTATTCCCCTGAAAGTAGCTTTAGGAAGCTAGAGAAAAACAAGACATTAAAGTAACTTCTTGGATACTTTTTCTCTCTATCATGAAGAGAACAATTGAGCCCTTCTTGCACCGACACGACTCTCAGAATTATTTTTCATTTATATCTTTAAAATTTGCTTCTGGTAAAACTTACAGAAACTGACTAACCCATAAAAAAAACTATCACAATACTCCCTATGGGAGGAAATTGTTAAGGTTTGTATTGGCAGCTGGGAATATACACTTTAAGAGTGTCACAGTACATGTAGGACAAGTCAAGAATTTACCAGCTAGCTAGTCTATTAATCTGTATGACATAAAACCAACTGAAATTGCTAGTTATTTGGATTCAGGTAGGTGAAACCTTCAAATAGTTGCAAATCTTGGACTCTTACTGAACACATTCACATAGCTATTTTTGTATCAATGATTAGAAATGTATCTATCCAAATGTACATATTAATAGAAGCACAACATAGTAATTTGTGGTTGAAAGGAGACTGAGAGATTGACTAATTAATCTATCCTTTTATTTACAATGGAAACTGAAGTCCAGAAAGGCTTTATCCAAGAGTTTGTACATTCATTGTTTTTTTCTTTCTGGTGTTTGAAAGTAATAAAAAGCAAGAAAAAAAGAGATATTTATTTTTGCTGCTATTCAAGTCTGTCAGCACTTAATTTATCCCGTTTAATAGTAATAGTTCTTTAACTTCAACATAAATGCTTGTTTTTCACTTAACCTTCTTAAATATACTCATAAGAATAACTTCTAAAGGTACAACTTGGTATTTGCCAGGAGTCTTTTGGCAAAATGCATGTGGGAAACTATAATATACTTGGGTTAATGATAATCCATTTTTATTGGTTGAACCCATGGGGATTCTGTATAATGCTCTGTACTAGAGGGCTATTTAAAAACTATGTTGTTATTAATAAATTATAATAAATCTCAAGTGATGCTTCATATTCTTTGGACTCTCTAGAATGTTGCTGTTCTGGGTACTGCTTGCAATAAGATGGCCAATTTTTTATTTCTATGGAAATTTGCCATGGTATTTCTTGAAAAATTATTGAAATTTAATTGACATATTCTTGAGTTTATGAGAATCTTAAACTCAAGAATTTACCACTATCGCCAAAGATTAGGCGTGAGAATAATTGAGGTAGGCAACTTAAAAAAAATAACTTCTTATTTTCAAAATACATGCAGAGATAGTTTTCAACATACACTCTTGTAAAACCCTGTTTCCAATTTCTTCTCCCTCGTTTTCCCTTAGACTGCAAGTAATTCAGTATAAGTTAAATACAAGCAATTCTTCTTTATATATTTCCACATTTGTCATGGTTAGGCAACCATTTCTATAATTTACCAGGAGATTCTGAAGCTTAGAACAAATAACCTTTTCTGGCTAGAGAGAGAGATGTTCTACAAAGACTCTTGATGTTCAGTGGAATAACCCTGCACATGTTTATTTACAATATTCAGATAGTGCATTCATCTTGAGCATTTCTTCTAGCAGAAACTGTAAGGAAAATTTTAATTGGGCACCAAATTGCAATCCCTCTGTTATTCTGGCATCTGATTAACTAAAGATAGCTCTCATCTGCAATACTTGAACAGTAAATAGACTGCCATAGTCCAGATCCATGCTGTCTTGTTTAGTCACAAAACAAAAAAAATTCTAGAAAAACCCTTTTATGGTCTAATTTGTCACGTGAAGTCTCTGCTTTCCTTCAAGATCAATTCAAATGATTCCATCTGTGTGTGATCTTTCCTAATGGTCCCACTGTTAGTGTCCTTCTCCCTTTCCACCCCAGGTTACATTTTATCCTATTTTTTATAGACTTAAACATTTAGTCTACAATCTTCCTTGAAGAAGAAGAATATTGGTTTTTATTTTGTGTCTTGGCATAAAGTAGGTACTTAATAAGTGCAATGTGCCTTTTTTCTTTGGGTTGTGGGCATAATAGGAACTGACTGCTTCCAAATAATATCATTTTTGACTGTGCTACCTTTGTTCCTAATACATGCCAAACATACAGTTAACTAGTGCTCTTAACTTTAGAGTGTAGGTAACTCCTTTGGAGATAGTGGCAGTAATCACATATTAAGTCCAGGATGATTGGCTAAGAATTTGGTGTCTGTTATCAACTCTTGATCATCAACTTTTCTGACAGTGTTTGGGTTGAGACTTTTTCAATAGCTGTCAAAACTGTGTCCTTCAGGTATCTGTCTATCCTTCTGTCATCTTCCATCTCTCATGTATCCACCCATTATTGACACTTATCTATTTATTGATCTATAGCTATTCATTTTTCATGGTTTATTTATTTACCTATTTATCCATGTATCATGACAATAAGAATCCACTTCTCTGACATTTATCTACTATTCCATGTCTATCTCTCTGTCATCTGACATCTAGTTGTATCTACATTTTTATTTTTTTGTTCTTGTTATTCAGTTGTTTTATAGTCATGTCCAATTCCTTGTGATTTCATTTAAAGTTTTCTTGGCAAGGATGGTGGAGTGGTTTTCCATTTCCTTCTCTAGCTTATTTTACAGATGAAACTGAGGCAAACACTATTGAGTGACTCACTTAGTGTCTGATGGCAGAGTTGAACTCGGGAAAGTGATTCAGGAATACTTTAGGCTTGGCACTTTAGCTATTGTGCCACCTAGCTGCTCATCTATCTACCTATCTAATTTTATCCATCTAACACATGTCAGTTGTCTGTCTATCATCTATCTACCTACTGATCTATCCATATCTATCTGTTTGTCTGCCTCGCTTTTTCTATCTATCTAATATATAGTTCTGGGAAAAATACAAACCATCTTTAAAAATTCTGTCAAGGATCAATTTCTTGAGTTATTGATATGTGAAGAGCAGTCAGAAATGTTGGAAATATCTTCTACAAATCTCTTGGCTCTCCCTATGAGAATGTGCTTCATAAAATAGTTATCATAAAAAGCTTTTCTTTGAAACAGGAGGAGAAATGGATTTTAAATAACTTTTTTGCCTTTTAATGATGAAATAATTCTCTCAAGTGCTATAGAATTTTAAGTCATCATTGTTGAGTTACTTATAAGTAAGTCTGGTATATAGGCTTCTGATTATGGATTGATTTCAATCAATAAATATTTATCAGACATTGAGTAGCAGGTGATCAAAAATCTTTGCAGGCTGATAGTGATTCACAATCAAAACCCTTTATGTTATCCCCTAGCTAGATGTAGGAAATATAATGGCAAAAGAAACAACTCTTACCCTCAGGGAACTTATACTTAATCCAGTGGATAGAACAGTGGTTTTGAGTCATTCTGTCATTTATTACTTGTGGCAAGTCATTGGTTTCCTCATATATAAATGAGGATGTTGACTTGATAGTCTCTAATATGCTTTCATCTTGAGACAGAATCCCAGAAACAGTTATATATGGGATAGATCAGGAGATGTTCCATGTTAGAAAGTAGCAATTAACCTGAGCTTTTTTTTTTTTTTTTAAAAAAAAGATGTAGCCAGAAGTTCCATGTGTATTTCTGAAATGTTACAAAGACCTCTGTATCATAGTTATCTCAATAAAATTCCAACTACTTACTCTTTCACTTAGGCACATTGTGATAAATACATCATTTCCTTTAGTCCTTATGTTTCCTGATTCTTTGGGGTAGGTTGCCTTTATATCAGTATATGTTATACACCTTATTAGAAAATCTCTTATCAGTTTTTAGTGATCCCCAACTTTGAAGTGATCCTTGCCTAGTCCATCTAGTATGCTCCTGTCAGTCTGAGAATGTAGTATCTCTTCCCTAGCATAAGGAGACATTAGAGTAATATTTTAGGGAAGGAACTGCTGTATTCTGTTTCTAAATAATCTTACCCACACTTTTGCTATTTGTTTATGCTTCTCCTTCAAGTCTCATAAAAAAATTTGTGTCTTCTCACTTCTCTTCCATTTTGTTATTCCTAGCACTCTCAAGTGTTCTAAGTGGCAAAGAAAAATAGAGTATTTAATAGCCTTTGATGGAGTTTGTAAGCATCACAATTAGTCATTTTCCAGGATATAAAAAGTGCCATGCATCATCTCACCTTGTTCTTTTTAGAGCACAATAAACAAGAAGGCACATGCTATTGATGGGAGCCAAGATTTCTGATTTATTGTCTCTCCCCTAGATGCTTAGTCAGAGAATGAAAGTTTACTATCTCAAAGGCTCCCACCTGCCTTTCCTGAAGATCACTGCACCCATTCTTGCTTCTCTTTCTGCTGTTGTGAAACCATTTTATGTCTGATCCTTGGATTTGAATGTTTCGAATTACTGATTCAATCTATCCGAATAGATGATTTTCTCTTAAAGTAGGAATGCAAAGCAAGGTGTCCAGCAGTGTAAATGACTTTTAGTCACCAAAGAGATTCACTAAATGTCTTTATTTGTTGTGGTTTGTTCTAGAGTTGGTAATGCTGCTGGAATGGTGGTCAGGTACTCAGTGCACGCTCTACACCGAACCCAAGGATTATGGCAAGTACGGGAAGGAAAATGCCATCGTAATCCTTAACCACAACTTTGAAATCGACTTTCTCTGTGGTTGGAACTTTTGTGAACGATTTGGGGTCTTAGGGGTGAGTCATATTTTATCTTGGGGCAAATGAGATAATTTGCTTTTGTTCATTAATATAACTTGATTTTTCTCTCCAATTTATTCAGAATTTCTGGAAGTGAGTGTAACGTATCTACCTGGTTAAAATATTCTTAAGAAGTTTATATATATTATCACCTATTCATTCTTGCACACTTGGAAACATATACTTTTATAGAAGAGAAGAAAAGGAGGAGGGAAGTTAGGTAACTTGGGGCCATACAGATGGGGCAAGCTTAACTTATCAATATCTACATGGTAATATGCTCCTCAAATTCTTATGAAGAAGACTTGAATAAGTTCCTATAAGAGCTTGCTTCCAATAAAATGTAAAACCTCTATGACTAAGAAAATGCAAAATCCCACCTTTGTCTTGAAAAAAAAAGTTGTAATTATTTTTGTTATATGTTGAGTTGCTTCCTTCTTTGAGACTCTTTGTCCTTTATTCCCTCTCTCATTTGGATGTATGACCAAATCAAAATCAAACTGATTCATTTCTGCCTCTCCCATTCAGTCCAAAGTGAATCAAATTTTCCATGACCCAAGATAAGTACGAACCCCCAATCCTGAGCTTATTTCTCTTTTTGAACTAGATGTGCAATTATTTTCATATCATGAAAGTTTCTCTTCATATTGAAATGGCCTTATTCGCCAATTCAATCAAACTTGGAGTATTCAACCTACTTAAGTGTTACTTGGGCATGTTTGAACTCTGATTTCCAAAATGTGGTACTTGAGGACCATCTACATGGTCTGCTCTTTACTCTGAATGAGTGAATGAAGGAATGAATGAAAAAAGCATTTATTATATGCTTCATATACAAAACCCTATTCTAAAGTGATGAAAGATACAAATAGTAAAGCAAGACTGCTTTCAAGGACTTCATGTTGTTTATAATATGACAATATCTGTACTTTAGTTGAAGAATTAAAACACTTTTCATATCACTGTTTCATGGGAAAAAATCAATTGATGGGCACATCTATTGAAATGTTTAATTGCTTCTTTGAGGCTATGTTACTCAAGTCAGGACTTGGTATTCTGGTTTCAAATTTCACCTTTTATCACCTTTTTATTACTGGCAAGTTACTTCCCCTTCAACTTATAACTATATATTCATCAGGCAACTTACTAGACTGGTTATAGATTCATCATCACTTATATTAATCAAGGAAATTTCCACACCAGTACAATCACAGGTTATGACTTTATAGCATATTTTTATTTTTGCTTGTATTTTTTTAGTGTGACAAATATAAATACTATTTCCAGTTCCATATCTTGTCTTCTTCAGGTAGAGGAGAAAGAATTGAACTAATGGGGAAAGGGAATTATGAGGGAGGAACAGGGGAAAGGTAACAGAGATAATCTAAAAAGAGGCTTAGAGGGATAGTGATGTAGAAACAACTAAATGCAAACATAAAGACATATACAAAAAAGGTAGAGACCAACACAGGAAATTACAAAGAATAACAATTCCATTTTGTGACATATAATCTATTGCTGTTAGTGGCTTTCAAAGCTATCTTTTTTTTGTTTTTGGTTTTTTTCAACTATAGACACCCATGAGAATTCCTGATGTGGTAAATCAGTTGCCTGTGAATGTCTTAGTGTCCTTTTTAAATAAATAGTGTTATTAAATGAACTAAGCCCCATAAGCAATGCCTTGCTGATGAGTGAAGGAACCCCTTTTTAAAGGCTATCCAGGTAGAATGCTAGAAAGACAACACTATCTGTGAAAAAAAAAAATTGGGTATTAGTGGGCTGCAAAATACTAAAGTGAGTCACTAGAGTAAAGGGCAGCCTAGAAAGCTAATATAATCCTTGGCCAAATGAATAGAGGCACAACATTGAGTATTCCATTTTACTGTTCTCTGGACTGGTCATATCCCTTCTATTGTTGGTTTTGGCTCAAACCATTATATTTCACAAAGACTATTGAATAAGTAGAGTATATCTGCATTGCTCTGCTTTTTCATATTCTTTGTCATTGAAACTTTTTGGCCCATTTCAGAATAATGATTTAAGTATATTAAATAAAATACATAGGATTACCAACTATACAAAGAAAACCAACTATATTGACATACAGTTATTAACACAAATTATCATTTACTAATTAAATTATTACATTAAATAATTATTAGCAATAAACTATATTAAATAAAACTAATATATAATCAAATATGAATTATGTATATAGTTATAAACAAAATAAAATTATTAATTGAAATTATTTATTTTAAATATTCTTTTTTTTTTAAATTTTGAGTTTCATATTCTCTCTCTCTGTCCCATCCCTCTCTCCCACTTGCTGAGAAACTAGTAAGATGATATCAACTATACATGTGTAATCATGTAAAACACATCTGCACATTAGCCATATTTTTAAACAGAGGAGAAAAAAAGAAAGAAAACTCTTCAAAATCCAGAAAATTTCAAGGTTACACTCGGATTTCATCAATTCTCTCTGGAGGTAGATAGCATTTTTTTCATTATGAGTTCCCTGAAATTTTCTTGGATCATTGCATTGATCAGAACAGTCGAGTCTTTCACAATTTTACACTATTGTGTGTACACAATATTATAATATTGTTTTTGCTATACATAATAATCTCTTGATTCTTCTCTTATTACTTAAGCATCAGGTCATATAGATCTTGCCATATTTTTCTGAAACCACATCCATCATCATTTCCCCACAGCACAATAATACTCCATCACAATCATTTGCTATAACTTGTTCAGCCAGTAACCAATTGATGAACATCTCTTTGACTTCCAGTTATTTGCCTGCCAATGAGCTGCCTTAAATATTTTTGTACACATAGGTCCTTTTCCTTTTTTTTATTGATTTGTTTGAGGTACAGACCTAGTAGTGAAATTGCAGGATCAAAGGTTATATATACACAGTTTTATAGGCCTTTGAGTATAGTTTCAAAATGTTTTCCAGAATGATTGAACCAGTTCATAACTGTACTAGTACTTCATTAGTATACCAGTTTTTCCTTATCCCCTCCAGCATTTGTCATTTCTGATGTGTGAAGTGTTATCTCAGAATGGTTTTCATTTGCCTTTCTCTAATCCATAATTATTTAGAGCATTTTTTCCATATGACCATAGCTTTGATTTCTTCCTCTAAAAACTGGTTGTTTGTATCCTTTGACCATTTCTTGTTTGTATTATTTTATATTCTTATTAGTTCTGGTAAGCATTTTTTTCAATAAGTTGGATATAGATTTTCTTTGGGATTTCTTGCAAAACCAAATGACTTGAAAGCAGTGGCTCAATAGTAATTGTTTTACCTTATATTTTATCTTTTCCCCCAATTACCAAATGTTATTCTTTCCCCTTTAAACAAGCCTCCTCCCACTAAAAAAAGAAAAACAATATCCTTATAACAAATATGTATCAAAACAAGTAGAACAATGCCTATTTTTTGGTCCAAAAATATGAGTCATCTGCATCTCTTGTCCATTTCTTCTCTTTGAGGAGGATGGCAGAATGCTTTTTAAAATTGATGCTCTGTAATCATAATTGATTATTACATTGATCAAGGTTCTTGTCTTTTAAAGTGACTGAAAGTGACTTTGAAAGTGTGGGAGCCACTGCTCAATAGTATTCTCATATATTTTGAGATTTCTTATTCAAGTGCAATTTCCTGGTTTAATTTTTTTAAAAGTCTCCTAAGTCACAGCTGTCTTTTTCAAATAAATAACCTTCAGTAACAGTGTGAATCATTTTCCTCTTTTTCCAATAAAGGAAGAATATTAAAATATTTGTTATTTTTGTTGTTATTGTTAAATTGTTTTTCAGTCATGTCCAATACTTTATGACGCTATCTGAGATTTTCTTGGCAAAGATACTGTAGTGGTTTTTCATTTCCATCTCACATTTTATAGATGAGGAAACTGAGGCAAATAGGATTAAATGACTTGTCCAAGGTCACACAGTTAGTAAAGGTCTAAGGCTAGATTTGAATTCATGAAGATGTTTTACTCCAGGCCTGGTACTTTTCACTGTACCACCTCACTGTCTTGGCTGATACTTTGCCAATTATAATTAATTGAAGGGCTTATCTAAAACAGTGTAAAGACATGAAAAGATTAAAGGGAAAACAATTGTAGCTTTCATTGGAAATTGTTGGAAATTTTGTTGCAAATTGGACCAGTTAAGATGGTCCAATTTTTTTTTTCCTCCCAAGGGAACTTCTAGAAGGAGGACAAAGCCTTTTTGCCCAGTAATTGTTTGATATCAAATATCAGATAATTCATCTGGCAATATTCCAAAGTGGCAGGTTTATTTTTGTGAACCCTTAAAAGTAGTAGAAAACAGTCTCATTGCATATTCATCATTTAATGGATAACTTTAAGCAAAAGGAATCTCTTCAAGGACGTGTGTGATTGGAAAAGGAGGCAAACTGGTTCTACAGGGAGAGATACATGATATGGACAACTGGATGTGGGATTGGTGGCCAAAAAATATTTTAAAAACTAAAAGAAGGCTTCTACTCAATTGGATAGACTGAAGAATCATAAATTTAAAAGCAGGAAGTACCATTTAGTTCAATTTTCCTCATTTTATAGATCCAGGCTTCTTAAACATTTCCCATTCATGATCCCTTTGAACCTGGGAAATTGATATGCAGTGCTGAGTATTTTGCTATTGGTATTATACAAATCAAACATTTACTGATAATAAATCATAATCTCATGAACCTAACATTGAGCTACTCAGTCCCATGTGAGGCTGTAACCCATGGTTTGAAAAGCTTTGTTACAGAGGAAGTAACTGAGGCCCAAAGTCACACAGGTGGTAAACATCAGAGTGGCAGGTGCTTTAATTCCAGAGCGAGTGCCTTTTCGACTGTTCTTTACTGCCTCCTTTGGCAGAATTCTATGCCTGGAACGCTCCTTCTCTATGCTTCCTGACTTTCAAGTCCTAGCTAAAATCCTACTTACAATAGGAAAGATTTTTTTGATTTCCCTTAATGCTAATGCCTTCCATCTGTTGATTACCATTCATTTATCCGGTATGTACCTTGTTTGCATATAATTGTCTAATGTCTCTCCCATTGGACCATGAATATGAACAAGGGAGATTTTTTCCCCCTTCTTGGCATATACTTCTTGGCATATAATAGGCTCTTAATCAATGCAAAATATGCCTTTAATGCCCCCCAAACCAGGACTGTTCCAAATTGCTTGTGATGCCATAAAATTAATTTTCTTCTTGAATTCTCTCTAATTCCCACCTGAGATGGAATTCACTGCATAATACATAATGCTTATACTGCATAATAGGTGTTATTTATGGCATCTAGTATGTTTATTTAATTTTGGTCTGTGGGAAAAAGAATGCACAGAAATTTGGCAGAATGTGCACATCAAAGTTATAGCATGAGAAGAGATCTTGCATGTCATCTATGCCTACCTTGTTTTATCAGTTGGGAAATGAACACTCAATATACTTAATTAACTTACCTAAAGTCACACTAAAACCTAGACCTTAAACCAAGGTTTATTAACTTCAAATCTAATCTTGTGTTTACTGTTTCTACTCCCATACCCCTTCTCTCTATGTCCCCTTACCTTCCTCTCTTATTCCCTCTTAATTCTCCTTCCCTTCTCCCCCTCTCAAAAATATGTTTCATGGATACATTTAAGTGTCAGGTACTAAGTTCTGATTTCTTAAAATTTTAGTGTTTTTTTTTTATCTTAAAATATGTTCATGCTATCTAGCTCTCTCAAAGAAAATACATGATAGTTTTGATATACATTTATTGAGAACCTTTCCTATGTAATTTTAAAAATATAAATTGATGTCATTAAGTCATAGTTACTTCTTTTTTTCCATTTTGGAAAATATTGTATTCATTCAATGCCATATAGTCTATAAACATAGCCATCACTTAAATGATGTTTTTTTTTGATGACATTCTTTTTTTTTTTTATTTATTTATTTTTTAAATAGCCTTTTATTTACAGGATATATGCATGGGTAACTTTACAGCATTAACAATTGCCAAACCTCTTGTTCCAATTTTTTACCTCTTACCCCCCCCCCACCCCCTCCCCTAGATGGCAGGGTGACCAGTAGATGTTAAATATATTAAAATATAAATTAGATACACAATAAGTATACATGACCAAAACGTTATTTTGCTGTACAAAAAGAATCAGACTCTGAAATATTGTACAATTAGCTTGTGAAGGAAATCAAAAATGCAGGTGTGCATAAAGATGACATTCTTATGACAGAAAAACCTTCTTTATTTTTTTTTTACTAAGGGAACTATATTTTATGACATTTTCAGTACTAATATGTTTTGCAATATTCATGAAGAAAAACTCCGATGTTGTCCTAGTCTGAAAACAAAGCTTATTTTAATGAATTGTGATGGTAAGTATAGAAAGGGTTACATAAAAGTAGTCATTTATTCATTCATTCGTTCATTCGACAGATACTAATACTTACAATATACAAAGCATTATGCTACAAAGAATTCTTTTCTGCCAAGAAATTTATAATCTAGTAAGGGGAATTTTTTATATACATATATAAATTTATATAATAAGGCACTCTTGTGATACATTTTTTATGAAAGTGGTAACCAAGGCATTTCTTGAAAAATGGTTATTTTTGTTTTCAGAAAAACAAGATAGGGTATTTTAGGTGGTGCAAAAAGATTTTTAAAAAGGCCAAATTGTTTTTTAAGTCACAAGTAATAGTCTATTTTTGTTGGAGTAGAACATATATGGAGAGATGTTGTAGCAAATAAATCGGGAAAGGTAGATTATTAGATCCAGATTGGGAGGTACCTTCAATGCAAGATTAGATAAGAGAATGTTATGTTGACTGGGATAGTTTAAAAGTGTGTGCTTTATTTGGCCAAATTATCATGCTGAGTATAATATTTTATTAGGATCTAAAAAATGCATAGTATATTCTTTTAAAGGACTTATTGCAGTGATTTTGGGATTACTGAGTTGAATCAAAATAACAACTCAAAGTTTGACCTACTGTTTTATTTAACTCAAATTCCTTTAGAAAGGTACCCATAGAATGGCATAGGGTTATAAAAACTTTAGACCTTGGAAATTTGCTCAAATGTTGAAATAGGAGCTCACCTCAAATTTTTCATGGTCTGTATTAGTTTTTAACTGGAAATTTTCATCAGAAACATACTTTTCAGTTAAATGTATCTAATGTATCTAAAATGTATCTAATGTATCTTAAGTTCAAAACTTTAAAAATGAACAAATATGTACATTTGTTCTTGCCAAATTTCAATTAAAGTTTTCAAAGTGTATGCTACTGCCCAGTGACTGAGTGCTGAACTTAGAATCAGGAAGATTTGAGTTCAAAATTCTGCCTCAGATGTGGAGCCAATATGGTGGAATCCATCCTAGAATCCAGCTAAACTCAGCATTCCTCTCTGAATAAATAAATGCCTCAAATCAAATTTTGGAACAGCAGAGCCAATTAAAGGTCAGAGTGAGACATTCTTCCAGCCTAAAACAGTTAAAGAGATTATCAGGAGAGGTCTGTGACTGGAGTAGGCTTTTGTTTGGCACAATCACCAGAGGTGGGCTTTGGAAATGGCTGTGATAGCAACCTCAAAGCTTACACAAAAGAGCATGCAAAAAAACTTTTACAATGGAGAAGAAAATGGGGGAGCAGGCAATGCTTGAACTTTACTTTCATTGGAATTAATTCAAAGAAAAAGATCACATAAACATACCCATAGAATTAATTATAGAAATCTATTATAATTAAAAGGGATATAGGAGAGGAAGAGGATAATGGATGAGGGGAGAGAGAGAGAGAGATAAAAGGGAGGACAATTTAAGACAGGCAGTTATCAGAAATAAAACAAAAAACAGGATAAAAAGAGAAAGAAAGATGAAAGAAAATTGGAGGGAGGGAAATACATAGTAATCATAACTTGAAGGCAGCGAGGTGGTATAGTGGATAGATAGTGAAGAGAGGGCCAGTCTTGAAGTTGGGATGATTCAACTTCTGAAGTTCAAATCCAGCTTCAGATACTTATTTAGCTCTGTAATTCTGGGCAAGTCACTCAACTCTGCCTCAGTTTCCTCATCTGTAAAGTGAGCTAGAGAAGGAAATAGCAAATAGCAGTATCTTTGCCAAGAAAATCCCCAAATGGGGTCATGAAAAATTAGACAGCACTGAACATTAATCAAATCGTGACTGAGAATGTGAATGGGATAAGCTCATAAAATGGATACCAGAATAAATTAGGAACCAGAATCTAATAATATGTTGCTCATAAGAGACATACTTGAAACACAAAGACACACAGTTAAAATAAAGATCTGGAGCAGAATCTATTTTGCTTTAGTTGAAGTAACAAAGGCAAGGATAGCAATCATTTCAGACAAAACAAAAGCAAAAAAGAGACTTAATTAAAAGAGATAAACAGGGAAACTATATTTTGCTAAAAGGTACTTATATAGACAATGATGTAATATTAAAAGTTTTTACAAATTTTTCTGATAAAGACCTCATTTCTTAAATAATAGAGAGATGATTCAAATTTTTAAAATCAGACCTGTTAAAGAAAGATATTAGCTTAAAAAAGCCAACATCTCCTACTTCATCCAGGGCCATCTCCAATCATCTTGATTTATATCTGGCCACTGGACCAGGTGCCTCTAGAGGTGAAAGTGAGGTGTTATTAAGTGATATTGAAGTATTCCTGAATGCGGTCATGAGGATGAAACTCTGGGTTTGACTTTAGCAGATTGGTGGGGGTTGGTCTGTGCCTTAGTATGGGAGCCTAGAAGCTGGGAGTTCTTAGAGAGATATATTTCTTGATGTCTGTTTTCATCATATCCCTTGGGGAAATGACTAATTGTGGAATCGTGTTCATTTTGCTTGGTAATCCTTTGGGATTTTTCCAGGATCTTAATGATTTATGGTATTTTTTTTTCTGACAGTAGAATTGCTAGAAGATAGGGACTCAATGACCAAAAAAAAATGGATTAGATCAGATGTGCATCATCCTAATTCGCACACTAAATGGCTATCTTTGATTTGTTCCTGTTAATTCACATACCAGTCTTATCTTGGAGAACTGTGGAGGTGAAGTAGAAGTAACACACTTGACCTTGTGACCAGAAAGCCAACTTTAGAGGCCTAGAATTATTTCCTACTTGCTTATCTGTCTTAGAGCTTATCATTTTATCTTGATGAGCTTCAGTTTATTCATCTCTAAAAGGGAAAAAAAAAAGTTTGTATCATTAACAGGACTTTTGGCAGGATCAAATTTTTATATATAATATAAGCATACACATGCATATAGATATATTCTCTAAATGTGCACATATATACATCCATTATACACAATTATAAATACATGTGCACATGCATGTAGACATGTGTAAATTTACAGGATGATGTACACAACAGTAAGGCACTGAATAAATGTGTCATCATTATTATTTTCATCGTTATTAATCTTCCTACTTTGAAGAATAACTGAAATAGGTTTTTACTTTGAAAATACTTTAACTTTAGTAATACTTCTTTGTGTTACATTTAAATGTAGCTGCAGGAATGCGTTATCATCTTCTTTATAAATAAAGATTTATTTAAAAAAAATAAGGACACAATCAATTCTATTGCACAGGTTTGTCTTGTAATAGAATCCTTTATAGCTATATCTTAAGTGCCATGGTTAGTAAGGACTGTTGGCAAGATGGTGAAGTGAATAGAGTGCCAGAAGTGGAACCTGGAAGGCTCATCTGCATTACTTTAAATTCAGCTTTAAACATTTGCCAGAAGTGTGAATCTTAGTTAAGTCACTTACCCCCATTTGCTTCAGTTTCCTTATCTGTAAAATGAGCTGGAGAAGGGAATGGCAAACCACTCTAGTATCTGTGCCAAGGAAATCCCAAATGGGATCACAAGGAGTCGGACACAGCTGAAAAGCAATTGAATGACAAGATAGTGTAGAAGAATAAGATCCTCCTTTTTTCTTGTACATTTAGATTGCATTAGGAAGAAATAAGTTTTTTTTTTTTGTTCTTGGAAACTTTGGGAGACAATTTGGTACATAGGAGATAATGCTAGCTCTGGAAACAGCAGAGTTCAAATCCTGCTTCCGATATATACTGCTTATGTGACCTCAGTAGTTGGTTTATAAAATGAGAATATTGGACTAGACAACCTTTGTGAGGTCCCCTTCTGCAGTAAGGCCATGGTTCTACTAAGTCAATCATTTTGAAGTTTTTAATCTGTAAAAAACCCAAAAAACCCAGATATCCTTTTAATGAAAATATCTGTTGGAGTCCTGTGAATAAAAATTCCTCAAACTCATATCTGAAGTTCAGTCTCCTTTTCTGTTATCTCCTTTTCTGCCTAATTTGCTTTCACACCTCAAACCTTGAAATGTAAAGATTTATCCTTTTAATACTAGACATTTTCTGTCCTCTTGTATAATTGTTTTGGGTTAACAGCCTAAGCATTAGACTAGTGTAAATTAAGTTGCACATGGTAGACTTTTAATAAATATTTGTTGTTCTCATCCAGCCTACTCAATGATCCATGAGCAGATTTTCTGCTTTATAAATGTTAAAAATGGCTGTTTTGATCCAAATCGGACAGTTTCTTCCCTAAGACTTAAGATGCTTCTACTTCGAATTTCTTTGACAAAGAGACCTAATTCAGATTCAATTGATCAATGATGGACAGAAGCAGCTACACCCAAAGAAAAAACACTGGGAAATGAATGTAAACTGTTTGTATTTTTGTTTTTCTTCCTGGGTTATTTTTACCTTCTGAATCCAATTCTTCCTGTGCAACAAGAAAACTGTTTGGATCTGCACACATATATTGTATCTAGGATATACTACGACATATTCAACATATATAGGACTGCTTGCCATCTAGGGGAGGGGGTGGAGGGTGGGAGGAAAAAATCAGAACAGAAGTGAGTGCATGGGATAATGTTGTAAAAAAAAAATTACCTTGGCATGGGTTCTGTCAATAAAAAGTTATTATAATAAAAAAAAAAAGAAAAAAAAGATGCTTCTACTTCCTAACCCAATGTTTTTCTTTTTTTCCCAACTGAATTTCTTTCTTTCTTTTAAAATTTTGAGTTCCCTATGTGCACCACACTGTGCTTGATGTTTTATAAATATTATCTCATTTGATCTTCATTACTACTCTGGGAGGTAGGTGTAGTTTAAATAGAGGTTAAGTCCAGGGTCATGTAATTGACTCCAAAGCTGGATTTGAATTCAGGTCTTCTTGACTCCTAGCCTAATGCTTTATCCCCTGTATCACCTACTTGCTGATGGATGCTAGAGAATGCTGACTATGGATGGAATTGGAATCCCTATGTTGGAGAAACATTGACTCTTTTTCTGTAATGCAGCATGTATAATCAAGCTAGAAAGATAGGCTGGAACCTGATTGTGAAGTGCTTTAAATACCCAACAGAATAATGTCTTTTATACCTAATAGAGAACCACTAGGACTTTGAGTAGACAAGGACATGGTTAGCCTTAAGCTTCGATTTTAGCTGGGGTTTCCTGTCTCACCACTATCTAATTTTTTCCTTTCAAGCCAAAATATCTGTGTTTTCTCCTGCCACAGACCTTTCACAATGAGGCTTTGATGTCCAATTCAAGCCTTTATTCTACATAGGTGTTGTGCTGCAGTGTAATCTCTGTTGTGTTGTTCCAGGGCTAGGAGACAGGCTGTATTCCAGGACCTTGTTGTTAGTGGTCTAACTTGCTATTTACTGTGAACTGTGAATGAAGCCAGATGTGACATTGGAGGAAGGTAGGGCAGGGTATCTAACTTGCCCGAAGTTTTTCATCCTTTATTTGTTTCTGGAGCAAGATGTGATATTGTTGTCACATCCTGTCATATCCAACTGCCTGGAGGACATCCTAGAATCTCATTTTCTGTTTCTTTTTCAGTCAGGGTCGATTGCAGCCTTGCTTTGTCTGCTAGGAATGTTCCTTTGCTCTTGAAATCGCAGATTTTTCTGATGAACAAGTTGTTCTATGGTATTAATTGCATTTAAACAAACCAGTTCACAACCTTATGCTGACTTTGTAAAGAATTGCATCATTTTAAAAAAAAAATATTGTTTCACCCTTTTAGAGCAGTCATCAGTTCACATTTTACAACTGTTGCATGGAAATTTTAGAGACTTTGGTGAGGCTTAAAGGTTATTGAATTCAGTTTTCTGCAGCACTAAAAGAATATGCAAATAATACATTCTAGAACCTTTACCCTAACCTTGATTTTATTACTCTAGAATAGATTAACCAACAGTCCTGCCTTACTCTTGTAAGGATGCGAATTGGGTCAGATAATTTCAGCTCTGGAACAGTAAGGCACACCAATAGCCTTAACCCTATGAAGGGCTTTCTTTCAGCAACAAAACATAGTTAATACTTCATTTTCAGAACTAATGATGAGATACTTTTTGGTTGTTGCTGCTACTTTTTTTTTTTTTTTTTTTTTTAAGGTTCATTGCAGGAGTGAAAATCCCTAACAACGATTCTCTGTTTTTGAAAGGTTGTGTCTGAAGGGCTGTTTTGTGATCTAAAGTCAAACCAATTCTGAAACTGGTATCAGCCAACAAGTATTTATTAAGCACTTTCTGTGTTCCAGGCATATTGTGTAAGGTGAAGGGGAGACACTAGGACATAAATTAAAGTCTCTGCTCTCAGATTGCTTTCTTTTAGCAGAGGAAAAGAAATTATGCATATACATTTATAAAAATGCAAGGTAGTTTGATAGCAGAGAAGAGATCAGCTAAGGCTTCGTGGAGGACCTGGCAAATGAATGAATTCTGAAGAAAACTAAGAATTCTAAAAATAGAAAAGGGAGAGCAATTCAGAGATGAGGAACAGCCTATGAAAAGCTGTGGAGATGAGAGATGAATTATAATGTGTGAGGTATAGCAAGTATTCCAGTGTATAATTCAAAACAATCCAGAGAATGACCAAGAAATTTAGAAAAACGAAAAATAGGCTGACTTCATAGCCTAGATCTGTAACCTTTTTACTTCCCCCTCCCCCCAATTCCTACTCTAGGAGAACAGCTGTGACTTTCTGCAAAAATTGTCTTCCCCTAAAGTGATCCTTATTTCCCTCTAGCATTTGATATAATGTAATAACTGTTATTTTTGCTATAGTATAGCATTTCTTTTTATTTTTTCTAGTAACCCACCAATCTTTTTGCACTGCTTTATCTATAAGGGACAAAATATTGGGAAATCAGATAAGATGAAGAGGCACCCAAACAATGTTTTGGACTTGGAAAAAAGAAAACAATGAGTTCAAATCTTGTTTTAGATGCTTACTAGATATGTGAATCTTGTCAAGTTTTAAAAACCTTTAGTCTTAGTTTCCTTATCTGCAAAATATGGAGAATACTAGCACCTACTTGATAAGGTGGTTCTGAGGCTGAAACATAATATATACATTAAAAATACATGTGTATACACATATGTGTTTATATATAAATATATACATATATAAATAAAATTGCACATGCAAATATGTGTGCAGATATGCACATGTGATTGCATGTGTGCATGTATAACCATATTAAACTTCTACCTACATAGTGCTTAAAGTTCTGTTTATCTTTTAAGACAAAAGAACAGCATGCATGACGTATCTTTTCCCTTTTATTGTATAAGTTGACTTATAAATGACTAAAGGCAATAATAATGAACATGGTCTTGTATGGTAAGTTCTGCTCTGTCCAAACAAGAGGTTGTGCCATGTCAAGGCAAAAAGACCAAACCTTGCAGCAGTGTACCTGCCATATGTAGGCCAAAAAACTACATTCATTCTTGATGAATATCTTTTCTAAATATCTGGGTCATTCTCGGGATTGCTTTGAATTATACTTCTGGAAAAGTGCTATATACAGACAATACAGTACAAAAACAAAGATACCAACTTCACTCATCCCTGTTTTTTTGCATTTAATTTTTATTTTTACTCTCCTGACTCATTTTCCTGAAAACAAATTGATATTAACTCAAGGAATGACTTTTTTCTTGTATCAATGAGTTTAGACAATTTTCTGGTGCTTATAATTGATCAATCACTGGTTACCTCATTGATACAAATTTAACAGTCCTAAAAAACTAGGTCATGTGACTAGGCTACAGTGACATGGCTTGGATTTTCCAAGAACATTAATCATCACCAAATTTTATCATTTAAAAATAATATAAACAGCATTTTCAAATTCAAATTTCTTCCAAATATTCCTACTCCTTGGAACTTGACTTTTCACACTTTGTTTTCAAATAGCATTTTCATTATCCCAAAGTCTGTTTTATATATATACCAAATTCAAAATAAAGCAGAGTATACATATCTGAATATTTAGGTTATTCTGGGAGAGCACATTGTCTTCCAGAAAAAAGTTCACACTATTTAATAGTTTTGACAAATAAATCAGGAAAACTAGATGTCATTCCAAAAATCAGTAGCACTTTAATATAATATTTCCAAAAATTATAATGCAAGAAAACATAAGCATTACACTAACATAAGGAAACTCAGATTTAAAACATGAACTTTTTGCCAGTCTAAGAGTTTTAATATATTTGAATGCATCTCCAAATCAGCTACACATAAAAGCATTCCATTTATCTACTAATTCTGTTATTCTATCCTGGTTGCATCTAGAATTTAATATGGAGTAGTTATTACTTTTGTTCTTACATCTATAGAGGTGTAGCACCAGCAGTTACCATTTGAAACCTAAAACTATTGTCTTCAGTTAATTTATCAAATTTAATATGAATTCACATTTTAACTTGATTAGTTTTAAAAGTTGTTTTATGGTTTCAGTTACTTTTTTTCAAATTATCAATCAAATTATAAGTAAAATTCACTCTTGTAAAATTTGACTTTTGGGGAAAATATTAATATCACACAAATTCTATATTTTAGTCATGAGTCTTCCTGAAATAATTCGTTTATTTAACATTGATCTAATATCCAATCTATTTTTAGCTTAGAAAGAGATGAACACATTGCATGTTTTATTCTTAAAGATTTTTCCTCCCACACCTGTCACTGAAATAATCTAATTTACCATTCAAGACTAAGAAAAAAATATTACTTTAATCTTGAAGCATGTGACTATCAAGATCAAAAACAAGGAAAATAAAAGTATACTGAGAGTGTCATGGTAAGTAGGAGCAAGGGATGAGGACAGTGTAATATGCCTTTGGCAGAGTAGTATTTTGAATCTTTGAAAATGACTTTACTTTTGCCATTCTATAGAATTTGAAAATTATTATTTTTTTTAGAATACTTGTGCTCTGACAGCTAAGATTATATGGGTTCTAAGGGTAATCTGAATTTATGCTTTTGACTGACAGGCATTTCCTTCTCATTTATAGCATTCAAAAACAGACTAAATATAGAAGCCATGAAAATTAGTCCATAGCTTATTTGGTGGGACTGAGATGATTATCTTAGTAAAAATTTGAAAGCAGAATTAATAGTCGTGGCACTGAATATAAGATTTCTGATATTTTTTATTATCCTGAGGACACTGGCTATGTCTAAGAATGCATAACCCACTCTATATGTGTTGTACTGTACTTCATTCCCAAGAAACTGAAGATAGCTTTCGTTATTGATCTTGTTTGGATTGCTTATTTGGATCAGAGTTATGTAATTTTTACAAGTTGTTTTCCTTTTACATTTTTATCATGGCCACTGCATAAATTGCTCTCATTCTGTTTTAGTTAAGACAAATCTTCCCATGCTTCTTTTTATCCATTGTATAGTGTCATTTCTATGGGAAATAAAGAAAAGAATTAAAGTGCAAAAGGAAGCACAACTTTGCTAATTTATTAAATTAAATGGATATATCACTTCTTCTGTTTTTTTGTACGTGGAAATATTTGTGTTTGTTGATTATTGAGTCCATGATAAAAACTTAAAAAAAAATCATATTACCTCAGTCAATTCTACTACAGGAAAACTTGACAAAAATTTGGCAGATCAAGAAAATGTCTGCGAAAGCCAATCATTTAAACTTTTTTACAAGACTAGATTACAGTGCGAGTAAGTATGTATGTAAAGGTTTTTGTCTTATGGAAGGGCCTTTCTTTGGAGCATCTGTTTCTGCAGATGCATATTTAGATTTCATTGATGAGGGTTCTAAAAGAGAATTCCTATGTGGGTTCAAAAGGGGAAAAGATGAAAATGGAAATATAGACCATTAACAAAGGGCTGCTAGGTAGTACAGTGGATAGAGCACCAGACCTGGAGTCAGGAGAATCTGAGTATAAATCTAGCCTCAGATATTTATAAATTCGCATCTCTACACTTTTGTATTGGATGCTATCTCTTGAATGTCTTCTCTTCTTACCTGCATCCTAAATTCTCTGCCTTTATTCCAAACAGTACAAACGTGTGTGTGTGTGTGTGTCTGTGTGTGTGTTGATTCTTCCATGAAAATGTAAGCTATTGAGGGTAAGGACTTTCATTTTTACCTTTGAATGCCCAGTGATTAGTATATAGCAGGCATAGGAATGGTTATTGATTACTAGCTTGGCTAATATTTCAAAGAAAATTCCTTCTCACTTCTCCTATGGTCTCCCTCTTCTTGTCTGTTTCAGAGTTCCAAAGTTCTGGCTAAGAAAGAGCTTTCCTATGTTCCTGTAATTGGATGGATGTGGTATTTCCTGGAAATAGTATTCTGTTCCCGCAAGTGGGAAGAAGACCGTGAGACGGTCATTAGGGGTTTGGTAAATCTTCGTGACTATCCTGAAAACTTCTGGGTAAGTAACAGCTTTGAAACAGACTTAACTGAAAACTATTTGTGTTCTGATAGTCCCCAATTCTGCTCATCACTAGGAGTATCCTGAAATTTCAGAAGACTGGCAGGTCTTGAGGATGTAAGAGTTTCTCCTGCTTTGTTCTATTTGTATTTCTTTTATATTTTTATAATCATGATTGGAGGTTGATGTTAATTTTTTTTTCATTATTGCTACTTCTTAAATATCATTATTGTTCAATCATTTCAGTCAAGTTCAACTCTTCATGACACCATTTCGGGTTTTCTTGGCAGAGATATTGGAGTGGTTTGCCATTGCCTTCTTCTGCTCTCTTTATAGTTGAGGAAACTGAGACAGACTTAAGTGAGAGAGCTACATAGCTAGGAAGTGTCTGAGGGCAGATTTGAACTCAAGAGTCTTTCTGAGATCAGGCCTGGATTCCATCTACTGCACCAACTAGCTGCCCTTCCTAGATAAACCCAGTGCTAATATTTGCTATAGCCCAAGATCAAAGGATTTGGAAGCATTTTGAGACCCGTAAGCCTATTCCCAAACCCACCTTATAATTAGTTCCATTCTGCCCATCCCCAACACCATCATACTCAGTGGGAAAGTTGAGACTAATAGTTTCCTAACTTATAAGAACATATTAGCTGGAGTCATGTCTAAGTAATATAATCTGAGAATATTATTCAGAAATTTGGATACCTGGGCCCCATGAGGCAGACTGCACAGCTACTACCTGATAGACATGAGACATCTAGGAAAATGTGATGCTTTCATTCAGTCTCTTGCTTTTACATACACTTTTCCCATGGTTTCTAATTTCTCTCCTTTGTTGTTTCCAGTTTCTGATTCATTGTGAGGGTACCAGATTCACCCAGCAGAAGCACCAAATCAGTATGCAGGTGGCAGAATCGAAGGGCCTGCCGAAACTCAAATATCACCTGCTCCCGCGCACAAAGGGATTTGCTGTCACTGTGAAGTGTTTAAGAAATGTAGGTAAGGAAAGTCATTTGGTGCAATTTTTTTTCTTCCCTTTCAATAAGAACAAAAGAGACTCCCAGTCTCCCCCACTTCCAGTGTGTAATATTTGCTTTCTTTATCACCAGAATTTACATGGGATCTCTCAGGTGACTTAGGATCTTTTGACCAATTAGAAGTAGAAGGGAGGAGAGTTTTACTTTGCTATAACACATAATTGATGTTAATAGCCCAAATTTCTGTAGTAATTTAATGTCAACAAAGGAGCTACCATGTGAGGTAGATAGTGGTAGCCTGCTGTAGTGTTCACAGGATTTATAGCATCTAGCTTGAGGGACCTCATTTTGCCAAGGAGGGAAGTCAAAGTCCAGAGGGAAGATAACTGCCCCCAGTCGCCATACTGGAAAGGTCAGAGAGCTTATTTGATCCCAGGTGTTCTGACTCCAGAGCCAATGAGAAGTATATAAAAACACTGGAAGTAGAGTGACCCTGGTCCTTTATAAATTGGTTAGTGCTTATCTTAGAGAGTTATCTCAAATAAGAGATGTAAAATACTGTATAAATATTAAAAAGCTATAGAAATTGTTGGGTTTTTGCTGTGGTTACTACCACTAAATGGATAGTTAGGTGCCATAATGGACCAGCAAGCCTGGAGTCAGAAAGCCTTATCTTCCTGAGTTCAAACCTCAGCCACTTATTAGTTGTGTGACCCTGAGCAAGTCACTTATCCCTGTTTGTCTCAGTTTTCTCATCTGTAAAATGAGCTGGAGAAGGGAATGGCAATCCATTCCAGTATTCCAGTATCTTTGCCAAGAAAACCCCAAATGGAGTCAGGAAGAGTTGGATATATCCAAAAAACAACTACCACTAAAACCACCACTACTATTTCATTTTACAGAAGAATCATCTGAGCCCCAGAGAGGTATCTTACTAATAAATACCCCAGAGAGATATCAGCTAGTGAATACCATAAACAAAAGTAATGGTAGCAGCTCCAAGTGGAAATTCTAATTGGCCGTCTCTTAGCTCAGGCCATTACATATTACAATAATTATGTCCTCTGCTGCTTAGCACAGATACTGTGACTTTATGTGTGATGGCCAAGGCCCTCTTTTTTTTTTTTTAATCTCCTGCAACACAGTTGGAAGTCATAGTTATCTGAACCTCCTATAGGCTTAATTACTTTAGAAGTTTTGACCATACTTTCTGCTTTCTGACACCTTTTGGCAGGATCTGCCTCCAAAGGACTTATTTTTCTTAAGAATTGGCTGATGTGGCTATGTTTTTGAGCCAGAATCCTTGGGGTGGGAAAGAAATAACTGACCATATAAAAGTTTTCCTGTATTACTCTACTTTCTCATATTTTACTTCTTTTTCTATCTCCTCATTCAGTAGCCTAAAGAGCAAATCTCAGCAAAGTAGACACAGTCTTAGTTAGATTGTTATCATTTTCTGTTTTTTTTTTTTTTTCTTTACCATCCACCCATTCAAGTCAACAAGTACTGGGTGCCAGACATGGTGCTAAGAACAGAAGAGAGAAAATAGGAAGGCAAAAACAGTCCTTGTATCACAATCTAATGGGGTAGAACAACATACAAACAACTGTGAAATAAGATATAGACAGGATATTTAATATAATCTTAGCATAAGACACTGGCATTAAGAAATTTATGGAAAAACTTTTTCAGAAAGTAGAATTTTAATTGAGATTTGAAGAAATCAAGGAGACAAAGATGACAAGGAAGAAAATTCTATGCACTGGGGACAACTAGTTTCAGGACAGCAGGAAAAGGAGTATCACTGAATCCCAAAGTGTGTAGAGGAAATATTAAGATATAAGAAGACTGGAAAAGTAAAAGGTGGTCAAATTGTGAAGGGCTTTAAAAGCTCAAATATATGATGTTATAGTTGATCCTGGAAATATGGGGACATCACTGAAATTTGTTGAATATGGAGGATGAATATGGTGAGGATCACTTTGATAGTTTATTGGAAGATAGATAGGAGTGGGGAGGAACTTAAGGCAGGAAAATATAACATTACATTCTAGGTAAAGTGAATGGCAAGTGAAAATTAAGGAATGAGGTTATATTTGCAAGACAAGTCATCTGGTTTGGCGTATAGAGTGAAAGGGAAATAGTTTGGGTAAGATAAGAGGAGTGGATTAGAAAAAGATTATAGAGATTCCTGAATGTTGGGGAACTAAAGGTGGGAAGCCAAACAAAAAGCTGTTGCCATTTTTCAAGTAAGAAGTAATGAAGACATGCACTGGAGTCTCTCTCTTCTCAGAACCCTCAAGTCTTCAATCTGTAACTAAAGCTATCATGCTGAACTACCCACCTAAGCAAGTTCTTTTGGTAGAATATAGATAAACTAGTCATAGCGGTGAGTGAGGGACTATGAGCTCTTTTGGAGAAAGATTTGTGAGTTTCTGATAACTGATTGGATTCATGGAGAGCAAGAGAGAAGTTAAAAAATCATAGAATCCCTATAGCTGAAAAAGACCTTTAAGGTCATCTGTTCAAATTCTTTCTTGAACCACATATGCCCCTCTACAGCATGTCCATAAACCTTGATCTGAAGACCTCAAATGATATGGGAAACTTAGTACCTTTCAACATAGCCTACTACATTTTTAGACAGTTAGAATTATTAATAAGATTTTCTTCTTCAGGCAAAAATCTGCCTCTTTATAGCTTTGAAACTCCATCAGTTCTGTAGCATTTTGCTCTGTGGGTGTTAGCACAAAAAATATCATTCCTCTTCCACATGACAGCCTTTAAAAAAAAAATATTTGAAGACAACTGTCATATCCCATTAACTGGCCTAAACAATTCAATTTATCTTTGGGTGGCCTGGTTTCTAGATCTAGATCTCTTTTGGACCAACTTTTGTCAATTTTCTTTCTAAGATATGGTGCCTAAAACTTAGCATCATGCTCCATACATGTTCTCACCCGACTAAAACGCAGTAGAACATATTACCTCCCTTAGTCTAAATCCTAATACTCTCTACATTCAGTCTCAGATATCACTTGCTTTTTTGACTTCCATGTCTTCCACATTTTGCCATGTGTCTAGTTTGAAGGCAGCTCCTTTTCTAATAAATAAGCTGCCTAGCCATCCTTTCTTTACTCTATACATGTTGAATCAATTTTTTGAATTTTAGTATGACTTTTAAATTAATATGCAACTCATTCAGACCATCATTCTGACCTGTCTTTATATCTGTTTCTGTCTCTCTCTCTCTCTGTGTCTCTCTCACACACATTATACATGTTATATATGTGTTTGCATACACATACATACGTATCATCCAATATTTTAACTATGGCTTCAAGCTTTGTGTCACCTTAAAACTAGCTAAGGATGTCCTTACACAAAGTTATTTAACACAATAGGACAGGACCAAAGACAAATTATTGGATCATACACCTAGAACCTTCTCAAGTCAGTGACTATTCAGGAGGCCAATGACTCATAGACCCTAGACCCCAGGGTTCTAGACCAGTACCCCCTCCCCTTTATCCCTGACTCAGATTACAGAGGCTAGAACCAAAGAATTGTAGCTCACAGATTTACTATCTGAAGATGGGACAAAAGAAAAGTCCTGGTCTACTGAGGTATATTCTTGGAAACTCTATTGTAACCTTGAATTTAGTTCCTCGAAGATGCAATGTTATTGTGGGAATGATTAAATAGTATTAATAAAGTACTATGGGCAACTAGATGGTACAGTGGGTAAGAATATGGAATTTAGAGCTAGGAAAAACTGAGTTCAAATCTTGCCTCAGATACTAGTTTTATGGCCCTTGGCCATACTTAATCTCTGTCTACCTCAGTTTCTTCATGTAGAAAATGGGGATAGTGATAGTACCTACTTCACAGCGTTGTTATAAAGTTGTAAGAATCAAATAAGATGCCATATGTACAGTGCTTCATGTGCTGGTCTATTCCTCCTCACTGAGACTGGAGGATAAGTCTAGGTTTTTCAAAGATTGTGCCCATACAGCAGAAGCTCTGACAAGTCTTAAGCTGATAGAAAGTGTTCAAGAATCTGCTAAGGAGAAATATAATTACATTTGAACAGAGAGGCTCCTCATTGGGTTGGCTACTAGATGATTAGGGTTGGGGTTTTTTGGTACATTTTCAGGAGTGGATGGAATGCTAACTTGGAGTCTAGAAGACCCAAGTTCTTCAGAATAGAGAAAAGTGGACTCAAACTTTTAGACCATATGAGATAAAGGGGTCCTAGAAGACCTTTTCTCTATTTTGGGGGGTTTTCATCCACTTCCTTTAACGTATACTAGTTACTTTAAGTGAAGGAGGCAATTGGTTGACTCAGTTGACACCCCTCCTCTTCCCTTCAAAGGAGCATTCAGCTATTGGAGTAGAGAACTGACTTCTATTCCTAATTATGTCACCAGCCCACTTAAGAATAAACTAGTTCATTTTCTGGCCCTCTTTTTTCTCAGTTTGGTTTAGTTCTGTAATTCTAAGTACTATTCTGTGGTGAACCTTTGTCCTACTGAGTTGTCAGAATGATTTTCCCTGCTAATATCACAATACCAAAAGGGAATGTAAATATCACGGCTATTCTCTCAGTTCTCTATGCTTTGAGTAGTTTATACCTTCAGGATAATTGTCACTCCCAAGGCAATGCTGGAGGGAATTTGACTCTTCCCTTTTCCTAGGATCAAACTTTAATCTGGTGGAGACAAAAGTAGAAGTACTTTTATTCCCAATTTCTGATATTTCCTAGGGCTGTACAACAAACCAAAACATTGGAGATCTCAATAGAGTTTAAAAGCATTAGAGCCTCCATTAATCCTTAATACAAATTTTTCCAAGATTTAGAATGTATAAGAAGAGTGCAATATAATGATTTCCCTCCTTCTCTTTTTAGAAAATATTTTTTATTATTATGTAACAATATGAAAAATTAAATTTGCTTTGTTACTAATTATTTCATTATATCAATATGATGTTAATTTTGTTTAAGGCTTACATACCTAATAATGGTCATAGGTGGAGTATGACTCTTTGTTTTTCCTGTTGTTTGGTTCATTTCTCCATGCTGCCTCTCTTTTTATATTTAAGTGAATTTCAGTGCATATACTGTCACAGCTTTTCAATCACTCTCTCCAAGTTTCCATCAAGACTCTTGGTCCATTTATTACTATTCACTTTATTTCTCAAATGGCTGTATAGTCAGAGTGTATTGTCTTTTTCTATTACCAGTTTTCTTTAAACCTACAAAACAAAATTGAAGTATCTCTCTCATTGTGATTCCCCCTTACCATTTTTTCTTACGTGGCATCCTGTACCATTCATGTAGCAACTAGCCAGGTTTCCTCTATTGTTTCTCTTCATTCTGGTATAGCTTATTCATAATAAAATCAGGTTTAAATTTTATTTTCAGTGTGTTGCTTTGGGTATTTCTAGCTTGCATTTTATCTCAATTCCTCCTGTGACTTGGGGAAATATGCTCAAAGATGATTTCATTTGCAATAGCTAAAACTTTCATGCTCAGAGAATGTATTTTGAATTCATGGGAGTTTTTTTTTGTATCAGTATCTATTATATATTATTGACCAAGAAAATTCAAAACAACAATTGTTGGTATAGTACCTGAGGACAAAGCACTGTTGAAATGAATGCACTGAAGCTTACTCAAGAATATGGTGTTGATAACTCTGCTTTCTTTCCACAGTTGCTGCTGTATATGACTCTACACTCAATTTCAAAAACAATGAAAACCCAACACTCCTGGGTGTCTTAAGTGGAAAGAAATATCATGCAGATTTATATGTAAGGCAAGTTATCTTCATTGCTCTAAAACACACATATATTGGCTTACAGTAGAATTATTAATAGATAAGGAGTCTCCTTTTTGCTGCTAGTCAGTGAGATCTTCATTGATTTCTCTTGTATTTCTGAATTTAGGAATAATGGGTAAATATTTACTGACACAATGCCTTGGTGTGATTTTTTATAGTAAATCATTTATAGAGTGGCAGATTTTTATTTTGTTTGTGTGACCCTAGTGAATAGCTACCTCTTTTCACCTAAAGGCAGTAAAATTCATACAGGGAAGATAAGATGGCCTAGCAGAAGTCACTTGCGGATGTGTTTATGAAATAAGAATGAAATAAGAAGGGAATCAAGGTCATGCAGTTACAAAGCCAGTGTCTTGTAGAAGTGTAACCAGTGCTTTGATTTCATGATTTGTTAATACTAGTTTAACAGAGATTTCGGTGAATTGGTTATACGAGGTGACTGTTGATGAAATGTGTACAAGTGTGTGTAAGAAATATAATGTCAATATATAGCATTGTATCTTAAGAACAGATGCTGGGATGATTGGTGTCCTCCAATCACATAATATTGGAGAAAGAACAGAATTTTAAAATGTTTGAGTAAGATAAATGAATTGTATAATGTTTTTGGAATATTGGGGGCAACAAGGTGGCACAGTGAACAGAGCACCATATCTGGAGGCAAGAAGACTCATCTTTATGAGTTCAAATCTGGCCTCAAACACAATCTGTGTGAGCCCTAGACAAATGACTTAATCTAGCTTGCCTCCGTTTCCACAGTTGTAAAATGAACTGGAGAAGGAAATGACAAACCACTCCAGTATCTTTGCCAAGAAAACCCCAAATGGAGTCATGAAGAGTTGAATATAACTGAAAAACAACAACAAAAGGTTTTTTAAAAATGGAAAATGTTAATGAGAGATAAACATAGTAAAGACATTCATTTGAAGCTGTACCATTCATGGCAGTCATTGAAAGTTTCCATAAGATTGGGGGAGGGGGGTGAAGTTATGTGGGTACTCATTTTCCTGAAGGGTAGGTGGGGCAGAGAGAGTATAAATGGCAGAATTCTTGTACATTGCTCTCAAAAATATATAAAACATTAATGGCAAACATCTTGACAAATTATTCCATGATACATGTTAGGGTGCTTTAATACATGCAATGTTTAATCTATATCAGATTGCTTGCTGTCTAGCATTGGGGGGGAGAAGGAGAAAAAATTGGAACACAAGGTTTTACAAAGGTGAATGTTGAAAATTATCTTTTCATGTATTTGGAAAGATAACATATATATATGCATGTGCGTGTGTATGTATGTATATAAAATATGTTCAAGTTTTGTGATTTCACTGTCCTCTTAACACTTTGTGACAACAGATCACAAACCATCTTTGACTTGGTAGATAAGTCCTGGGAGTTGCTTAAGGCACATAAGGTCTAGTAACTTGTTGAGAGTCACTGTTAGAAGGGAAATTTGATCTCATTTCCCCATTGCTAAACCCACAGTACTCTATCCACTCTACCAGGCTTCCTGATATCATAAATTATTACAGCATTAGCAATTAGCATACATTTTGTTAACATCTTCTTTGAGAACTTTGGTAAATGGATTTGAAAATGATTCACACATCTCTGACATATCATAATACTCAGTAAAAAGTCTTTGACAAGATTTGAAAATTATCATTAGTGAGTCAAATCTAAAAGCCATTCCTACCAACAAAGGTATTCTTTCATTCCTTGATCACTGTGGAAACGAGGAAGGCAGTACTCTCCTGGACTGTTATCCAGTCACCCAAAAATCTGAAATGCCTGTTAATTTAAAAATTGGCCAAGACATTTAGCATTTTACTTATTTGTTTTAAAACCTAAAAAAGTTGCTAAAATACAGCAGAGCAGCACAGTTTAGTTCTTTGTAAATATAAACAAAAGTATATTCAAATAAATTGAGTTTTTTCTAAATGTAACCTGAGTAAGAAATTCAGACGGAGAATTCGCAGAGAAATCTTGATGTTCTTCAGCCTGTACTGACCTCAAGGAATCTTTACTGATTTTTTAGTATATTCATTACATATGTGTATTTTTTCCTTTGCCCATCCCCTAGGATTTTCTTTTAAATAGAATAAAACATATATCTTCTCAAAGATAATAGATAATTTATCTTATTATCTAGTAAAGGAAATATAGTCTAGTATATAATCTAGAAAGGAAAAATAATATGATAAGTTATTTTGAATTGAGAATCTGTTTGTAGTCAAGTGAAACATATATTTAGCTTAATTCTAGCCCTGGCAATGAATTATTTCCAAATATAGTGGAGAGATGAAGCACCATTTCCCTTTTACAATCAAGATTGGTTCTACTTGGGGGATCCCGAACCATATTTCTGTAATATGTACATCATTGTAAACATCATATTATAGTGAATGGAGGGCTACACTTGAAGGTCTTATGGACCCCAGTTCATTTCCTGTCATAGGCTGTGTAGCAGTACACATTTATAGTCCTGGGTATTGGGCAGACCAATGCTGGTAGATCACCTGAGCTCTAGAGTTCTGAGCTTCAGTGGCCTAAGCCAATCAGGGATCCACACTAAGGCTAGAAACAATAGGGGAGCCCCAAGAAGGGCCTTTTAGATACTTAAAGAGGGGCAGACCAGCCCAAATCAGGGAAGTAGAGTAAGTTCCACTCAAATAAAAATTATTGTGAATTCCTATCATAGGATTGTTATGGGGATTAAATATACTAAAGCTCATGTGTTTTGCTTATGGGAAGTAAAGTAAGGGACTTCCTTACTTTTAGGAAGTAAAAAGCCTTCAGGGACTATTTTATCATCTTTTAGCAAGATACTGTTCTAGCAAGTTTGTTTGACTCAGAAACAACAAATTTGATGTTTTACATGTGTGTTTATGTACATACATGTGTAAACTGTTAAGAATCAGATACAATGACAGCAATAAGTTGAGACAACTCTTAGTTAAGAAGACAGACAAATCGCAAATATTCTATAACACAAAGCATAACAGTTTAGTGTCATTCAGTGTATGACAAATCCTTATTATACTGTTACACTATTTATATTTATTTTACACTTATTATACTATAACAGTAGCCCCTTTTGTGGTATAATAGTTGATGTCGGCAAGGAAATCCCTCAGTGATGACCATCAAAAGAAAGTTATGTTACATTCAATATACTCTAAGAAGGCAGCAAAGTGTATTAAAAACTATTTTATAATATGTATTCTAAAGCTTAGAGTGAAAGGCCACTCTGTGGCCTTGGAAATGTCTTTCTGTGGCTGGTCAGTCTTCTAATTCATCAAATGGCAGGGCCCTGGGATGGCTTTAAGAATACAAATTGGATTTTCAAAGGAATTTAGAGATACAGAATATTGTCTCAGCAGTGATCTATATTTGAGGAGTTAAAGCATCAATTTTAAAAGGAATTAGTCATTTTGGATTCTTGTCACTTGGTGGTAAAGGTAAGGAATGGGAGGCAGAGTTAGAAATGCAGTTTACCCCACTTTGGGGAAAGATGTGAATCTGTGTCATTGTATCAAGCATTTTAAGTATGCTTTAAAATCCCACACTTGTGTTTTGGTCCCATGCTCCCAAAATACATGTATTGAATTTGCCAATTCCTATTAATTTAATTTCCTATTTTATTTTCAGAAATGGTTCTATTTGAACTACTTAAAAGCTTCAAGCAGTTTTGTCTCTGAACCATAAAATCCAATGGGATATTATTTTGGGAGGCAGATCAAGGCTGACTGGAGCACTTAATCTATTGACAGAAGTCCCTAGGCAGACTTAGAATTGAAAATTTTGTGCTCTGGCCTGGCTTTGGCTTTTATTTAGAAATCTTATAATCCTTTTCATTGCCCAAGAGGGCAGTAAAATTGTCTATTCCATAATTTGATGGCAACCATGTTTTCATCAAATGTACCTACAGGATTTTGCTTTGACTTTAAATTTTTCAATTAAAAGAGTGAGGTTGGAATTTAGAATTCAGAAGTGAAGCCTCTTAAACTTCATAGAAATGGTGGCCTTTTATCATAAGGGGTTTACTCTTTCTGAACACTTGAGTAGCCTGTCCTGTCCTTATTTTTGCTGCTTTTTTCTTTGTTTCTGCAGAAGGATTCCATTAGAAGAAGTCCCAGAAGATGAAGAAGAGTGTTCCAGATGGCTCCACAAGCTCTATCAAGAGAAGGTTGGTTGGCTATTTTGCAAGTAGTCTGAGCTCTCATAGTGGTTTATAAATCATTTAAATAATTAATTTCCCCTGCAACAGAAGATAGCTCTAGCTGTGCTACTAGTATCAAGTGGTTGAAATGTTCCAATTTGTAGCCTGCTTTACTGTTTCTTTTGTTTTCCTTTTCTCCTGTGTCCTAAAGTTTCCACTATCTTCATGTTAAAATTCATTAGTCTTTCTATCAAAGGATGGGGAAGGTAAATACAAATAATCAGTTAATTCTTGATGTCAGTGGATAAAGGAAAATTTGGCCTAGACTCTGAAAATAATAAGCTATAAGCTTTTTGGGGGGGGGGGGCAGTAAAAAAAATAATGAAGGGGTTTTTGATCATTCCGTATGAGAATAAGTTGAAAGCTGGATGACATAGCTAAGAAGTACAGCAGACAGAATATTAGATTTGAAGTCTAGAAAACTTGAGTTCAGATTTTCGTTCAAACACTGTATTAGCTATAATATCTCCAGCAAGTCATTTAATCTCCCTTACCCTGAATTTCCTCACCTATAAAATGTGGATAGTAATAACATTTCTGAGGATCAAATAAATGAAAATGTGTAAAATGCTTTGCAAACCTTAATAAGGTTATTTAAATATGAGCAAATGCAAAGGACAAATCCGATCTTTGCAGATTGGTATACAATAGATAGAGCACTGTACTTGGAGTTAAGGTGCCTGAATTAAAATCTGGCCTTGGATACATACTACAATTATCCCTTCCACAATGTGACTTTCCCTATCACACTTTTGATATATTCCAGGTCAGCATAAGAAGTTAAGTGGTAATTTTGGGGGAGTTATGAGGAAGCCACGATAACACATGAAGGTCAGCATGATACAGAAAAAGCTTAGAAACTCAGAAAAGCATAAAACATATGTATAGTTTTGTATAATATCAACATATTTTATCTTTTAATATCATTTTAATTCAGATTTCGTCTCTGGTGATGAGAGACAAAAATTTTACATGGATTTTCCAGATTGCAGGGAGTGCCATGCGATTCGCCTAACGCCTGCAATGGAGAAAGGATAACTGTAATTGTATGGCCCTGGACAATTCAGTTAACTTCTTTTTGCCTCAGTTTTGTCACCTCTAAAAAGGAAGTAATAATAGCACCTACCTTCCAGGGTTTTTGTGAAGAGAAAATCATATTTGCCAAGCATTTCACAAACCTTAAAGTGCTATATAAATGTTAGCTGTTATAATGCTCTTTCTAGCACTGACAGTCAATTATCTATGATATTTATCCACTTACATATTCCAATTATGTCCTCCCTAGCCATTCAGTTTTCCTTCTATGGCCTCCATCTGTAACCAGACACACTCAAAGTAATGTGCATATGGGGGAGGGAAGGGAGGGCAAAAGCTAATCTAAAAGGGAAAAGAAGGCATATTGCATATTTAATTGATTTTAATTTAGCTCATTTGAGTCAATAGTAGGCTATGAATCTTTTTTGTGGTACCACATTATTTTTATATTATACAAAACTATACAAAAAAAGCCTTTTTTTAATATAAGAAAAAGTCAAGTTTATTTTCTTCTGTGTGGTGATTTGTTACCCAAAAAAACATTGACTACTGTGTTCAGTTTAGTTTTCAGTCTCTTCAGAGAAAGCTTGTGGCAGAGATAACTATCTGATTAATCATGAGTTCTTCACAGCCTTATTCATAATCTGATCTAAAGTGCAGAAATCACAGGATTTGAAAGTTGGAAGTGACCTCTATAGTAATCATCAATTCTAACTTGAACTCAAAGAAAAAAAAAAATTCCACTATAACATATCTGACAAGGGAGTATTAAAACTCTTAAGACCTCCAATGAGAGGGAATCCACTACCTTTCAAAGCTCAGATTGTTATGCACCTTTTCTTGAAATTGAGTCTAAAGTTGCTTCTTTGCAGCTTCTACCCATGGCTCCTGCTTCTGACCTCTAGAACTAAGCAAATGAAGTTGACTCTTTCTTCTAGGTTATAGCTTTCAGATACCTAAAGACAGAAATGAGATCTCTTTCTTTTTAATCTATATATCTCCAGTTCTTCTAATTTATTCTCATTTGACTCAAATGGGGGAGGACAAATAATAAATGTTAATAAAGCATCTACTGTGTGAACCAATGTGCAAACTGATTTACAAATTTTAAATCATTTAATCCTCATAATTATCATAGGAGGTAGATATGAATATTATCCCCATTGTTCAAATGGGGAAACTGAGGCAGGCAGCAATTAAGTGACTTATCCAGGGTCACAGAGATAGCAAGTGTCCAAGGCTAGATTTGAACTCAAGTTCCTTTAGCACCCCAGTTTTCTTTCTCTGGATACTGTGCAGCTTATCTGTATTCATCTTAAATTTTGGAACCTTGTATTCCAGAATGTAGTTTGGCTGAGCAAAGTGTAATGAGACTATTATTCTTGGAAGGTGTGTGTGTATGTGTGTGTGTGTGTGTGTGTGTGGTGTGTGTGTGTGTGTGTTTGTGTGTGTGTGTGTCTCAATATCTCTATCTCTCTGTCTCTCTCCCTTTTCCCCTCTTTGTCTTCCTCCCTCTCTCCTTCCCTCTTCTCCCTCCTTTTTCCCCTTTTTCTATCTAAATGAATCTTTTTATCATCATAAGTTTTATCTACCTGCTTTCTTACCTTATGTTTGTTTAATATTTTGTTTTCCTAACACTCTCATGTGTGTGCCATAGTAGATGTAATGTTGGATTTGAAATGAGTAAAAACTGGGTTTGCATTTTATTTCTGATATTTGATAGCTGTGTGGTAATCTCTCTGTGTCTCCATATCATCTGTAAAATGGAGATTATAGTGCCTTTAAAAATAGGGTCATCATGAGAGTTAAACAGTGTGTCTAAAATATTTTGCAAATGTTAGTTGTTTTCTTTTTATTCTTATCATATGATGGCATTCAGATAAAAATGGTATGATGACAAGATAACCGTCTTGCCATTATTCTGTAGCTACTCAATAGATCTCTGGGGCTGAAGTCAGGAATACCTTATTTCAAATTCTGTTTTCTATGTGATTCTGGATAGATAACTTAACCTCTTGTCTGCTTTAATTTTCTCATCTGTAAAGTGGGGATAATAAAACCACTTATATTGCAAGGTTATCGTGAGGATCAAATGAGATATTTGTGAAGCTCCTAGCCCACTGCCAGGCACATATAAATATATGCTATGTAAGTGATATGTAAATGTTTATTATTTTATATTTAATGTTATGACCTCCCCCTGGCCTTGGGACTGCCTTTAGTCTGATGAGCTCAGCTGTTGCTCCCCCCACCCTCCTTTTCAACTCCTGCCCCCATAAGTTCACCCTTGTACTGCTTTTCCTCCCAGGATGCCTTTCAGGAGGGATACTACAGGACAGGCACCTACCCGGGCACCCCCATTGTGCCACCTCGACGACCCTGGACTCTCCTGTGTTGGCTTTTCTGGGCCCTGCTGCTTCTGTACCCCTTGTTCCGACTGGTGGTTAACATGATCAGCAGCGGCTCGTCACTGACACTGGCCAGCTTCGCCCTTGTCATCTTTGTGGGTAAGTGGGACAGCTAACTTCTGAGCTAGGTGGTAAGGGGGTACAAGGGAGCGAGCAGGCTCCTAGCACCTAGTCTGAGACTTTTCCCACCCAGAACTTCAGATGAAGGAACCTGGGCTGGGGCTGAGAATGTCAGAATTGCCAGAGCATTTGGTGGTCACCTCACCCAGCATTTCTCAGACTATAAAGGTTTTCCAAGGAGCTGTAATGGAAACCTAGGTCCTCAGAACTCTCCCCCTGTCCTTCTGTGCTGGTCCCCTCCAGCTGGAGATTGAGCCCTGGCTGCCTTATGTCTCCCACGTTTGCATAGATCACAACTAGTGCTGAGGGGAGCACAGGGTCCACTGGCTGGAGTATTCCAGGGTCCAGAATGTTGGTCTAGGGAGTTCCCTTCCAGCCCTCGCTCCTGAATCCCAGAAAATCCTATCACTTTTGTTAATACAGCACTCATGGAAGGGAAGACTATAAAGAAGCAGAAGTAAGAGCAGCAGCTTCACTTGCCTTTTTGTCCTCAATCTAAATGCAGCCCTGCTGTCAGGTCTATTTGGGAGCAGTTTTCCTATCCTCTGTGGCAACTTCCTGTTTCCCTGGTTGTGTTCTCATTACTGTACTTTTCTTTGGAGATTTTCCACATTCAGATTCCTTTTTATTCTTTCTTTTATTTGGTGTCCCTAACCAAACAGTTAATCATAAAACATTGATTGAATTTCTGTTATGTATCAGGCTAAGTGCTGGGGCTGCAAGGGTCAAAAAATGGCCTCTGTCCTAAAGAGGCTTACAATCTGATAGGAGAGACAACATGAAAATTCACACAAGCACATGCACATAAAAGCAAAGCTTAAGAGTTGGGGAGGCCAGTCCCTATATTTATGCACACCTGCATCTTTGATTTCCTTCACAAGCTAATTGTACAATAATTCAGAGTCTGATTCTTTTTGTACAGCAAAATAATGTTTTGGTCATGTATACTTATTGTGTATCTGAGTTATATTTTGATATATTTAACATCTACTGGTCATCCTGCCATTTAGGGGAGGGGGTGGGGGGGGGGGTAAGAGGTGAAGAATTGGAACAAGAGGTTTGGCGATTGTTAATGCTGTAAAGTTACCCATGTATATGTCCTGTAAATTAAAGGCTATTAAATAAAAAAAAAAAAAATAAAACTCAAAAAAAAAAAAAAAAAAAAAAAAAAGAGTTGGGGAGGCTTCCAGCAGAATCTGTTATTTTGCTTGTTTCACATCCTGCTACCCACTGCCTCTTCCCTCCCATGAGAAGACTTTCTGGTGGGGAGGAGTCTTCTTAGTCTTGGATGGGTAGTGTAATTTGCCCTGGACACTCCTGGGAACAAGACTTACCTTTCCTTTCTTAAATTTCACACGGATCTGGCAGACACTATCACACCTAGCTATATATTCCCATCCTTCCTTTCCATAGTCAAGCATTTATTTATAGGGTGATAGATGTGAATTCAGGAAGATCTAAGTTTAAATCCAGACTCAGCTACTTACCAACTGTGAATCTAGGTAAGTCACCTCAGTTTCTTCATCTGTAAAGATGAGGATGTGATAAAAGCTGGTTTCTTATGAAAGTGAGATAATATTTGTAAATTTACAAATCTTATAAGTGCTACATAATTGCCTCCTATTATTACTTATTAATGACTGTTAATTGCTTGTTAATACTTATTTGACAGGTGTGATAGGAAAAATGAATCATGATTCTTAAGACAGTGCTTTATTTGATGGCAGGTTTTGGAAGGACTGAAGAGAGTTTATTCTAAAGCTCATTCACTTTTGTTAAAGGATCTTTATTTAAGAATGTCTATTTTATTTATTTTTTTAAAAGATCATTTTTGTAAGTTCAGAATAAAATAAATAAAAGACACAGCTCAAAAAGCAAAACAAAACAAAACAAAAAAACCCCAGTTTTCCTTATAAAGAAGGGAGTTCACAAAAGTTTGATTGAAGTGAGAGTTTCTGGCACTTTGAAAAGTACTGAAGTACCAATCAGTTTGTTGTTATCACAAATAAGAAAACTGAAGCCTAGAAGGGTTCATCAAAATTGTTTAGTTCTATGGCATTCCTGTATTTTAAGATTTCTACCAATTTCTAGTGACTCAACTGAGCACCAGTGATATTGCCAGAAGGAACCTAGATACTATTTCTAAATATTTTAAAGTTATGAGTAAGAAACTACTGATGATAATGATTTCTCCCAAATACGATGGGTAGAGAATAGAGGGAAAATGACTTTGAAAGAGAATAGCTGGCTAAGAAAATGGTCCCTGAAAATAAGATTTGGATTTCCAGAATAAGCTGCCTGAATCAGGTACTTTGCTTATCTCCTAATCAGGATTTTAACCTCTGTGTGTTAGCCCCATTTTGATTTGTTATTTTAAATTGGTTGTGTGCCTTTTTAGCTTCTTCCTCTGTTTTAAAAAGGTACTAATAGGAGTCCAGAGGAGCACAGGGCTCAGTGGAATCAGAAAGACTTATCTTCCTAGTTTAAATCTGGCCTTAGACATTACCAGTTTGACCTTTAGCAAATCACTTAAACCCTCTTTGCCTCAGTTTCCTTATCTGTCAAATGAGCTGGAGAAGAAAATGGCAAGCCATTCTAATAACTGGAGTTGTGAAATATTGGAAATAACTGAACAACAACTAGAAATATAGTAGTGATGGTGGTGGTAATAGCAGTAGTAATGGTAGAGTTAGTTGTTACTTAGAAACCATTTGTTACTGTCTTAAATACAAAGACAAAATATTCCTTGCCCTCGTAGAATTTGCATTCTTGAATGGGGGAAAGGGCATACAAAAAATATTATACAAGGGAATAAGTCTATACTAAATGATACAAAGTAGTTTCAAGAAGGAGACATGGCTGATCAGGGGGTGTTCAGGAAAGGCCTTTTTTAGGCTTTTATACAGATAAATCACTTGCTACTTTTGAAGGAAACTAAAATTTTAAGAAGTAGAAGTGAAGACAAAGGTTCTGGACAAAGATTACAGAGGAAGAAGATGGAATATCATGTGTTGGTAATAGCTAGCAAGCCATTTGCACTGGAAGAGTTGGTGTAAGAGGAATAATAGGAAAAAAAAGCTGGAAAGATAATGGGCAGCATACCATGAAAGACTTTAATTGATAATATGTTGATTTGGAATACAAAAGGATGTCACCAAAACTTTTTTGGTCAGATTTATCTTTTAAAGATAGAATCTTGGTGATTGCATGGAAGATGAAAGAGAGAGAAGAGATTAAAAGCTATTGCAATTATTTGAGAAAGAAGTGTTGTGGGTTGAAAGGTTTTGAGTTGAAAAGAGAAAATAATAGATATTAAAGAAAGGTTTTAAAGGCCTTTAATAGTCCAAATTCTGCTGCATGACATATGCCCTGAACTGTCTACATCAGTGCAATTCTAAACAATAAACAATCTCTTCCTTCCAGGCCTCCAAATTTGTTTATTTATTTATCCTAAGAGGGAAATTACATGTGAATTTAGCTTTTAGCCAAAGAGATGATAAAGGATCGATAAAGGATGAGCTCCTTAGAGATTGTTAGTAGATAAAGTACTTCCTCGGATCCGGAAAATGCCTCTTTATGAGTTAAAACTTAGCCGTAGACACTTAGTAGCTGTGTGAGCATAGGCAAGTTACTTAAGTCTGTTTGCCTCAGTTTCTTATCTGTAAAAATGAGCTGGAGAAGGAAATAGCAAACCACTCCAGTATCTCTGCCAAGAAAATCCCAAATGGGGTGAAAAATAACTGAATGGCAAGAAAAACAACAAATCATAATATTTAGTATAGGTCTGATGCACAGCGCGTCAACCAAACTTTTTTGGTGATCTTAATAGTGATTTTCCTTATAATTAGAAAAAAAAAATCAAAGTAGTTTTTTCTATTTTGAAAGTTCAGTATACCTATCTCAGTGGCTTCTAAAATCCTGTGACTTATCTCCTTAGAATCTGGATGTATTTTATTTTTGTTAGTGTTTCCCTATGTACCCAGAACAGTGCTTACCACACAGTCGGCAGTTAACAAATCTCTGTCACATTGATTTGAATTAAATTCATAGCCGCTTCATGCCTTCATCTCAGCATCCTTGCCCAAGAGCCTTTTCTTTGACCTTGTGCCAATGAATATTTTATCAATGACCTTATAAAGCATGGTTGGGAGATTGTTCAAATCTATTAATAACACAAAGCTTGGAGGAATCGCTGATCATGATTGACAAAGCAATGATCCAAAAATATGCTAGTGGACCCAGCTTCTTAAACTATGGGTATCTTAATTGAATGGGAGGAGTTCATGAAATTAAGATTTATTGTCAGTAAAGTTTGATTTACACATCTCTATATCCAGGGTTATGTAAAAGTTTCTCAAGTGGAAAGGGGTCATAAATGAAAAAAGCTTAAGAAGTCCTGGAATAGATTATTAAGGCAGGTCTTCTAAGGTTAAATTTTGTGGGGACAAATACAAAGTGCTATATATTTTGTTTTACAAATACAACATAGCAGAAAGTGAGGTGTCTATATAATCAATCCTCTGAGAGACATCCATATATTTTGATGGATTATGAAGTCCTATGGCAGGCAAAAAAGCTAAATATGATTTGGGGCTTCGTTGAGAGGTGGTGTTGAATGTGGAAGATGTTGGAATACTTTCTATTTCTGTGCCACATTTTAAAAGGAAGGATAAGCTGGAGAATGTCCAGAGCAGGGAGAATGAAATGGTGAAGAGTCTCAGGATGCTGCTGCTGAAGGAATGAGGGCTTTTAATCCATGAGAACAATCATGGGACTGGTAGGAAATGTGATAGCTTTTGTGTGTAAACTGTTGTGTGTAAGAGATTATTAAACTTGTTCTCTTTAGACTCAGAGAATTGAACTGAGAAGACAAATAAACTTTAATGAAAGCAGCATTTAGATTTACCTTAAGAAATGGGGTGTCTCTGGGGGTGATGTTACCCTTCACTTAGAGGTCTTCAAATGAAGACTTTATGACCCCTTGGTGGCAATATTATAGAAGGAATTCTCAGTTGGTGTGGGTTGCACTAAATGGCCTTTGTTGGTTTTGATTTTTAAGGATATCTAACAAATAAGAATATTAATAGATCTTGTGAACTGGTACTCCCCCCACCCCCCAAAAAATATGTGAGATCTCAGTGGAATTAGTTGAATTAAAATCACAGGGACCCTTGGCCTGCCCTGAATTTCTATCCTTTACATCCTAGCTTCTTCCTGACTCTTGGCCCTCCTCTCTCTGCAGCATCTGTTGGGGTTCGGCGTATGATTGGAGTGACAGAAATCAACAAAGGTTCCACCTACGGCAACAACGACAGCAAGCAGAAATCCAAGTGATTGGTTCAGGGACTGCTTTTCATCCAAAGGGAACTTCAGAAAACTCTTGCTTCTCCTCAATTGGACAGAGTGATGAAGGTTGGATGAGAGACTCCTGGGGATATAGCTAAAGCCCCTCTCCCTTTTGGGTGAGGGGGCTTGGTCTCAAAGCCAGATGGGGAAGAAGATGAATTCTCAAATCCCCTCTCCTAACATTTTTAAGCGGGTTTTCTTTCTTTTTCTCTGTGTGTGTGCGTGTGTGAGTGTGTGAGCGCCTGTGTGTGTGTGTATCCATATATGCAGAAGGCCTATGTTTTATAATAATCCAAAACATACTTTGGGGGTGGGCTAGGGAATCCCTTTCATCCTTTGGTGCTGAGTTTTCTGTAACCCTTCTAAAAGGTTACCAGGGATGGAGTGGAGAGAGCTTTTACAAAGAGCATTAAATTATGCCTCCAAGAACAAAAACCTGTATGTCTGGTACATCTGTGGTATATGTTTACACGGGCCTCCTTCCCTCTCTCCCCGGTCCCTCTTTCTGGCACGGCATTTCTCTGGTCTTTATCACAAGGTGATCTGGAGTCTGCTTAAGCAGAAATGGCTGCCATGCCTGGAGACGGGGAAACCTTCTAAAGGAGACAGATGCACCCTGAGGGTCATCCCAGATAAAAGGTTGATGGAAATCCATCACCAGTAAGTGGGAATCTGCCTATATCTGGAAGGGAGAATGAAACGGAGCGAACTGTTGTGTGAAGGCTTTTGAATCCCCCCTCCCTCCTAAAAAGCCTTTCTTTTCTCTTACTTGGCTCCTGGGTGACTTACCCATGGTGTTTTTGCTGCTGTGATTTCTCTGGCTCCATCTCGTTCGTCTCCAAGCCAGCACCAGCATGCCTGTGCCCTTCTCGCCCTCAAGACCAAATATAATACGATGACCCGGTGGATGACCACCTTCTGTGGGTGTTCCCTTGTCCATGACGTCAGCTAATCAAAATGCAAAACTAAATAAAAAGCGTGAGTTCATTGGCATAATCCAGAAATCTCACCCAATCATGGACTTTCACTTGATTAAAATGCTATTTAGCCTTTTTTTCTCATTTAAAAAAAAATATCATTAGTAGCTCTCATTGAAAGCTGCTTTTGATCAAGGCAGTGGTCTGTCTTATGTAATTCCTAATTGATTCTACCAAAGGATTCAGCCCATGAGACTTTGGGATAGAACTTGGAGGGGCGTCCAGTATGAAGGACCCCATGCTAACATCTGCTTGCTAGCCAACATAGCCAACTGCTAGAAAAAAGCAATAATTTACCCAAAAGAGAACTGTTTTTATACAAGATAGTTTCCTTTAGGGACAATTATACTTCAGGTAGTAATGCTACGCTCAGTTTGGTTTTTTAAGTAACAGGTATATGTATGACTTTGGCCATTTCTGGTGAGTCATCTGGGGATTTCTTTTTGTGGACACAAACCCAATATCAAGCATTAATGCAGGATATTGACTCTTAGGTAAATGTAAGGTTCAAGGCTCCTTCTCTTCAGAGAGCTCTACTTTCAGAAAACCTGTTTCTTTTTCAGTCCATTAATATTTATTGAATGTGACTGTGTTCTGCAGTGCAGAATTAAAGAGCTTTTGATCTATGAGAAAGAAGAAAAAATAAATGTAAACAAGAAACAGGACCAATCATACTCTGGAGATGTGACTGAATGAGCCCAGTTTTGTATGAGGCTCACACTGTCATTTTCATTACTTTAAGTCACATCATTGTGAGTATATATATAGATCCTAAGGGTAGTGACTTAGGAAATAAACAAAATGCTTCTTCCTCATCATTTTCTGATGACTGAATTACAGTGTCATAAGACTAATCATGAGCTATTTTCTAAACCTGCCTTTGAACATAAACAAGATAAAATATAAAGGGAGAACATGCTGGGCTATATCAGTGGTAGTAATTTCTAAAACTGGATTTATCTGGACCTTCCATCATTTTTTTTTTTTGGCTGAGGCAATTGGGGTTAAGTAACTTGCCCAGGGATCACACAGCTAGGAAGTGGTTAAGTGTCTGAGACCAGATTTGAACTCGGGTCCTCCTGACTTCAGGGCTGGTGCTCTATCCATTGTACCACCTAGCTGCCCCTTCCACCATCTTTTGTAATCTATCCTTTGTTCCTTGCTAACTTTAGAGCACAAAATATTGTCCCTATTTTTAGAAATTTTTGTTTTCTTTAAAGAGATTCCTTGTATTTTAAAATTGTCTTTTATCATTCTAATTTGGCAAGGTTCTCTTACCTTTTACTACTTCTACTTTGTGGTGGGTTTGACCCATTCAACAAAACAGCGTAAGATCCCAAGATGGTTGGCCAAGAATAAAAAACCCAAAGGACCTGTTTAAATAGATTCTTTTTTGAGTTAGGGAATTGTAGATTAAGATTCTCTTTCTCTGACTTCTTAGCATCTATCTGTTTGACATCCTCATCTTGAGTTTGCCCTTTCTACAGCTTGCTTACAAAGGAATTAAGTGCTGAAACCTAGTTATTTTCTATTAGCTGTAATATCTAGATTCTTTTGAAGTTGAAAGATGGGACCAGTGATTTAAAATGTATCTATAGATTTAAAATGTATGACTAAGCAAGTACTTAGTGATATAGTACCTGCCTAGTTAAGAAATGATTATCAGTCTGTCCCTTATAGCAAACCAGGGCACTTAATTGGAGACTAACCTTGGAAAGGAAGCTTATCCTAAAATTTCTGAAGGTTACTTGTTTTGTGGACATTGCATATCTTTTAAAAATGAAACTGGGCAAAAAAACTTTACTTGGGCAGCTGTTCGGTTCAGGTCACTTTAATTTTCAATACTGGCTTATCTCCCATAGTCACTGGCATCTCTTTAAATGCTTGCAGTAGCCATATCCATATTTATAAGTGGAAAGTTAAATTGCTCTGAGTAAAAACAATTTAGACAGCAAATCTGCCATTATTTAGAAATTGATGAGCTTGAGCCCTTCTACTAAAGATCACAGTATTTCTTTGAATATGATGGGTACCAGGATAGTGGAGAGTCCCAAAAAGAAACATATTTGACTTTGACTACAAGATGTGCTTTTTTATTTACCTTTAAATTTAAACACGCTGATGTTTTGGGGATTCATAACACTTCAGCAAAATAATAAAGCCACACTGTGAAGAATCTGCCTCAGGATCATAGGATCATAAATACTGAAGCTGGAACAGACCTCGGAAGCCATTTCATCCAGTTCCCTTATTTTACAGATAAGGGAACTGAGGCTCAGAAAGAGCTGGAAAATTAATATAGATTGCCCTGCACAAGTCTTTTTACTCCCCCATTCCCTGCTAGAGATTTATCTCAGATAAAAGAAATAGTAATCACTCTGATTGATCTATCACTTAGTCCCTAACTTGGGATAAAGAATAAAGAACCTGCTGGGCTATCAGCCTACATAGGAAAAGAAAAAAGTCATTAGTCAACATGAGCTAGTGAATAGTATCATTAAAGGACTTTTATCACCTACTTTTTAGTTATGTAAAACAGAATTTTAAAGTAAGATCTATCCATAATCAGAGTTGACTATATATTATCCAGTCCTTCTTTTCCTAAAGCTTTTGGATGAAGTGTGTGTAATCCTGCCTGGAAAAGGTACTTGCCAAAATGTAATAAAAACTCTTCTGGTTTACTGTATTAAAAGCCGTACATATTGTCGTCTTGTTAGGCATCAGTGTTTATCCTCCATAAGCGACTGTGTTTTACAATTGCCTTAACAAAAGTAGTCTTAATTTTGTTTACATGGGAAAAAAAATAAAAAACAAAAACAAAACTGAAGTACGAGTTTTATTGTTGTTGACATTGTCTCAGTGTCTAGTTCCTGGAGTCTCATAGCCTTGGTGCATGAGGGTGGGTAAAAGGGATGGGTTATATATGAGAATTCCAAAGATGGAGGGTAGTCATTGCTCTATTAATGCCCTTTAAAGAAAAGAAAAAGAAACAGCAGCCTTTATTTCTATAAACGCTCAGGAACGAACAGAGTGCCTTAATTTATTTGAGTGAAAAGAATGATTCCTTCAAATCAGTAATTTGACTTTGGGTTCCTTTTGGGTTTAAAGTAACTTTGAGCCATTCTCATGTATTTTTGAGTATTTTAAAAGAACAACTTGCATTAACATTTACACAAATGTAATATCCGAAATTGGAAGAGAATGGAACACTTGAAATTTGGGATTGTGTATGGAAATGTTTTGCATGACATCACATATGTGGTTGATATGCCTTGTTTTCTTAATGGGTGGGGAAGCAGCAAGACCAAGAGAGTTTGGAACACAAAATTGGGGGGGGAAAAAAAAAAGAATGTTGAAGACTGTAGAACTTATGATCTTTTTTTTTTTTTTCATGCTAGGCAAAATGTTAGCTGCTTGGATTCAAGTTTTAAAATTATTAAAATGGGACTATGTTTGGCTATCCTGAGGATAATTTTGTTTTTTTTTGTTATCTGCAGTACTTAGCACAGTTCCTGGAACACAGTTGGTAGAGTTGATTGATTATATTAACAAAAAAATGATTTCTGGTTGACCTGCTCAGTTAGTGAGGTGGCTTGTGAATAAGACAGGTTCTTTTGATTTTACTAATTGAGTTAGTATAGACAAAGCCCTTACTTTCTCTTTCTATTCCTTGCCTCCACAGTGACTTAGATGTAGAATATCCATGTAAATTAACAAGAAATTGGCCATGATCTATACAAATCAACAATTAATAAATGAAAGTTGACTTCTTAGACTTAAATACATGGACTAATTTTAGCAAAACTCTTCAGTAAAGTATGATGAGCACTGCTGAGTTAATATTTGTTCAAAGACTTAGCAAAAATGGCATTTACATCTTAAAAGCCTGTACAGTTTTTTTTTTTTAATAACATTTCAGTGCAATTATATATTAGGCAATAATTTGAACACAGATCTAGTGTTTGCTTATGTGTAATTTCATTCACAAGAAATGAGAGCATCTGAACCAAGCTGCACAAAACATAGGAGAGAAGAGGTAAGACAAATGAGCCAGAGTCATCTACTTCTGGTGTTATAACTTTTCATCTGATTACAGATAACCCTACCACTTCACAATAACTCACAAGATGCAACCCTGACAAGTTTTCTTCTACAAGCAAACTTCAGGGCCTTTTCAAGGTAAAGTCCCATATTTATTATATATTTTCTGATGCAGGAGGAGTTGTGGGTGAAGGAAGGCTGGGCAGCAGTAATGCATTCCATTCCCCACTACCCCCCCCACTTTCTTTCCTGGTTGGGATCCCAGACTTTTGGCTCACCAGAGTTTTTCTGTAACTTTGCTAGTCCGGCCCTAGAGAACCAGAGAGCAGGCTGAACACCAGTCCCAAATTGAGTATTCTTCCACTATTCATTATAGCATATATATATTTCTTAATCACTTACTACATATTAAAACATGTGTAGCTATTTTTAGTAGTTTTTTTTTTTTAATATATCATGGAAATTTGAGTATTAGTCCTCTTTTTCCCCATAAACCCTTGGTTTTGAAATTTTGCTTAGTGTAGTAATTTTTAGCAATGCATGTCATAACAGGACTGCTTCCAAAAGTAATCCCAAAAATTTAATGAAAAAACTCTAGGGAATAATTGAAATATCTGGATGACCAGGAACTTAACTGGCATAAAGTTATTAAGGCCTCAGTTTGTAAAGGAGTAACTGGGTGGCTGTCAGCAGCTGCGTGAGTTACAGAGTGACTAAGTACAATGGTATTTCCTACTAGGAATAAGGGAGTGACCTAGAGCATAATTTATATTCAGGGTTTTTCTTGAGGTATTTAGACAATGAGGAAGACAGGCAAATTAGGCCTCTGATCTATCACCTGAGTCCTAAAGGGGTGATGGGATAGCTCCAGGGAGTAAAGATCACTCAATGACCAAGAACTGCATTAGGTTATCACAAGAGTGTTGGGACTACTATAAGGAACAAAACTGTAGGATGACTAAAGACTTATTTCATCCAAGAGTTGAAAATGAAGGGATCAAATCAGAAATCAATAGTCCCAAAAGACATCAAGAAATTAGCTCCAAATTGCAGTGGAGATTCTTGAGATACCTTTTGCACTAGTGCATCACAGTAGAGTGCTTGAGACTCAAAGTAATTAATTTGAAAGGGGTTTTCAGGTCCATCTCTGCTGAGAATTCAAGGATTCTTTGCATTTTTTTCCCTGAAAAGGGTCATGGGGATAACATCAGGGTATAGGGGAAGTAACTGAATGCTAAAAATACCTATTTTGGATAAGTATATAGAAAAAAGTGATGGGATAATTGTAGGCTAGCAGAAAACTAGCTGAATGTGTTTGTAAGACATGACTTTGAAGGTCTGTACAGCTTGAAGGGACCTAGCAGAACTTCTATATTCTGCTGGCCCAGAGAGTAAAAACCTAGGTCATCTGTCACCTTTATGCAACACAAATTCCTGGTAGGAGAAGAGCTATATATTATCACAATCCAATTAATGTGGCTATTATCATCTAAATGGCTATGAGCATAAAATGTTTCCTTCAACAGATACATGTAGTGCAACAGTCTCATTACTTTTGGATGAACCAAAAGAATGCCACAAATCTAGAAACTTCACAGCAATTCTGAAGATAACTTAATTATCTCTATCTTTAAAAAACAGATTACTTTATAATACCTGGATAATGTGATTAGCTTTAACAGCATATTTTTAAAAGAAAAATTTTAGGGTAGCATGATTTTTTTACATGGTCATTAACTACTATATCAGAGTGAGGCATCATGGTAGAGTGAAATGTGCCCTTGGAAAACATGGGTTCAAATCCCAGCCTCGCACTTCGTATGACTTCTGAGGTCCCTTCCAGTCCCAAATGATGAGCCTTTGGTTGTGTTGATCAGTCACTGTCAAAAGCTGTGGTCACAAAGAACCAGGAGACTTGTTCAGCTTGGCCAAGGCAGCAGAATTAGGAGTAATGAGGTAATTTAGGCTTGATGTCAGGAAAAATTTTCTAACCATTAAAGCTGTCCATTAGTGTAATGGGCTTCCTGGAGAGGTCATCAAGCAGAAGCTGGAACTGAAGAGGTTCTGGAATGTGTTGGATTAGATGGTGTCTTCAGTGCCTGAGATCACTCCACTTCTTCCTGATCATGGTACCAGAGGGATAAAAGAGACCTGGAGAAGTTGGTTTAGTGGCACTGTTTAGGTGAGTGTCCCTACTTTCCCACACCAGAGCAATAATAAGCCCTGGCCCTCAAAGTTTGTCTTAATGATTCTTTAATCCCTTCTCTGCTTTTCAAGTATGTCCCCTTGCTTTGCTTGAGTAAAATAATACTGGTATAAAAAATAGAAAAGAACAGCCCAAGCGAAGCTTCCTAAAATAAACCATTTATTGAGAGAAAAAACAAAAAAGAACAAAAAAAAAAGGATCCTTTTCCTTAATTTTCATTAATTAGCTCTTGCATAACAAATCTGAAGCTCCCCCCTCCCCCCTAGAATAGGATAAAGGTTCACAGTCAGTGCACTCAAATGGGATATTACAAAACAAGGTCCAGCACGCCTGGTAACACAACAACTTTTTTCGAGCCTAGAAAGGTCAAAAATACTACGTATTAATACGACAATCCTCCATCACGTGAGGGACGGAGCAGACAAAGAAGGAAATGGTCCATGTACAGTAGTAACGGCACTCTGACTTTCACACTCTGCAGACATGGTTGCACACGAGCATCGCGTGCCACGTAAAACAGACGGGAGCAGCAGGAGGAGTGACGCTCGTCACCTGTGCAGTCTTCAGTCGTGGTAGGTTAAAAACGTTCATACTGTTTCTCAACACAGTCTTCATGTAAATATTACATACAGTAGTGATTAAGAGAATCTGTCCGAGTACACACACTACCAGGTTACATACTGAATAGCTTCATTCTTCATCTGTGCAAACCTGTGAATAAGAAGGGAAAGAGAAAGACTGAAAGGGAGGAAGAGCCAGGAAACAACACTAGTTCTTGCAGAAAAGTCACCATAAATTTCTTTTGTTTTCTAACAAAGGAAAATAAAATCTTTAAGCATAAGTCTTGTCTTTTGTATCCTTGCTGCCAAGTGAAATTCAAACCTGAATAAGATCAAAGTACATGAGACTGATCTGGGCTGATAACGAGTTTTGAACTCACTTTTAAGGGTTTGGGTTAATGGCAGTAAATAACAACATTGCTACACAATAAAACTGAGGTATGTTTAATGCCTGAATATCATTAGTATTCATTCCTGTCCCTCTCCCAATCACCACAACCATCAGCCAAACCTTGACAAACGAATGGTCGAGGAGCTGGCTAGCTGTCCATCTCATCTTTGGATCACTTTCGAGGCAATGGGAAAGGAAATCTTTTCCTTCAGGGCTTATCCTTTCAGGGATGGGTGGCTTATGTCCCATTCCAACCTTATACATGATCTGAAAGTTGTGCTCATACTCATGCCAAGGCCTCTATGAAAAAGATAAAATCCCATTTTTAGGCAACATTCTCATACAAAATGTTCAGGCACATTTCTAGGCTATTTCATCAGTTACACAAAGTTCCTGTAGTGATCATGTCAATGGCTTTTACCATAGGATTTTCTTTTATTCTACTCACCTCTTTAGGCAACAACATATGAAGACATAGATATTTAAGAGCACAATGTAGACATGAAAAAATTATTAGTGACAGATACTGTTTTCTTAGTCTGCCTACTTGGATTTTTAAGCAAGTCACTTCCAAATAAAATGCAATCTTGTTACTTATGATATTAACACTGAAAGTATATTCTTCATTTTAATTATAAATTAATTATAAAAGATTACTTGGCAACTAGAAAAAAGACTAAATATGGTGAACTTTAAGTGAAATGTCGACAGTAATGTGGAGGTAACAGTTTTGCTGTCAAGTCCCTTTTTTTTTAATGGAAAATTAAACTTACCACCAACTTTAACAAAAATATGCAATTCTTCCATAATAATTACAATAGCTAAAGGGCTTGCTTTATGATAGGCAGTGTGCCAAATGTTTTACAATTATCATCTCATTTGATCTTCAAAAGAGATTTGGGAGATAGGTACCACTGTTATCCCCATTTTACAGATGAGGAATCTGAGACGACTTGCTCAGGTCATACAGCTTGCATTAGATGGTGACAATAGATGAAAGGTGACATTATGTTAACATTTTTATCAGGTAATAAATCTATGACATTTGTAATCACATCTCAGGATGATACAATCACATATGTAGCTACAATATATGACAAATTAATAAACAAATGAGTGTTGTTACTGACAATTCTTATAATCCTTGTAACTACTCTTTAAGGTAGGTAGGGCACACATTTTTTTTCACAGACAAAGAAACCAGGAAGAGCTAAGTGACTTGCCCATGAAAACAAGAAAAGGTATCAGACTTGCACTGGAGTCCTAGATAGAGTAAGTGCTCTGATGGGTTGTGGAGGAAGAGAATGGAGGCCATTCTTAGTACTTGTCTGGTCTGGGGGATTGGGACTTAAATTTCCCAGGAGAAGCTGGTGTTCCATAGCCTTGATGGAATTCACACAGCAACAAGAGTTAAGACCTCCACATGATAAGGATGGGAGGCAGAGGGGAGCCTCACACACCTGAATTAATGTTGGATATTTCAGGGTTTTTTTTTCTTTACTTTACACAAAACACTTTTGAGCGTTTTGTGGCCTGTAATTGTCTCAATTTACTCCAAAAGTGAGCCAGAATGACTATATCTTACTGAGTTTACTATAAATTTTGTTATCTAAACTCAACTGGGCCCTTGCTGCTGCAAGCGATTCTTTTACTCCAATTACCTCTTAATTGATTCCTTACAGTAGCTATTCCAAACTCTTCTCTTTTTAAGCTCCTCAAACTACTCGGCAGAAGACTTCTATTTTACTGAGAATATGGTGATTTCCTTCTATTATTCTTCTAATCTCATTACTGCTTAATACCACTCTTTCCTCTCTAATGAAGAAAGTGACCTTCTCTCCAATGTCCTCAAGTTGATTGCCCCCACCACATAGAAAAACACATGTATGATCTGATGGCTTTTTCTCTTTTCTTATTTCTTTTCCTTGTGATCTGCATGTTCCTCATTCATGTTAACCATTATCCATATCCTGCTTTCTAATTGGAGGTTATGTAACCTAAGCCTTTGTCCTGGGGCTTTCTTCTCTTTTTGACCTCATCAGCTTCCATAGGTTCAATGATTATCTCTTCATAAATTAATCTCTGTTTAGATATCTACCCACATCTTCAGCTCTAGTCTCTTTCCCAAGTTACAGTCTCCTATACTTCAACAGACTCCAAATCAGTCTCCCAAGGTCAAATTTCCTCTTTTCAGCTGCCAAAGTGACAATCCTAGAGCATGCATCTGATCATATGACTGTTATGCTCAAAAAATTGCAATGACTCCCTATTAAAGAACCATAGTATTAAGTCCTTTGATAGTCATTTTGAATGGACTGTCTTGAAGGTACCTCAGAAAATTTCTCAGAAATTTTCTCCTTTCTGATGATACCACCATAATTCCAATCACCAGAGTTTGAAGTCTCTTTATCCTCAACCCACAAATCCAATCAACAGTAAGATCTTGTCCTTTCTATAATTTCACAAAGCTACCACTCTGGCTCAGACCCCCATTCCCTCTCGCTGGAACTATCCCAATAGTCTATTTGATCTTCTACCTTGAAGCCCCTTCACACACATTTTTTTTTTTTTTAAAGCACAGATCTGACGTACCCCACCCCTCCCAAGCTACACTTTCCTATTCCTACCACCAAACAAACTCCTCTGTTTGGCATTTCTAACTCTTCACACCATTTGATCTTAACTTATTTTTTCTGGCTTTATTCCTCATTGGTCTATGATCCCTCTATTTACCATTTCTGCTGCTTCTCACACAATACTCGCTCCCTCTCTCATGCCTAGAATTCCTGTTTTCCTTCAAGGTTCAAGGAAGCACCATCTTGTACTTGAAGCTTATTCTGGCCTTCACATCACAAGGAATAGGATAATAGGCTTTCTCTACACATACACACTTGAAAGACAAAGGCTAGTTTTTGTCTTTGTCCCAATACGGTTCCTGGTTCATAGGAGCAGTAAGTGCTTGATAAATCAACTATCAAAATATTTCCTTAGAAGCTACTTAACTTCATTTTGTAATACTTGATGCTGCTTACCTTGTGATGCCTGACAAAAGTAAAACCCAAAGAAGGAAGTGACAGAAGACAAAATTTAAATTTCCTTTTATCCAAAGGAAACACATGGTACTATATATAAAAAAACTATCAAAAGTGAATTATCAAACATCTTTATTAGTCTTAGATTTGTCAAAAATTAAGAGCAAACAATTTTCTATTTAAATTACTGTGCATACACACTCCTCTCTTTTACTTGAAACATTTTCATTTCTTTCATGTTATTTATTAAGGGGGCACAATCATGTTTACATCTAGCAGGAAATAAAGTTTAATGAATAACAAATATAACTACTAAAATGGTCACTGAAATTTTTTCCTCTACAAGTAAGTAACAATGTACAATGTACAATGTAACAATGTTCCTCTACAAGTAAGTAACAAGCACAATGCTTACCTTGCCAGTAACCATTTCTATCACAACACAACCCAAACTCCAGATGTCTGCTGCACGCCCATGTCCTTCTCCTTTCGCTCGAGTGATGACTTCAGGTGCCATGTACGCTTTAAAACAATGTATACAAGATCTGAATGTATAGACTGGATAGATAACAAATTCATTTTTCTTGCGCTCAGGATGAGGGAGATTTTCATAATTCTCAGGCCAGCTTCCTGGCCACCAGACCAAGGTGTCTCTCTCTGTAGGCAACTTTACAATTACCTAAGTTACTATGATTTTTAACTCTCCTTAAATATCTATACAATAAGCAAAATATGAAAAAGGGAATAGATATTAAGAGTTACAACTGAAAATTGAAAATGAAGATATGCATGTTACAATAAAAGTTCATTTTCAGCTTGTGCTTGGGGTTGTTTTCAGCCCTGTGCTTGGAATGTTACATAGTTGTTTTGATTACACTGACTGAAGACAGGATATTGTACATGGGAACAAAAAGGACAATGACTAGACCTGTCCACTAACAAGCCAAGTTAAGTGTTTTCTCTGCAACATACAATCTTAGAGAGTTACTTGGAACTCCGAGAGCCTCACGGACTTGCCTGAGGTCATACCTTCACTATTGGATGCAGGGCTTGAACTGTGTGTTAGTCTATTTATTTCTGTGATTAAAATATGCATTTATAATTGTGTTTTTCAAATATTAAATCACAATTTAAAGGTGAAAAATTTTCTGAATATAATGTTTAAAGGAATTATTCCTATTTAAAACATGTGTTAAGCATTTAGGTTCTGTTGTTTTTGCTACAAGAACTCTTGCTTATGCTCAAGTCTCAGCTTAGGATGGGTAAGAGGCAGCAAGTTTAGATGCTGTTTTAAGTGAGATGGGGACGCAAAGACCTGGATAGGAAAGTGAAAGTAAGAGGATTCTTGGAATAACATGATCAGAACAACTTACAATTCATGACAGATAAAAGCAGGACATGCTTCAGTTAGATATGTACCCTAACTTAAGAGGATTTTAATGAGCTAAGAAAAAAGGTAAGTCTACTCTTCTAATTTCATGGAAGTTGATCAAAGAGAGACTATGTGCTTTCAAGAAATTCTACATTTGCTTTCATGATGAAAAGGAATGAATATAAAGAAAGCAACAATGAGTTTAAATTTTAAAGGGGCATATCTTAAGAATATGATAGAGATGCAGGAAAACAATTTAAAATTTATGTAAAAGACAAGAGCACTGAGGACAGATACACAAAAGAGTGAAATGAGCATCTAAAAAGAGTTTCTGAAATGAAATGAGAATTATAAGAAATGCTAATAACAAAAATAGCCTCTTAAAGAAAGAATACTCAGAGGAGGAGCTGGTACAATGCAAAGAAATGGTCAGAGAGGACAAAAATACTTTTTTTTATTTGATTTTGCAACAGAAAACAATAAACATTTTTATGCCTCACCTTCCAAACTGTAAAAGAGTGATAAGAGGGCTAAGCTGCCTTTCATGCGTTAATTCATCTGAGCTATGTGATTTTTATTTCCAAGGTTACAGAACTTAGTGAACTATTATTAGTGTTTGTTTGTTTTTTTTTTTAAAGCCTAAATTAACTGATAAATTTTTTTTTTTTTTTTTGGCAAGGCAAAAGAGGTTAATCCCAGAGTTACACAGCTAGTAAGTATTAAATATCTGAGGTCACATTTGAACTCGGATATTCCTGACTCCATGGCCAGTGTTCTATAATAAATTGCACCATCTATTGGTTCTTTTTTTAAAGACTTGTGGAGAATAAAAGAGATGCTACAAGATTAAAGAAAGGCAAATATCATCTCTGTTTTCAAAAAAGAGGAAGAAGGGAGATTTACAATGTGTACACATTCAGAGATAAAATTTTAGAAGGAACAGTTAGTGAACAATTAGGTAAGAAAGCAGTGATCCTAAAGAAGTGGTATAGATTTATTAAGGCCAAAAAACATCATCATAAATTTCAATTGACAGAATTCCTGGAATCACAAATCTGGGAAATGCTGCAGATACTATATTTAGATTTCAACAAGGTATCTGGCAAAAGTGGAGGTATTTTTGTAGACTAAGTAGAAAATTTTAGATTCATTAACATTTAGGTGTATTTGAATATTCCAGATTTAGAGTGCTCAAAATCGTTAGCAACCATAAAGGAGGTGGGTGGCTTCTTAAAGGGATGCCTGTCCTTTTTTTTTCTTTTTCTTTTAAATCAAAAACCTGAACACTAAAAACTGGTGGTGACATGATCCTGAAGAAAATATCACAAAGGCGGGCAGAATCAAGATCTCCAAAGATCCAAATAAGTTAGGATGATGATATGAATCCAATAAAATGAAACTGAAAAGGGATAAATGAAAAATCCTATAAAGTAGCAACTTCGGTCACTGAGATGTGGTAATTTGTGACAGACCTGGAGACTTTTGTAGTAGATTGAGGCTGTCCATGAACCAAGAATGTGACAGCAACCAGGGAAGATAATGAGGGCATAAGCTATATTAAATGTGGTACTCTGTATAAAGAAGGCAATGGTCCTCACTAAACTCTTCTGGTCTAGCCAAACATGGAGCATTGGGTTGAGTCTGGAGTATCACATTTTAGAAGGGTTGGACATCTGGTGGCAGATGGAAACCATGTCATACAATTGTAGATTAAAAGAGATGGCACTTTTTAGACTGAGGAAAGAACACTGAGTGGGGAAGCACTAATATTTTCTAATAAAAACCACTATTTGTTTTGTCCTATAAGGCACAACTAGAAGCAATAAGAAGCTATTTGCAAGGGAGGCAGATTTTCGTTCCTGGCAATTAGAGCCATTTCAGAAGATTTTTTTTTTTTTTTTTTTTTTTTGTCATTGCAGATGTTCAAAAAGAGGGTAGATGACTACTTGTTAGGATATTGTAGAGGGAATATGCGTTTCAGGTAGAAATTGCATGAGATGACTTTAAAGTCCAAGGCTAAGAGGATGCGACGACCACCTTTAGCATTACCTTACCTGCAGTCCCGAGAGTACTGTTCACTTCTCCAGGCATGGTTTGTGCATTGTTTTTTAACTTGACTGAGCATCCAAAATCCCCCAATTTAATTAGTCCAGATGATGTAAGGAAGATATTGGCTCCTGAAAAAGAACCGATAGTAGTTACATTACCACTATCACAATAACCACTTCTAAACGTAGATCTGCTTATATGTAGCATATAGAATTACTGGCAAGTTCACTGGTCTACCACAGCAACCAAGGAGTTTCACTTATATATCTCTGTGAAGCAGTAGAGACTGTCTGCCATACAAATTACAACCAGCACATAAAAGACCACACTATTATTAAAGGTAAAGATGTAAATTCATGATTATCAAACTATTTTAAAGACTACTTTCATAATCTTAGAAAAAGTAAGATCCTAACTGGAGATTCAAATGTTTTTAACTTTACTCAAGGCCAATTGTGCTAATGACACCGCCATATAATTTATAGGAAGCTGCTGATGGACTTAGGATATGGCTGAAAAAGAACACAATGAAAGGTCTAGTCCCACTTACAAGTAATAAATGTGTAATACATATCCTTCCTCTACTTTATGTGTATCTTTTATGCACCCATTTATGTATATTTTGTCTTTCCCATTAGAATGTAAAGTCTTTGATTTTGCTTTTTCTTTGAATCCCCAGCACTTGGCACAGTGCCTGACATATAATAAGTACTTTAAAAATGCTTATTGACATTTTGTTTTCTACATAGAAGATTGGGTCAGTAACTGATTGAAGTAATTCTCAGTCTTCTTTTTCTATCAAAAGTTAACAAAATGTTTTTTTCTCAAAATAAGACATACCAGCATGTTAAGTCCTGTTATTTCACTTTTTAAAAACTCAGGCTGTTACTATATTGGTATAGCTTTAATTAGTCAAATGTGCTTAGTATATTCCAGGGACATTGCTAAATATTGGCAACACAAAGAAAAAGCAAAAGACATTCCCAAGGAGTTTATAGTCAAATGAAGGGTTTTTGTGAAGGGTGAAATCTGAAATCATGAGGAAACAAAAGTTAAAGTTTTTGAGCAATTTATTAATTAGTGGTTTATTAAGCAATGTATACTACTTGCATAGTAATTTGGGACAAGGCCTGTTCAGATTGACGCTGGATATTGAATACAGGACAGATTTTTATGCAGTAAAAGAAAACAAAAGGCTATAAACCAGGATATAAGATTAAGTAATCTGATTTCCAATTGAAGGAAAGATTATGGACTTTCCAAGCAGTGATGGAGAGCTTGAACAGATGCAATTCTAAGACATATTGATTGATAGAGAATTGGGAAAAAATTTCTTGAATTGATCTTTGGGTCTGAGTTCCTGATTACCATTGCTCAGATCTTTAATTAAGTCTCTTAATAACCAGAAGAAGTGTTCAGGTTCCCAGTCATTCAGGACTAAATTCAAATAATATAATAAAGTTTTCTCATAAAACAGAAACTGGAAGAGATCCAAAATTGAAACAGTAGATGAAGTTAAATAGTTTACTCAGTTTCCACAATTCCCTCATATTAGACAAATGTCAAAATCATTATGATACAATTTATAATACAGTAAGTGCACAAGAGAGGTCCAAAACTAGCTGACATCTCAGCAAAGTGGTTTAAAGATGTTTTTAAGGTAAGGTTTCATAGTAAACCTGGCACCAGAACAGAACCTTGGGGGGAAAAAAAGTAATGTTCTCAATAGGAAGAGAGCTGTGAGAGAATGCAAGTCTAGAGAATGGACCGGCAGTGGTACTGGGGATAGAAGACCAGGCCTGGACTCTTGACTCTTCATGAGTTGTCTAGCTTTAAACACTAGTTCTGTGAGCCTGGACAAGTCATTTAAACCTGTTTGCCTTGGTTCCTCATCAGTAAAATGAGCTGACGAAGGAAATGGCAAACTGCTCTAGTATCTTTGCCAAGAAAATTCCAAATGGGAGTCATGAAAAACTGAGACAACTGAAATCACCCAATCTAAAGATGGAAGACACATGTGAATATATGGATGCAGAGGTTGAGATGAGATATACAAGTTGTCCAGTTTGGTTAGAATGAAGCATTATAAGGTTTGAAACGTAGATTAGAAACAAATCACATATATATCTGAAAGCCAAGATAAGTAGTTTATATATTTTTTGATAATCAAAGATATGATCACCAGGACTTGTTAAGTGACCAAATGTGGTGGATAAATGAAATGTAAGAGATTACAATGAGATGATAAATTTGGTTTTACACATAAAATTTTAAATGACAAGAGGACATCTATATTTAAGAGGAAAACATCCATTAGCAGGTAAAAAAGAGATATGAAGGGTATTAGTGGATAGGTTGTAGCTAGAGAGCTGATAAGCAGGAAGAAAATTACAGGGCGGAGTTAGTTTCATGGTTCATATGAATACATCAGAAAATCATCAACCAACCTAGATTTAAAGTTCTGATATTCAAAATATAGAAAGATTCAATCATATAAGAATGATATAGCTACCCAAGAGATATGAATTGACAGGAAATCTAAGTTATTGACATGTCTATATATAAAAAAGATATTCCAAAAATCACTATTAGGAAAATACAATTTAAAACAACCCTGAGATTCCATCTCATACCTATCAGATAACAAAAATTTCAAAGAAGGAAAATAATTGTTGGCCGGAGCAGTTAGTAAGCACATTAATGTACTGTTTATGGAGTAGTAAATTAATCAAATCTGGAAAAGTTTGGAATTGTATCCCCAAACTCACTAAGACACATATATTCTTTAATCTAATGATACCATTACTGTGCCTAAATTCCCAAAGAGATAAAGAACCCACAGTAGTGCTTTATAACTGACAGTATGGAATTAGGCAATGTAATGGCTTTGGAAAAAACAATCCAATAAATGTCCAGAATGACATATGACTATAATATGGTCAGTTAAAATCTGGCAATATGTTGGTCAACTCAGGATGACTCAGCCCTGAATTTTTTAAAAACTTGAAATATTCTTGGTAGCCAGTGGTAACCAGAAGATTTGTATTAAAACAAAAGAAAACAGAGAAATTTTGTCTAGTGCAGAACAACTCCCAGATAATAACTATATACCATAAAAGTGTGGTAACCATAAAAGTGTGATAAGAAGGCTAGATTTTAGGTTGGCTTTCTTTAAAATACTGAAACAAATATCTAATATACCTTGTGACTTCTAGTTCCAAATCTCTGCACTATGGTTATACTAGCAAAACATATAGCCTGGCCCATGATGAATCTGAATTCTTCAAGTTCACTACCAAGATCTAAACAAAAGGGTCACATTCTTGTAAGCAAGTGTGAATTCCTTCTCTTACTCTCTTCTCTCTAGTTAAAGAGAGAGGACTACTTAAGGCCCCTCATAAATACAGCTTACCTTTGATGTCACGATGAACTATACCATGCTCATGCAGTACATTAATAGCAATGGTGATCTGCTTTGAGTACAAGCGAATAACATGTTCTTGAAGGCCCAGCCTTGACACTTCTTCCAGGGTGCCCTCATCACAATATTCCATGAAAATATACATTTCTTCCTGGGATGAGAATCAAGTTAAACACTATTATTTTCTTCAAATACAAAAGAAGTACAAATGTTCATTCTGGACAACTTATAAATAAGTCCTAAATAAATCTCCTTTCTAATGTTGTCATACTAATCTTATTTTCTGCATATTTTTAAACTGTTTGTTTCTAACTCTTCCAGGAGGACTTCTCCTGCCTGTCTCTGTCTGGAATTATATAGCTATTTGGGGAACACCACCTCCTACAAAAGACATGAAATAAGTTTTTGTAATCCTACCAAATTTAGACTGCTTTATAATCTCAGACAGGGACCAGCAGGACTTCCCATAGGATATATTATTAAGTACTGAAACACATCCTTTTCTAATTTGAAAATTATTTAGGAAAACATAAAAAGGAACTGAATCCACTTCCCCCAAAGTTCATGCTGAAATGAGGTTCCCAAGCAGTTGGGCTATTTCCCTCAATGTTTTAGCATCTGTTCTCAAGGGGAAGAAGTTTCTTTGATAGCTTTAAAAGTACATTTTACATCTTCTCTCATTTCATAAACGTGTAATTTTAAGAAGACACATTTAACTAAGTCAAAGATATTTAACAGTCACTGGTTCAGGTGGGAAAAAAAAAAAAACAATGAAATAAATTCTTAGGAACAAAGGATACTTAGATGAACTTTGTGACTGGAAGGCAGGATGGGTTTCAGTGCTTTATAATGTCGGGTTAATGACTACAATCTACAACTTACATTTTAGGAAGAATTCCTCTAGTTTCAGAGAGAAGGCAGAAATGATGTAACTCATGGAGATTTCCTTATAATTAGGCAAAGTTACTGTGCTCTGAAATGAGAAGACCTGTGATGTAGAACAGGACTCCATCTGTACCCTTACTGATTCCTCACTCAGAATTGCATGTGTGATTAATGTTGGCTTACTCTATGAAGCTCCACACCAAAATACCGAACCAGATTGGGGTGCTTAATGCCTTCAAATATTTTCAGTTCATCTGCAGTCTCTTTGATAGTTTTGTGGTCATTCGGCTGAAATCGAATCTGCAATATTGAAAATGTCAATTACTATTGCTATCATTACAAACTAGAAAGCTGTAATGTGAAATAATAGGGTTGCAAAGCCATCTGTTGGCATATTTTGGTATCGCTGAAAAGAAAAAAAGCAGTATGACTGGTTATTTGCATCAGTAATTCTGGATTTTTTAAAGCCACAATTGAATTCCAAATATAGACATTTATGTCAAGATATTAACATCTATGTTTTTGTATTCAGCACAATGCTTTCTGGTAAGCTAATTTTCATAGTTGCAAATGGTATTAAAATATTTATTAAGCACACAGGGTACCAGAGATACATCTTTTAGGACATGCTTTTTGCCCTCAAGGCACTGAATAGTTTAGCTGAGAAGACAGGATGTACTTATAAAAAGATAAACAATACTGGCTAGAACATGATGCTAGGTGCCAAATAAGTAGCACAAATAAATGCCCCAGGAACTAGGAAGAGGAAATGATTTACGATGGATAGATATAATGACAGAAAGACTCATGGGGAAGAGATTAACTGAAGCTGAACATAAGCAAAAGTTTCCAAGGCATGCAGGACTCAGATGAGTGGGAAAGAGAAATGTGGATATTATTTAGTATGCACCAGGAGGCAGCTATAGTAGTTTATATAGTAAAAGAGAAGTAAAAAAGTTTGGAACAATAGTGGAAGACTAAGTATTTTGGGCTTTATTCTGAAGGCAACTCAGAATCACTCAAAGTTTCCTAGCAAGGTTATGTCATGCCAAAAAGAAAGAAGATTTAATCAAAAGCACTATGTAGATTGTCAGGAGGTGGGGGAAAATTAAAAAGGAGACTACTGTCTATATATCTATTAAAAAGGAGACTATAGTCAAAATATGAAAGCCTAGACTAATAGAAACTAAAAAGTCCAAAATCTAGAAAATTGTGATTGGATGGAAGGTCATCTTGTTAATGATTCTACCAAATACTGATAGTAATTGTAACAATAAGAAAAATTAATAGCAAAAATAGAAACTCATTTCTTCTCTCGAAATAAATTTTCCCTAATTTCTTAAAATTTTAAAATGTCAATATAAGTTCTCAAGAACTTTTAAACAGATTTTCCATTTAAATTTCTTTGGATTAGTTGTTCGTTAGATTTGCACTTCTATAACTCTTAACTCAACAATAAAGCGTGGAAGACAATGTAAGAACTGACTTTTATATATTTATGTAAAAAATATATTAATTTATGTTGAGAAACACCAATGAAGCTATTATGTGAGATACACACACACACACACACAGATTTTTTTTTTTTTTAGTACCCTTACATTTTTGACATGAGATCTTTGGAATTAGAACTATAAAAGATCATAGAGTATGCTGTTGCCAACTCCTTCATTTTACAGAGGAGAAAACTGAAACCCAGAAAGAGGATGTAAAGGTATATTACTATGTCAGTATTTGATAATATTTAAGTCTTTAATTTTAAATTGGTATAAGAAAGAATATGTCTATGCAATTTCTTGAGTATCTCAGAAAACACAAGAAGTAGTTCTTCATAAAATTTCTAACCAAAAAAACCCTCAAAATATCAGTCCTATCTCAAAGTGTAATGCCCGAGAGAGAAGGTGGAATGATACTCACTTCCTTCATTGCCATCAATTCACCAGTATCAACACTGATACAAGTATAGACTTTTCCATACTGGCCTTCTCCTATAAACAAAAGAGGGAAAAAAAACAAAAAAAAATCTCTTATTTTACAGAAAATGACCTGGAAGAGACGGCAGCCCAACCCTTTCATTTCAGAGATGAGGCATCTTTTTAAGGCTTAGAAAGGTGAAATTATCCCAATGGCACAAAGCTTAGAGGAGTCAAGAGTTAGGAGCCAGGCCTCCTGATTCTTTAGTACTATTTTCATTATATTATATTGTTATAACGTCAGAAAATTACTTTTTATCAATTTACCAATAATTACACAGTATCAATCAACACTGTCATCACTGCTTCTATCTGAAATGAAACATATTGTCATTTTCAAAATAACTAGTTAAAAGACAATAAGACAACATTCTTTAAAGAGAATTTTCATGGAAATTCACCATGATGAGTTAACGTTTATAATTACATGTTTATAGCTTTGTAGTTTTAAAGCATTATTTTAATTATTCCTATTTCTGTCATTTAAATTTCTTCATGTTATCTAGTTAGAAACATTTTGTGACAATACTCAAGAGAGCACTCTTTTATCTAAAATTCTACGACTGAACTTTTGAACTTATTCAAATGCACTGTTGCACTGACATGCTTTAAATATTTTTTAGTATGAGCCAGCTATTACTTGAAAATGTTCTTGAAGAAAAATCCTGTAAAGATCTTAAAATTTAAAAAAGTTCCTGAAATTAGGTAAACTTTACAGTCTCATTCAATTTTCCAGTTAGATTAGGGGAAAATTAAAAGAAGAGGCAAAGAGACCCTCTGACAACTACAGATGAATGAAAACTTTTTGACCAAACAAAGGATATAGAAACTCAGACAATTTTCATTACATAAAACTCTTTTAAAAAATACCTGGCACATCTATCAACACAGTTAAGCCAAGATGGATCAAATATAAACACTAAGCTTTGACATTTAGAAAGTGAAAATGCAAAACATTATCTGTTTCTCTTTCCCCTGTCCCCTTACCAATTTTATTTCCTCTTTGCCATTTGAAGGTCACTTTTCGTAATCCAACATGCATGACATTATCATATGATTTGGGGGTGTCACAAACTTGACCAATGATATTCTTTCTCCTCATTTCTCGATAACGTTTTTCTTCAAACAATCGAACTGATTTTTGAACAGCTTCTATGGGTCCTTGTTTAGAAGCGGTGTCTGGGGAGAAAAACCTCAAAGCTGTTAGTTCCAAAATCCTAACACAGGGGTCCTCAAACTCTGGGCCTGCGGGCCAGATGCAGTAGCTGAGGACAATTATCCCCCTCACCCAGGGCTATGAAGTTTCTTTATTTAAAGGCCCACAAAACAAAGTTTTTGTTTTTACTATAGTCTGTCCCTCCAACAGTCTGAGGGACAGTGAACTGACCCCCTATTTAAAAAGTTTGAGGACCCCTGTCCTAATAGGTACATATTAGGTTTAATAGTGCAAGTCAATTTCTAACAAAAACATTTTAAAGAAGTTTTATATAAAATAACACTTGAAATTTAAGTTCAGACTAAAGTCACAAAGACATTGTTTTTAGCCTAAAAGGATGATTTAATCAGTTTAACACTATAATGTTTTTACCCACTGCTGGGCAGTACTATCTGAAAGTATATAATCAAGTTCACTGGGTCTACTGCACATGAGTACTCACTGTAGCAAGGCGAATCTTTACTCTTCCCTAAATGACTCTAGCATATCCCATACTGGCTGTTCCAGACTTCCTCATCTCCTCTCAAGTCGGCCTCTCTACAATCTTCCCCCAACCTTTTAGCAAAGATCTTCATCCCATGTTTTATTGCAACTGCCAATAAGCACTTAATAAGAATTTGTCAGAGGCCACTGTGTCTGTGTCGTGCTTGGCAGTGGATACTGGTTCACAAAATAAAAAAAGCTTCTATTTGTAATAATATTCAAACGCAGGAGACAAGTACACATTAAAAACACATACAGCATGACAAACAGGATAGATACAAATTCATGCCATCTTATACAAGGTAGTTTGGGAGGGAGGCCACTTGAAAATGTGCAGATAAAGAAAAACTTGAAGCACAAGATGGTGCTGGAGCTACGCTTTAAGGGAAAGTATGGACTCTGGGCGCCAAAGGCCGGGAGGTACATGGGGAGCACGTAAGGCGAAGGCCCAGGCACGGAGACAGTGAGAGGAACAGAGAGATGGGCCGGCTTCACAACACAGTTGGGCATCTGGGGAGGAGGGAGGTCAGATGGGGACATGAAGGGTTTTTAAAAAGCAGCAGGCAAATTTGCACTGGACCCCAGAGGCAACAGAAACCACAGAAGCTGGTTCAAAGGAATTGAGGGGCCGGAGCAGAGATTTAGGGCAGCCATGTTAGCCAGACAACTGGTGCGTGAAGAGCACCCTGTGCCATGATGTGGGATGGAAAGAAAGGAACTCACTAAGGAAGGAAACAACGGTCCAACAAGGTAAGTTAAATACCAGCCTCTAAGCTGCTTCTCGGCTGCCTGGTGTGGAAGCCTTTTCCATCATAAAGCGCAAACAGAGCTCTAAGATTATGGAGCCTGACCCACCTAGATTCCGCGTATCTGAGTGGGAATCGGTGACTGAAAGCCCAAACCTTGCCCTACACTTAAATGTTCCAATGGGAGTTATCACATACATACTAGGAAGTTTAAAAGAAAATCTCTGGGGAAAATTAATTTTCCATAACAGCCATGTTCATAAGGAGGCAACTTAGGTCATACGTATGTATTTGTATGTATACACACACACACACACACACACACTCTTATCATCTGCTTAGAGATGATTGTTAAACCCATGGGAACTGTAGTTACTAAGTCTACCTCAGAACAGAATCTTGGGGGGAAAACTACCCTGAAGGGTGTGTCATGGGTGATGAGTCACTAAAAAAAGGAAGAAAACTGGATAGGCGGGTAAGCAGAGAACCAAGAAAGAAAAGTATAAAAAACTCAGAGAAGTGCACTTGGGAGGCAAGGATGGTCAGGAGCATCAAATGCTGCACTTAGGTAGAAAAGGATAAAGATTGAGAAAAGACCATTATATCATGATAATTTTGCAGAAAATAATTTCAATCAGATAATGGTGCTAGAAGCCACAGTGCAAAGGGATGATGTATGAGTAAGGGGATGTGTAGGCAGGAAATTTAAGACAGCTTTTTTGAAGGAGTATGGCTGGGAAAGGAAGGAGTGAATGTTGACGAATAGTACAGTCTGGAACAGAGGATGATTTGGTGGGGAAGGAAACATTTGATAGGAAGATGTTACTAAGACTCCAGAGATTGGGGGTGATGATTGAGAATGCAATTTTCTGAAAGAAAGCGGATAGAATAAGAGAATCCACAGAAGAATTAATCTTAGCGAAAAGAGCCACATTTTTGTCAGTGGTTTTGAAGAAAAGGAAAAAATGGGAAGTGATATCAAGAAGTTTTGGAATAGCTTCCAGGCCAATACCCACAAACCATCACCTAGAGGAAAAATCACTGTGAACAAGAAAACATACCATCTTCATCAGCATCAGCAACAATTACCAACTAACTACAACCAATAGGCAGACAGGTGCAGGAGCCTTGAAGTAGCAATACCCCACAGACCAAGACCACCAGTCCTGCCTGATTCAACCCTCTTTTGGAAAAGTAACTCCAATGAAGAAGGGGCACACGATCCCTACCAACTGCCAATCCACTGGTACCCACAGAGCAGACAAGCCAGCCTAGTTCAAGCAGCAAGGGATCCCCAGAGAAAGATAAGAGGCAGTGTATAACAAAGAATATTAAACTGTTAACACCACTAACTTGACCACCATCTTCCTTCAGAGCCTGATAAAAAGATATGCAGATCCTGAAGCTAAAAGCCTTACAAATGGCAAAGCTTCCAGCCTAATGTACTCAGCCATTATTCTGGGAAGAAACCCTTGTGGAGATGTAGCTTAGGACTTCTCCTTTGGGTGCTACAGCCATGCTACCAAAGACTCAGGAAAAAAAAATGTTCTTGCCCCAGCTACTGTCAAAAGATTCAACATCACAAAATATGATTTTATCTGTTTTGCCATTGTACTCTAAGGACAATGGAAATGTTCTTTTTAATTAAGATAAAATCTGCAATAAAGTTGTCTCCTCCATTAAATAGGACCTTCTTGAAAGCAGGAACTGTCTTTCTTTTCTAGGTGTACAACCAGGGCTTAAGACAGTGTTTTGTACAAAAGAAGCACTTCATCAATGTTTCATTTCTTCATTCAAAGGACATTACTTTTTTCAGTAAACAAGACTTAAGGTCTTTCACTGGGAGGAGAAGAATGGAGATGCTTAGGAAAGGAAGAATTCAGAATATTTTCAGAGGGGATAGGGAATCAAATTAGGGAGATATAAAAGGACTGTCTTGCTACAATGAGGATCCCTCTGATGCTGAATAACATGAATTTATGTACTCAAGTCTGAAGACTTCTAGTTTCATTCAGCTGATTGTGAGAGATGACGTAGATGGTGAGAAGTGTACAAGGCTTAGACAAAACAAAGGAAAAGTGATATGAAAAAGGGCAAACGATTCAAGAACGAAGGGTAGTACAGAGTTGCAATGGCTAATTATTGGGCTGAGACTGAGTGGAGAATCCTCCAATCTTCTTACACTATAAAAATCCTCAATGGGTCTGGTTATTTTCCAAAAAAAAAAACAAAAAAAAAAACAAAAAACACATCGCAGTATGTATTCTGACAGAGGAGACTGTCCTTCATTTATCCTAGTCCTTTACCTAGAAAATCTAATGGTATTTATTCTTTTATTTAGAACCTGATACTTTGGGAATTATTTTGTAATTTAAAAATGCCCCACATGGATGTTCCATTAGTTTCTCAACATGTCTAAAGTATAATTTACTATTTCGCCACACAAACCTTATTTCTTTTATAGGTATCAATATTCTCTCAGCAATCAAGATTCACAACCTCAGTCACCCTTGACTCTCATTTTTTCCTCACGTAAATCCCACTTCCATGTCCTGATATTTCTATCTCCAGAACATATCCCCTCACTTTCTTGACCCTTAAACATGACAGCATAGACCTGATCTTCTCTCAGGTAACACTAGTAGCTTTAATTTACTCCCTGAAATTCTAACTAATAGGGATTTCTGTTGCCTCAAATTTTCTTAGAACTAGTATGTATCTCTCCTTTGCCCAATTATATATATATATATATATATGTTTATTTCTTATCCATGTGCCCCAACCCTGACTATATGTGACATGAGGATAGGGATTATCATTTTTCATCTTTGCTTTCTCAATACCTAGGACAGTAATTTACACAGTAGGTTGTTAAATGTTTAGTCAATTTTAACTCCATTTCCATTTATCTAAGTCTTATCCTTTTGTCAAGACCCACTGATTCCACTGAAATCCTTTTACTATATCTAGAGCCTTTGACAATCATTCTGTTTCTTAAAATCCTTACTGCCTTTTAAAGTGTCATATGGCTGTTATATATATATAAAAAGATAATGAGACAATTGGTATGTTTCTTGTGTCATCATCTATACTGGTTGCTTGAGAGAAGAAATGAAAAACAGTTTATATTTTTTATCCCTTAATCTAGGTATTCTAAAAATTTGTTCATCACTTTTTTAAATTACGGGAAAAAATGAGCAACAATCCTTCTTCCTATATCTTGGCATATTTTGTAGACATTTTACTTAGGGGGAAGATTTAACTTTTTAAAAGTCTTGTTTTTAAGAATTTTACGAGGGTTTAAAAAAAAAAAAAAACATAAACCAAAGCACATTTTAATTCAATTACTTTTTCTTACACTTAAAGATTATGCTAAGAGAATATGAAATGCAATATTCTTTCTTACCTTTATTTTGGCTGATCAGAGTCCGAAGCTCCCAACTTCTTCGTGTTGGCCCACTTGAATCTCCTTTTGGGTATGAAGGCTCTGAAAGAAATATTTTTGACCAAAATTCTAGTATATGAATAATTATCAAAATATGTATTATAACAGTAATTTTGAAACCCTGAATGGCATTGGTTAATAGACATTACTTCTCCTGACTGGTTCTTAGCTTCAACTAAGTTTGACTTAAGAATGATAAAACCTTCCCTAGAATCAATTCTGGAAAGTGATCAAACTAACGAATTGTCAGTAGGTTATAGAATTAGAAGTACAATGAACACAAAAGTATAGTTAGTGCTATCACAGAAACGACAAAACACAAGATTTCAAAATTAAATCTATCTTTGGCCCCTGACTAACACTGGTTTCCTCTATAAGTCCTAATAATATTGGACTGCTGTTTATCAAATAACCCAGCTTTTAAAATCTTTTCTTGGATAATGTTATCAAAGATCTAGATGGTGTCACTTTGACATTTTAAAACTACAACAAAAACTCAGTAATTGAAATAACTGTGTAAAAAAGTATGATGATAAAACATGCATATAAGAAGTAGAAACAATTTTAAGCACTTTCATTCTTGGAAAGACAGCACTTCATCTTGTTGTCTCTTCTCAATTTTTACTTCAATGATAATTACCCTCCCCAAATACCTTTTATTAGGAGGTAACAAGAAATGTAATATTGAAAAGGACTGCTAGAATTGAAAATGGGATAACATATCTAAATACTCACCTTCTCGCTCCTCAGTGGGGCTTGAATGTCGACTCAATGATCTGAATTGCAATTCAGCAGCTATCGAGGCCAAACGATCATTTTCTGGAACACTGGATCCCCTGTTTCAATATTTTAAACACTGAGTTAGATCAGTTCAGTAGTTCCTACACTTAAGCTATGAGAAATTTTCATAAGGATATTAATTCTAAGTGAAGAGAACCCAATAGCCTCATCTAAATTGTGCTTTTCTTCTGTGTCACCTAACAATCCTGATGAAATAGTCTGTCTTATAGAAAACTGCTTTGATCCCAGTATACTTAAAAATGCTACCATGCCACCTACATCACTTTTGTTAATTTTATATAGATTAAGAGTCAGTGACAGGAAGATCTAACAGATTTCTCTCAAAGATGAATCCAGGACAATGAAAGCATACATGTGAAAAATAGTAACAAATGATAGCAAAGCAGAAGTGCAAGAGGACAGTCTACTCTATTGTTCAGAACAAACTATCAAACGCACAAAGCGACTGCTTCAAAAGAAATTAAATTGGTATTTATGAAGATAAATGTTCATATGAAAATTTAAAGAGAACAAAACAAGATAGACTACATCAGAATCTGAAAGTATGGGAACTATTAAGAGTAGGGTCCTATGCTATGCTGACAGGAATTTAATGAAGTATGGTAGCATTTGTGCTCTTATTTCACATAAAACAGCAAGTGGGCTAAAGGGAATATCATTTATATCAATGATTTTCAAAAATTCTGATACTTCAGAGTCCTTCTCATTATTTTTCATTTATCAGAACCCCAATACACAGCATCTGTTGTAAATAAATCAAATATTTCCAAATTCCCTAGATCTTTTGAAAGAGATTACTAGAGTAGTTTTGTGGAAAATGGAAGTAACTATATTTATGTGATCTACTTCACTGGGCTTTTGGAAAACTTTGCCCAGGTGTAAATGCCACATAGTAATACAGTCATTATTCCACCAACCAGGTTGAAAACACTAGAGTAAATAGCCTGACATGAGATCTGGTCCTAAGCAATACAACTAAATGACCATAAGAAAATTACTTAGCTTCTCTGTTCCCTATGATTTCTTATATGCTACCTCCATATATAGGGATGCCACAGAGTCAAATACATGAGAATAAATAAAAATAGTACATTAAGAAGTTATATAAATTGTCTGATAACAATGTTATCCTATAAAAGCTTTTTAAAATTCAATGTCTTCCAACTCTAAGTTTCATAGATGTTTTCACTATAATAGGAAATCTCTATAGTCAATGATTAAAGCTTAATATCTCATGAATTACATGTTTGAAAGAATGGTTAGAATAAACCTAATGATGTTTTAAAGCACTATATCCATAGGGATCAAATAAATCTTTATGCCTTTTAAAATTTCACTGCATAGTGATCACATCTTAAAACTGCTATGCCCAAAACTGGAGAAGGGGTTCAGTCATTGTCGCCTACATTCTATACATATAGGGAAAAAAATACACACACACACACACACACACACACACACACAAATATAAAATTGTATGCACAATTGTCAAGCTTATCTTTTTTGGTTTTTATGTTTACTTAATATCACCACCTATGTAAAAAAGCCCTTTAATGAAAAAATCATGAGCTTCTTTCACATGTAAGAAATTACTTCAGCTTTTCTATTTCAAAAAAGCTATCATTTAATTTGATGGAAATATTAGACTAGGAAAAAATATACACAAGCTTTAACAGTACATTGTGGGGAAATGATTTATTTTTAACCATATCTTTATTTGTTCCATCATTTATAAAATAGGTATTTTACTTAAATAAGTTAACTTTTATCTTTTTTTTAACATAACTTGTAATCTGTACCAAATTTTTATTATTTTTAGCATCAGAAATTTAATGCTGTTTAATTTAATATTTAACTTGAATCAAAAGCTATAAATGTTTGTGTGAAAATTGGATATGAATTTCAAAGCATGCTAATTCTTCAGCCCACTTTAGATTCTGAAGTTATGCACTATGTCTTAAAAATATCAAAATAGTGTGTCTAGAAGTGAAGGAGTACACAACAATTCTTTTCTCCTTTTATAGGAATCTAAATAGTTTTGTTAGGGGATACATTTTTTTAGAAGAAAGGATTATTTCTGAGATAGTTCATTTCTCAACAATGAAGCTTTTTAATTCAAAATTAGATTTTGAATTACTACTCAGGGAATAGTTGGAAACAAATATTTATATTTGTTTCCTTTCATATCCCTTTCCATACTAAGATTCTGCGAAGGTAAATACCCCTTTCTAAAGCTGAAGATGTGGCTAAATCAATTATCTTTAAGTCTATATACATGGTGAACACAAGTGGTGAGATCTGTATTTAAAATTTATGATTAAAATTAAAATATGACAAAATAACTACTAAAGAGATACTTAAGGTAAAATTATGATGTGCTTTATTTTTACTTGTTTATTCAGAAGATTTGTATATTTTTCTGAAACTTGCTAAGAAATACATCCCAATTCAACATAAGCAAATGAAAAAGTAAACCTACATTTTAAGTTTATTTTGTGATTTACTAGTTAGTAAATTAAATTCTTCATCATTAATTATTTAAATTCAAAGGGGAAGAAATTTTCTAAGGTAAGAAACTAATTAAAGATACTAACTAAAGAATTCCTCTGAAATCTCCACATTACTTAGCAGGAAACTCTTCCAATATGTCAAAGCACTTTACACTGAAAAATATTCTTTCCCCTTCGGTGGTATAGCTAGAGTGATTACTGGGAGATAATTTAGTGCTTTTGTGTTCCTATCAAACCCTGTCAGAAATAAAAGTGGCCATATTACCTATCCTGGGGAGGGGGGGGGGGGAAATTGTGCAGCTTCCAGGAGCAGGAAGACTAGAAGAGACCCTCAACCAGAAGTCCATATCCCATGTCTGAAGCAAGTCCTACTTTTAAACACCTTATGTCAACTAAAAGCAGACTGCATCTGGGATGGCAACAGAGATGACACTGGTGGGGTGGAACTACCTGTTATCATTTGTATTGCTGACAGGTTTGAGTGGAGCGGAGTCGCTGCCGGCTGGGGCGGGGCGACTGGCAGCAGCACTGCATGGGTTCCGCACGTCAGAAGGCACACTCCGAGTGCTGTGATAAGAAGGAAAACTTCAGGAAATACAAATGGAAAAAGGCCTGGGTTGTCAGTTGTTTTTTAATTTGAAATTAAATAAGATGAGCAAATGTAAAAGAGAACTGGAAATTTAAAAAAAAATTTATATATATATATATATATATATATATTATGTAAATATATATAATTATGTGTGTCATATAAATATAAAATTATATATATATATATGAGATTTCCCTTTGAGATTCATTTCACAGACTGGTTCTGTCTAAAAAAATTTCCCAGTTTTTAAAAAAAATTCACTAAAAGGGGCTTAAACAACAACAAAAAAAATCACTGTGCTTTTAAAATCAGTCCCCAACTGGCAAAGAGAATGCTAGCCTATTTAAAACTGAAGATCACAATTCAAAAAGATGCAGAAATGCCACCACATTCAAGGGTCATATCTTTCATGTACCATATTTTCTAACCTCGCACTTGGTGGTCTAGAAGTGTGCCATGGAAGAACACACATGGAAATCAGGACAAAAAAGAGAGAAATATAGTTAACTCTTCCATTTTTTTTTTTAAACAAAGGTTCCCTGTATAATACAAATTCTAATTTGCTTTTTTAAAGAAAGAAAAAGGAAAGATTGCTGAAAGGCTAGAAAGCACACACACAATAGCCATTTCTACACAAGGTGATAGAGCAACACTGCATAGAAGATAAAGTGCTGGAGTTGGGGTCAGCAAGACCTGGATTCAAATCCCACCTCTGATACTTATGAACTAATCATTTCTGGGCACCTTGAACAGCTTCCTTTAATTAAGTCAAAGAATGTTTGCCATCATTACTTAAGAGTTGCCCACACTGACAAAACTATTTGAGTATTTGCAAAAAAGAAAATTAATGTTTTATTATCTGTAAAAACCTCTTGTCTATGTTCAAATTTCAACACTTTTTCTTATAGCTATCAAGAAAACAGAAATAACTTTTCTAATAAACATGAAAAAGAACAGCAGGAAAAAATAAAATTTCAGAGGCAGGCATCTGGCATTCTCATTAGTTTTAACCTGTTATATAAAAGAGGATTTATAATGCGAATGACTGGTGAAACACCAAATACCTGAATCCATCAGGAGTTGGGATAATGAGATGTGGGTTGGGAGGGTCACTGTGACATCGGGGTACCTTCACAGGACGGGGGCTGTTCCGATGTATAGCTGCTAGAGTGAAAAAAAGACAACAAATGGAAACTGTAAAGGCATTCAACAGTAAAAGGTCAGTCAAGTAAATGAAAAACAAATTTTATACAGAGTAAACAAAATTAAACTACATACATAAACATATGCATACACAATTGGAACATAGCTATTGAGTTAGAAGAGACATGGGAAGACAAAGGGACTGAATCAGTCCCTTTAATTTAAAGACATGCCAGGTCCAGGAAAGGCATAACTTGTCAGTCACGTGGATGATGAGATATAAAGTCAGAGCTGAGATCAGGTCAAAATGAGCTCTGAAATCAGGGCTTCTTGACATCAAGAATACCACTATACACAACCTCACACTCTTTGCTAGATATACAGCAAGTACTAATATATTTACTTATTAAAATTTGCAATGAATAACATTTTGTAAATGGAAAGTTACAAAACATTAAAATGTTATTTTTGTGATATAGATTTTTAGATTTGAAAAACTTTGTTTACTGATTTTACAGTTGAGAAAACTAAAGTCTAGAGAGTTTATAATTTCTCTTAGGTCAGAGTGAGTCAGTAGCAGTACCTACCTAGGTTATCAGATCACAGATCTGAGGGCTCAAAGGGACTCTAGAGTGTTATCTAGTCCAGCCTCCTTACCCTTTAAATTAGGAAGCTGAGGTCTACAAAGGAAGGAATAAATTTTTAATTTTGTTCCTCATCACAAAGGTATTTACGTAGCATCACAATTCCTAATCTAATGCTCACTCCACTATAACTTAATGCAATATTCACTATATAAGAAAGCATAGCAATTCATCTTTGATTTCCAAAGGGAGGACTATAGGGTTTTTTTTTTTGGAGGTATGGCTGGATCCCAGAAGGTATCTGATCAATCAACAGGAAGATGACTCAAGCCATTCATGGGTTGTCTCCACCACAACCACAGCTGCTTGTCAACTATTACAGTCCATTAACATTCCCTCAGTGCACCCTTTCCTATTTCAAATCCCATCTGGGTCCCCCAGCTTGAGGTTACCTAACCCTGAGCAATCACAATAGCTTGGGAAAACTCAAACTCCACCTCACCTCCTAGTACACTCAGTGGGGTGGGGAGAGGACATCAGATAACTAAGAGCTAGAATTCAGGAATTAGGACAGACCTCCAAAGGGCCAAAGGTTTATAGTTGAGGTTTTTTTGTTTGTTTTTGCCATGTTTTGTTACAGCTACAAATAAAAATTATAAATAATCAACATCATATAGCAATGTTCTTACCAATAAGTATTGGTAGAAAAGGGAAATATAGGGGAAGAAGTCAAACAAAAAGCAGGAAGGGAAATTATCTTGAAGTCTAGGTGGCAAGAGCCATAAAACAGAGATGTTCCTTCTTTCATAAGGACAGAGTCTGTTCTGCATCTCTCTTTCCAGAAGCTGAAAATATACTGTAAGATGTGATAGGGATATACCTGTAGCACAAGTCACACCATACCTCTCTCCCCAGCTCACCATCAATTTTTAGTACCAAACACAAACTCATCTCACTGGCATTTACTGCTTTTTCCAACTTGGCCCCAATCCCACTTTCTAAATTTTACAGCCCCGTCTCACTGGCCAATTTAATACTTCCTCAGGACAACATTCTTTTCTCTGCTTAAGAAAGTTTTATAAAGGCACCTTCCCCTCATCTAGAACTTCTTTCAATTACTACTTCCTATCTATATCATCCCCCAGATGTTCCTGTGTTTTCTCAGGAACGATCTCCTGGTCACTCTGCATAGATGTGTATGTGTACCTATTGATGCTCCTGGGAGGTCTCTCTTATGTTTATACTTGAATCATATCTGGCACCCTTCTGGATCTGGAAAATTGCTAAGAGACTGAGTTCTGGTGTAATTGACAGAGCTCTGGATTTGGAATCAGAAGACCTTGGTTCAAATTGCAGTTTTACCATTTACTAGAATTTTAGGTCAGTCTAATTTTAGATAATTTTCAGTTTCTTCATCAGAAAAAATGAGGATGAATTATATTTATATATTGCTTTAAGGTTTACCAAGCAATTTACACACATTCTCTTATAGTTCATTACATTAATGCTTTACTACAAATGTTTTTATCACAATTTTACAGATAAGGAAACCAAGGCTCAAAAACTTTGGTGACTTGTCCCAAATATAGCATATAAAGGAAGATTCCGACCCAACTTTTTCTTAACTTTTTGCCCAGTACTCTTTTGCCTTCCCAAAATGATAATTACCCCTCTCATAGCAAATGGTTATTTTCAAAAATAAATATGCATATAAAATGCTTTTAAGAAATCAAAAAAAATTAGCTATTAAAGCACTTTGTAATTGTCATCAGTTACTATTATTTATTATCCAGTATACAGGATGGCTAGGTGGCACCACTGTGCACAAAACACCAGACCTGGAATCTTCATGGGTTCAAATCTGAATTCAGACATTAGCTGTGTGACTCTGGGAAAGTAACTTAGCCCCCTGAGTTTCATCTGTCAAATGAACTGGAGAAGGAAATTGCAAGTCATTCCATATCTCTGGTAAGTAAATCCCAAGAAGAATTCAAATGAATGAATGAGAACATAACACTGATATTACCCCTGAAACACTAATGTTTTGTTGGTATTATGAATTGATCTAGTCATTCTGGAAAGCAATATAAAACTATGCCCAAAGGGCTATCAGACTGTGCATACCCTTTGATCAGCAATGTCTCTACTAGGTCTGTATCCCAAAGAGACCTTAAAGGAGGGAAAGGGACCCACATGTGCAAAAACATTTGTGGCAGCCCTCTGTGTAGTGGCAAGACAATGGAAACTGAGTAGATGCCCATCAATTGGAGAATGGCTAAATAAATTACGATAAATGAAGGTAATGAAATATTATTGTTCTATAAGAAATGATGAGCAAGCTGATTTCAGATTTCCATGAACTGATGCTGAGTGAAGTGAGCAGAACACTGTACACAGTAACAGACAGATTGTGTGATGATCAACTGTGATAAACTTAATTCTTACCAGCAATATTGTGATTGAACACAATTCCAAAAGACCTGTTTAGAAAATGCCATCTGCATCCAGAAAGAGAACTACGGAGACTGAATATAGATCAAAGTATACTGTTTTCACCTTTATTTTGTTTTTTTTTCCCTCATGGTTTTTCCTTTAACCTGATTTTTCTTTCACAACATGACTAATATGAAAATGTTTAAAATGACAGTACATGTATAAATATATAACTTACATCAGATTGCTTGCTGTCTTCATAGACCATAGTCTAAAGTCTTACCACGTTTAAAATACTTTTATATAAACTATTTCCAGAGATGGTTCTTCTAGTCTTAATTTGTATTCCTCCACTGACAGGAGAAATACTCTCACATCTCATCACCTGTAACTGCTGGAAAGTGTTTCCTTGTATAAAAGGAAAATCAACTCTTTTCAACTGATTCTAGTTCTAATTTCATGATATAAACAAAATTTGTATCCTCCTTCTCCCACAGGAGAGTCCTTCAGATATTTTAAAATAGGAATATAGTAATTCCACATAAACCCATGAAAATGGAGCATCTAAAACAGAAAACCACATGAGGTCCACATGAGGGCCAGATTAGTCTTAAGAACCAAGCACAGTAAAACTACTACTACCATTATTCTGATTATCATGCTGGTATTAATAAATGACCTCATGAGGCAGTCTTAAATTAGCTTAACAACCATGTCATACTTTGGACTTAATGATAAACTTGTAGTGCAGTAGATTTTTACTTTTAAGTTTGTTCATACCACTGCTACAACTATCTTTGCAATTAATTCATGTTTACTGAAATTTTTCCTACATATTTTAATGACCAATTTACTTTTATATGTTAAAGAAATTGAATATGCTCTGTGAAGGACAGGACAGAGAAATAAATTATCTGATTCACTCAAGTTAGACTGTCTCCAAAGACCTGCTGGTAACTGCTATATCTTACCAAGGTACAGACCTGTAACAGGACTGTGAGGTTTTCCTATCACATGACCAATGCATTCATTCATCAAAGCTTGTAAACTCTAAAAATCAAAGCAAAGGAGAAGAGAGAAAATATGTTATTTTCAATATAAGTATTATGAAATAATCTGGCATTGTTAGTGGTGTTCAAAAAACAATCTTATCTAGCTTAGTAAAACAATCTCTGTCTCCTATTTCTCCACATTTCGTATAGTAATATATTTTTGCTACCTGAGAAATATTCTTTCAGTTCAATGAAAATCAAGACCTATAAAAATATGGTTTTTACAGATGAATGCAATGCAGTTTAAATATTACAATTTAACTACTCTGATGTATATTACACAAGAGCGAAATAATCACACATTTACAAAAAGTCTTTTTTATTACCCTTAGTAATTATCTGCTTGCATACTTAGGTATATTTTACTGTTAAGCACATACAAATGGCTCTTTATATGATATAATTCTAAGTTTGAATAAAGTGTATGTCTATATTTGTATTCTTATTGTTTTTGCTTTAATTTGAAAGTAATAATAACAATGTGTAATATTTAGCAAGAAATTAAACACTGATATCAAATTTATCCAATTAAATTTTGTCTTCTTCATTATAAGTAAATACCAAGTGTCTTTATAGTTGGAATATTATAGGGCAAAGTGGCAACTTGATATTTTATAAAAGATATATACGTGTGTGTGCACACATGCGCGCTATAACCCTAATCTAATCACCAGTTATAATAATGGCATAAAATGAGAGAAGACAAATATTGAATATGTATAAAGTTATAAAACACCAAGTAATTACATCTAATTATGTAGGAAAACAATAAGACATTACAGACTCAAAGCCAAAAAACCTGAAGTATATTTAAAGAACACTTAATTTCTACACATTTTAAAATTATTAATTCCATACCAAAAAGTCATCTTCAGGAAGTGCTGAAATAAAGCCTGGTTCAATTGCTTGCAGAAAATCAAAACCTTGAGTTGCCCACCTGTGAAAAGAATTCAATAATTACAAGTAAACAACTAGGAAAAACAAAAGTTTTAATTTATTTATGGAAATATTAATTTCACAAAAATGAACTTGTCAAATTCTGAAAATATTTTCAAGGGAAAATGTAAAAATCTTTATTCATAATCCAATTGGAAATAAAGAAAATTACATTTTAAAATTATTTTAACATGAAATCTTGAAGCAACTATCTTCTCTATAATAATCAGGATCAAGAGGTTCTTTTATGTCCACAGTCTCTATAAACAATTTTCATTTAATATTTAAGAAATGGGCAATAAACTTATTATTTGATTCATAAACAAAAGAAATCCACTTCAGTATTATTACCTGGGTCTGGTGCCACGACCACTCTCACATTTAGTTAGCACATAATTCATCCACTTTCTGGCAAAGCTAATATATTTATCTCCAATCTTCTGTCTAAATGTTCCAGACATCAGACGAACAACTTCTTTGTGATACTGAAAGTTAAATTGCATTAAAAATCATTAGGATTTCAACAACTATAATAAAACTATAACATTTTAATATTTTTTATTAAAAAGTGCCTGCTTATAACCTGACCCTTTTAGACTATTATCAATTACCTTTGAGATAATTTTTTTCCAAAGCAAGAATGGCAAAAGACACTATACAGTTTCTGAAATATTAGGAAAAAACAGCAGTAATTACACACACACATGAAATCCTAAGTGTACACACACTTGATATATACATTACACTGCTTTTGTTTTTAAACAATGTTTACAAAGAACATTGCTCACAAAAACTAGAGTTCATATTACAAAATAAACGTCCTCCTTTTACAGATATGGAAACTGAGGTTCAGAGAGATTAGGTGATTTGTGAAAGGTCACATGGATAATAAATAGCAGAACCAATAGTTAGCTGTCAGATTATCTGACGTCAAGTCCACTTTTCTTTCCTCATACAACAATGGTTTCAAATGCTAACTTTATTTGTAAAAAAGAATAATCCTACTTCTCAAATCTATGAAATCTCATTTTAATACTGTATACGTGAAAATGAATGAATTACACAATTCCTTTATTGAGCACAGAGAAGTTAAGCTGGCCACCCAACTATTAAGTGTCAGAAGCAGATTTGAAACCAATTCTTTTCTGACTCCAAGTCCAATATGTTCCATTGATTTCACATTATTTCCAGATTTAGAGATTCTGGGATCAAAAACCATGGTATGCCACTTAATTGGCTATGTGAATTTAGACATCAACAAAGCTCCTTGGCTATCAGTTTCCTTATGTATAAAATGAGAAGATGATAATAAGTAGAATTTGGTGCTTTGAAGTTATCTCATTTGATTATTAAGGTTACATCTAAATCTATATATTTTAAAACATAAGACCGTCTTGAGAATACTATAGTTTGGAGGAAAACTAACAAATTATAAATTGTCTTCTCATGAAATAAGCAGAAATAATAAACAAAAAAGAATTTTTTTAAATTAAGAAATAAGGAGAATTTCTGAGAAAGGGTATCCATAATAGGTTAAGTAGAATTATGATGACTAGGAATGGGAACTAGCCTTCTTATTTCATTAATTCTGGAAACTTCTTCTGCCTATGAAGACTGGCATCTTACCTGCAAACTGTAGTCTTAGAGAACTACTTACAGCACTAAGAAGTCATGTGATTTGCCTTGGATCACAGGGCTTAAATTCTGGTTTTCTTAGCTCTAAGACTAGTTCACTATCCACTATACCAGGGGTCCTCAAACTATGGTCGCAGGCCAGATGCGGCAGCTGAGGATGTTTATTCCCCCTCACCCAGAGCTATGAAGTTTCTTTATTTAAAGGCCCACAAAACAAAGTTTTGTTTTTACTATAGTCCAGCCCTCCAACAGTCTGAGGGACAGAGAACTGGCCCCCTATTTAAAAAGTTTGAGGACCCCTGCGCTATACCATGAAACTGTTCTATTATGAATAATAATCTCAAAAGTTGCATTGACAGATTATCTATCATTTAAAAGTAAAAAATTATTTAACTAATGTATTTTTACTACATAAACATGTGACAGTTTTATAACCTAAAAAATGTAATTGCAGGAATTTTAGTTATATGAATGTTATACAAAATGTTCAAATTAATTCAATATGATTAAAAGAATATTCTGTACATTTAATAGCTTTTTCAGTGGACCACTTTCATAGAAAATTCAGATATTTCCTCAAGATAAAAAATATTTTTGGTAAAGAAATCTTATTCCATCATGGAATATTATTGTTCGGTAAGAACAATTATTGTTCGGTAAGAAATGACCAGCAGGATGATTTCAGAAAGGTCTGGAGAGATTTACATGAGCTGATGCTGAGTGACATGAGTAAGACCAGGAGATCATTATATACTTCAACAACAATACTATATGATGATCAATTCTGATGGACGTGGCCATCTCCAGCAATGAGATGAACCAAATCAGTTCCAATAGAGCAGTAATGAATTGAACCAGCTACACCCAGAGAAAGAACTCTGGGAGACTATAAACCATTACATAGAATTCCCAATCCCTCTATTTTTGTCTGCCTGTATTTTTGATTTCCTTCACAGGCTAATAGTACGCTATTTCAAAGTCTGATTCTTTTTGTACAGCAAAATAACCGTTTGGACATATATACTTATATTGTATTTAATTTATACTTTAACATATTTAACATATATTGGTCAACTTGCCATCTGGGGGAGGGGATGGGGGGAAGGAGGGGAAAAATTGGAAGAAAAGGTTTGGCAACTGTCAATACTGTAAAATTACCCATGCATATAAACTTGTAAATAAAAAGCTATAAAAAACAAAACAAAAAAAAAAATCTTATTCCCCAGTTTTTTCCCAGCTCCTGCCTTTTTATGAAAAGAATAAAAAAATGTCAATAGACAAAGTTTTCAGTTATTTACTCAAAGCCAAGTGGAAACTAAAAACCAAGCTTTAGGTTGACTAAGAATTAAATTTAGAATGTTTCAGCTACAATTAATTATGGGCTTTCTCCCCGGGTGCAAGCCCTAGCATGAGTCTTATTTTTCTGCATTTACCTCAAAACCAAAATTGTAACCTTGAATCATGGCTTCACGATAGTACTGCTGCAAGGTGGCAGACTCTGACTCATCAACTTCAGTATCAAATTCTGATGTGAATATGTGGTCTACTTGGTCAATGGCATCACTTATTTTGTTGCACAGCTGCAATGCATCATCCTAAAAAACAAAAACAAAAACAAATGAAGAATGATTTTAAGTTGAGATGATCCACATAACCTCCTGTAACATTTTAAATAAGCATTATTAGAAAGAAAATAATTTTTCTAACAATTTTACCCAGTTACCACCTTTCTTGTTTAAAATCAATAATTATCTCCATGAAAATAAAGGAAATTGTACAGGAAGGTTTATCTTTTCATTTTAGAAAACCCATATTCATAGAAGACCAATAAGATCTATTCTAGATGAAAATGCTTAATTAAATTTGCCAAAATGACCTCATTTTCATTATTCTTTGTTTTTAAATAAACCATATTGTACAGATCTGTGATAATTTGTAGTAACCTAGATTTTATTCCTTAGGCAGAGGAGGGTCAATGAATAGTCTTAAAAAAACCAAACAAACAGAACTATACTTTCAGCCCCAGTATGCTGAAAAAGAGATTTTTAAGAAACAATAGTTAAATAGGAAGGCTGCTGGAAAAGAAGATGTCCTTATTATGACTAGAAGAAAATGAAAAATATGGTGTTATACATTGGAAAAGTCTTTAAAGTAGGAGGTGCTGTAACAAATTAACATGAACATAGAATGGAAAGTTGAAGTTAACAGAAGATAAATACAATTGGTGGATCAAAGAGAAAGGTCTGGGAGAGGCACTTGATAAAGACAGTGAAGGTATATTCTAAAATAAATCTGTAACATTCATAGCAATGCCTCTCACTTAATGCCCTTTCTCAAGAAAAGACACATTTGTTTACAAATGATATTTGTTTAATCTCTATCTCTATATAAACAGTCAACATCCAATACCCTGTGGTAGGTTATCTGCGACAGGAGCAAATGGCAAGTAGTGTGGAAGGAGCAAAATATAAATGAGCTTCCATCCTATAATTTTCAACTATCTTATCTTAAAATGCTGTGGTGAGTATGTATACAGCTTTAACAGCTGGCAATTATGGCTTCTTTGCTTTACTATTAACTGGTTCAAGTCCTGCTCTGTTTGTACTACCCACAGTGCTGCTACCATCCTCTCGGACCAATCTGCCTTGCAGCCATCCCAGCATCCTTTAATTCCACATTAATTCCTCACCAGGACATACAGCTCCTGACTGTGGACACCTCTGGCTGAGCATCCTTTTCCTGCTCACCTTCACCTCGGTTTCCTTCAAGACTCAGCTAAAGGGCCGCTTTCTACAAGACGACTTTGCTATTCCTGTTGAATCTTAGAGCGATCACACTGAGACAAGTCCCAATATATCCTGTCTCTTGTTTATTGTCGCCTCCATTACGTTGTGCATTCCTTGAGTGGTTTTTGTGTTTGTTTTTCCTTTCTTTGTATCCCCAGTGCTAGCACAGTGCCTGTGTTGTGTGATACTGGATAATCAACTTAACCTTTTTGGGTGTCAGGCTCCATGCCTGTAAAATGACCAAGTGCTAAATCATTCCTAAGGTTTATTACACTACTAAAATTATATCATTTTATGTTAACACAAGCTCCTTAAGAGTAGAAATTTTGTTTCATCTTCTGTATTTATCCTATATGTATACACATTTGGTAAAAATTTAGTGAGAGATCCACAGAAAAACAAATCAAGACTGTTGATTGACAGATGGCCATATCTAGGTGGTTCTGAGTATCATGTTTGACAATCCTTTTCCTGCATACTATTTGCTGTACACACTCCCCATTTGTTATCTCAGTCTCCACTTTCTACCTCTTGCTCTGGAACACTATTACTTCCCAAAAAACCATTCCCTAACAACTGTTCCTTTATTTCCGTAGTCCCTCCTGGTAAGAGTGCACACTCCTTGAAAACAAGGATTCTCGTATGTTTCTCAGAGCTTAAAGTTAAAACTTGATAATTTTTTTTTTTATATTCACATATTCATTCGCTCAATTCCACTAACAGCCTATGAGCCATACTAACTTTTCCATAACATTTCAAGAATTAAAGATGCCATATAAGAGAAAAGTGGAAATACCTTTAGCTGCTGCAAAGCTTTGGCAATAATTGGCTGACTCGAAGTCTGTTCTTGGTGCAAAGTTACAAGCCCTTCAATGGATTGCTGGAAAGCTTTTCTCTGGATCACAAGGTGAGCAGATTGCATGACTACCAAGAGTAGATTTTCAACCTAGGAATATAAAGCCAAATCTAGTACATGAGAATAAAATGACAAGTTTCCCAGTTCCAGAATTTGTGTGAGCCAGAAGGAAAAAATAGCATGTGTACATCTAAATAAATTAGCCAACTAAATTCTGATAATGCCTCACAGTTTTACAAAGTAGCTTTCTCACAACACTGCATGGCCAGTAATATATGAATGGATCTCATGGATTCTGAATTTCTTTCCAAGGAAAACAGACTGCAATTTATCTATGTCTGCCCAACCTGTGACACTTGTCCATATGCTTCATATATCTGATACAGAGGTCCACCCAATCTGCTGGAAGTCTTTTTTATTTTCTCCTGCTACCATGAGAATACCAGTGGCCCTGTTATTTCTCACTCTCACAATCCATCCTGTAATAAAATTTTTTGACAACTTTTTATTCATATTCTTCTTCAGATTTCCGTGTTGGTTATGTGTGAAACCTACCATATGAATCTTATATAGACAATGAAACTGATATTTAAGCTAAGTGAAATGACCAAAAAAATAGTCAATAAATAGCAGTGGTGAGATTCTAACACTGCACCTGGATATCAAGTCAAGTGTTTTTTCCCTACATCATGGAGCTTCTTCAATAATTACTAACAATCCTTATTTCCTAGATATCAGTCCATCCTACATATATTTTATCTAGGTATAATTAACAAAATCATTTCCTTTCTCATTATTATTCCCACAATGCAATTGATAATCATGAACACAACCAAAGGTCCCATTGCAAGGGGCATTTCCAAGGAAAAGTCAGAGATAAACTGCTGAATATAGATAAATGACCTGGTGAATGTTTTCTCAAGTCACTCTCCTTCCTGCTTTACTATCTAGTACATGACTCAAAATTTTTCTCTCTTCCCAACTCCTGTTCTCATACTAGGGGATTTCATCATACAAAGTGACACCCCATCAAACATGTTGACCACTCAATACATCAACCAACTTGTTTCCATTGACCTAGTCTTCCATCTTGACTCAGTCATATACAAAAATGGCCACACCTTTGAATGGCAGCTTCAACTTCTATTAGTTCTTTCCCTTTCATCAATAAACATAGTCGTCTTCCCTGTCCTTAAAAAACACATCCTCCAACTCCCTCAAAAACAAAACAAACAGCAACAAAAAACTCCCCACCCCCTTTTGACTTTTTAATTGTGTCTTTTCCTTAATTACCAAATTTTTAAAAGAGAGTTTAAACTCACCACCCTCCACTTCCTCACCATCTATAATTTTCCTCAATATTCTTCTATAGTTAACTATCTATTTAAATCCCTAATCTTCTAATGACCAAATCCACTGCCCTCTTCTCAGTTTTTGATTTCCTTTGACCCCTCTTGTTATGTTTGGCAGAGCTGCATATATCCCTCTTCCACCTTGGCTTTTATTTTCTGATTCTTCTCAGTTACCTTCTGTATTTATTCTTCTTTCTTCTATTTCTTAAGCCAGATCATCCTCCTAAGACTTCTCAATTCTCTTCTCTTCTCTCAGTACTCACCTACTGGCAATTAAAACTCATGCCTTATTATCTTTCTTTGTAGATTGCTTCTAGATCTTTTTTCTTTCTTTTCAACCTCTACACAGCATACTACTTAATGAGTTCTCTGTCTCCAAATGCCTACTGGACCTTTTTGTCTTTATGTTAAAATAAATCTTCAAATAAAAGAAGTCTGAAATGGAATTCTTGACTTTACCCTCAAACCAGCCTTTCTTCCTAATTTCCCATTTCTTTGATGATATAGCTAAACTTTCCAGTTACCGAGACTTGAAACCCAGATGTCATCTTTGATTCTTTCTCCTTTCCCACATTCAATAGGATGGGATTCCATGTCAATAACATCTCTTGATCCCATCCCTTCTTTTTAATTTCTACTATCATCTTAGTTCAAGTTATTATCTCCTTATATTACAGCAACAATCTTATTGTTCTCCCTCCTTCTACCATTGATCTTTCACACTTCTGCCAAAGATATTTATTCCACTGTATTTGTCTGACGACATAACTCCCTTTCAGAAGCTATCAGTGATTTCCCTCTATTAAAATGAAATATGAACCAACTAGCCTAAATCAAACCCCACCCTCCATATTTGAATCTCCACATTACTCCCCATCACATTTGCATAACAAAAATCAAGATGTATTTTCAGAAATTATACAATGAATATTGTCATACCTGCATACTTCTAAGTGTGTCAACTGTTTCCACCTGAGGCACTATTTTTACAGGCGTCCCTTCCCATGTACTCCAGTGGTCATCTAACTCAGGATCTCGATCACCATGCTTGGTCATCAGTAAGTAAGCTTCAATTACTACATCATCTGAATCTTTCGAACAGTCCTTTCCTGCAGCTGCATTCAGTAGTTGCAAAATAACACATTTCTCCCCAGCAAGAGTATGTGGAACAAATAACTGCAAATTTTCCAATCCAGGAATTTGCACCTGGAAAACAAATACATTTGAATTTTTAATAAAGAAACATAATGTATACAATACCCAGTTTTCAGAACCATATATTTCGTATGAAAATAGATTAGTCTTTTTTAAAAAAATGTACCCAAAAATGTCTTCCCTTAGAGACATCATCTCTTAGGAGAATAAATTTTAATACCTTCTTAACTGACTTGTTTTCAAAATAGTTCATATTCCAAGGACGATAATATAAGCTATTTTTCTTTAGAACTTTAAAAATTTTGTCACAATAAAGCGCAAATTGTGCATGTCATAACTGCTTACTACCTTACTATCAATGACAAAAATCACATTATTCCAATGTCATTCAAAGACAACATTAAAGTTAACATTATAAAATCAAAGTATACTATGGTTAATTTAAATTACATTAATAATTTCTATAAACATAAAATCCAAAAAAAGTAGTCAAATAACTTAAAATTAGTAACCCTGTAACATTTTTAAAAATTTTGTGATAACATCAAGGTTTACTTTCTGCAACAGCCACAAAACTCTTTTTTTTTTTGTATTTAAATCAAGGTATTGTTTTAATGAACTGTGTAATAGAGCCAGTCAGAATAAAAATGACCACTCTCCAAGTACAGAACACAATGACTCTACACAGGGTTGATCTAGAGCCAGTCTCCTTGTTAAGTTTACAGTGTGAGCATAATTTACAACTTAAATTTGCAAATGCTACAAATCAGGGCTTGATTTCTTGTTTCTTATTTTTGATCATCTAGACTCAAGAATATAACGTACAAAATGTTAATGCTTTACATTAGGTCCAGCCTACATTTTTAAAAAAAAGTCAGTTAAATATTTGTCAGCACACACAAGATTCTACCACTGTATTAAGATTTCTATTAATAATATAAAATATTGAGCAAACTATTAAGTACAAATCAAAGTAATACCACAGAAATTTTATCACCTCATGTAAATTATGTGTGTATATGTACTCACAAGCAAAAAAACATTTTTGCCAATCAGACATAACTTTAAATTAATGAATTTTAGAATTGTAATGTCATTTATATAGCATATTTGAACAGGTTTCTTTTGGATAAAGACATTTTGATTACATGTAATAAACGCATATATATATATATATATATATATATATATGCACAAATATACATCCACATACTTTTGATTTGCTTTAATTCCCTAATAGTAATACTGTACCTTCCTACTTTTTCTTCTCTATGAACAACCTTCTGGTTTTCAAGTTGATTGTGTTTATTATTAGACTGGTCCTTTAAGCAATTATATGACTTTATAGTTCTTCTGTTTTCAGGACAATAAAACCTCAGCTTTCTGGAAAGAACCATTTTAGAAATTTGGTGCTTACACAATGACTCTGGATTTAGAAATCCTCAGAACAATGTCTCCAGAATCTCTCTGGTGGGGAACATGCTTCTGAACACCTAGCCAAAAAAATACATATCCCAAAAAGAGTCATAACACTGAGCACTGTAACTGCTCTGCCATGTCAGGTCTGCTCCAACGTGGGGAAGAAAAGGAAACTCCCTAATTGAATAGAGAGGTCTATAAAAAGGCCAGTCTTTTCCTCCTAAAGACTAAGAAGTGTAGTATAGGGAGTGAGGAATAAAAGGCAACATAAGAGACAAGAATAAAGAAAAGGCATCACAAAACAGAGGATTATCAGCAGCAAGAGCAAAGACTAGACAAGCTAATGCCAGCCAAAGATAATGACAGAATCCATAATAGCTCTGGAAAACTTGGCTAACCACAACTACTCATATGCCCAAGAGTTCTGAACAGCCAAGGTTTTACTACATAAATTTAATATTCCCATTTTATAGATAAGCATTTGTAAAGTCTAATCAAGGGAAGCATTTATATAATAAAATGTCTTTAGTGTCTAATTAGCACTAATTAGCTTTATGCATAATAGCAATAACTGTTCCATGAATTATTTTAAAGTTAATTTAAAACAGTTTTAATAGAAATGAAAAGGGGTAATATTGATGGCAAAAAGCTTTAAGAAGATAGACTAATGTATTTTTTTTTAAAGACCTGTACAGAATGGAGCAAGCCCCAGATCTCCTAACATTTAGCCACACTGTTTCTTGTGTTCTCTCACCACATAAGTGAGGAGTAGCTTCCTTCAACTGGCTATATACCAGGAATGAGCATCCAGGAAAGAGAAAGCATGTCTGGCTCAGCCTGGCAGTTGGATACAGAGGCCTCTCAAGATTCTCAGCTTCAGGTTTCTTTTTAATCAAGACTAAGATCCTCCCAGCTACATTCTGCCTTCAAGCTTAGTCTTTTCTTTGGATTCCTCTTCCTGGTAAGGGTCTTGGTCCTTTCTTTACACACATTGCCGTAATATATGTAGAGTATTCATTTTTTTCTGAAGACTAAACTATTAACCTAACAATAATTAATTTAGTGCCCAATAATTACCACACAAGCTTGGAGTCTGAAGATCTCGGCTATTTGAGTTCTCTATCTCTTCCATTTTCCCACTTAAATGAACAGGGTGAGGAAAAGGCCCTATTATAGAAAATCCCTGGAAGCAAGTTCTTTGCCCCCTTAATTTCTTCAAGCAGTATTTCTGGCTCCTCTCTGGGTAGTTTCAGCCAGTCTCCAAAAGTCATTCAGCCTAATTTTTTAATTCTACAGAATAAAGGCCCTCTGAGAGCTTAAATGAACTGTCCACAATCACAAAAGTGGTAAAAGGCAGAAGTATAATCTGAATACAGGTCTTCCAAGGCTAATTTCAGCACATACATTTCTTTTAGGTTGTTTGACCCTTTAAGTTTCATTTTGTTCTGGCATGTCTATATTTTTTTGCTAAAACTTCTCTTGCTCTTGAAATGAGAATATATATTTTAACATATTTAAATATATACAAAGTTTTATATATATATTTGATACCACCAAATATCAAACTTAAATAGGAAGAGATCCTTGTGGACACCTATTAACTTAGAAATCCACAAGTTAATATTACATATGTTGTACTATGTTTGTATTTATTTTGTTAAACATTTCCAATTACATTTTAATTTGGTTTAAAGCACTTAGGAGTTTTGCAGACTGCATGTGCTTGTAGCCCAAGTTTGACACTTATCAGAATGCAAAGTGACATGTCTACATTCAATGATATTATTTTAAATAATTTTACCTTAACATATTGTTTTGATTTCAACATATCCAGAAGGTCTTGTACTGGTGCTGATACTATGAATTCTGCTGCTATTTCCAGATCCTGGGATTACAGTTTAAAATAAAAAATATATATATATTTTACTGAGTTGAATGGTTCTTTAAAGATTTACAAAAATATAAGCAATAGAAACCAAGCTTAATCACCATCATCAGCTCACCTTTCTTAGCATTTTAGCAAAGCCAAGTGCTTTGGAAGCCCTTTCCCTAGCTTCATGAAAGAGCTCCTTCAGGGCTCTGCTGGTCTCTATAACAGATCTCCTGTAAAGTTGATTGAAATCCTATGAATTAATATATGCTTCAGGGACTTAAAAAAAGAAACACATATAAACAAATGTTACTTCTATCAAAATAAATTTAGACTGATCATAAAAAGCAGTAAATGATCAGATACATTATAAAACTTGCTTATTTTTTTTAATGTATTTTCTCACACAAGTTAATAACCATAAGTGAAAAGCATTACTTTCTAAACAGTTTTAAGATCAGATCTTTGAAAATTTTAGGAACATGGGACTTTCATTTAACTCCAATCAACCTATAAAGATTGAGAATTGAAAGACCAAAAACTTTTCCCAAAACTTACATGGAAACAACCTTTTCTCTTTCCTGAGGAAAATGTATGAACAGAATTAATTCTATCTACCTTTAACTTTTCAATTAATATTTTCTAAGTGTATCTTTAAACTAAAAAATACTGATTTTTCAATTAATATACTCCCAGTTCACCTATAAATAAAATGTCTCCCAAAACCATAAATAAGAAAACATGAGAAAGACAAAACTCAATTTTTAAAAAATGTATAATACTTCCTTGAGGGTCCTAGGACCAGAAAATCTAGAGCTGGAAAGGAAATCTGGGGTCATCTAGCCTGAAACTAAGATCTAGGGAAAGTAGTTTGCACAGGTAGTATATGAGGTGCTGGTAACTTTTAGTTTTTAAATAAATGGAAAACTTAGGAAAACTCTAAAATGCTAGAAAAAATAAAGTTTATTAATCATTGTAATTTATGCCATGTTATTATTCTAATTGAATTAGTATGTGCTTCACATATTTTATGTTCATGAATGAGATAACATGCAAAAGAGTGAATTAAGTTGAAAAAAGGAGATAGCAGTTTGACCTGATTTCATCTGAAGCAGTGCTATCATCAGCACTAGTCCAGAATTCAGCACAGCTTTCCTGCAGGCCACAATCTAAAAATCCTCCAGTAGATTTCAGCAGCATTCCTGCAATGTCACTAAAAGAACATAATAGAAAAAGAGAAATAAAACCAAGGAGTAAAATTACCCTAACTTATCTGCCAATCCCTATGAATATATTAACTTCTATGCAAAAACTGATCTCAATATTGAGGTTAAGTTTAAGAATAAAAGTTACTAACAATGATGCTTAATTTTGCCTTTTGCTTGAGTAGGTAACAAGTGTTTCCCAGCTAGAAAAGAAATAAAATTCCCTTTCTGATTCTCTCCCAGTCCTCGCTCTTTATGTGGAACTTTGATGGGGCAACAGTACAAACAGAAGCACTCTTTTTTTTTTTTTTCCAATAACTTTTTATTGAAAGAATCCATTGCAGGGTAATTTTTTTACAACATTATCCCTTGCACTCACTTCTCTTCCGACTTTTCCCCTCCCTCAGATGGCAAGCAGTCCTATATATGTTAAATATGTCGCAATATATCCTAGATACAATATATGTGTGCAGAACCAAACAGTTCTCTTGTTGCACAGGAAGAATTGGATTCAGAAGGTAAAAGTAACCCAGGAAGAAAAACAAAAATGCAAGCAGTTTACATTCATTTCCCAGTGTTCTTTCTTTGGGTGTAGCTGAGAGGCACTCATTTCTAAGCAGAAGCCTTAATAAGTTATTTCCTAAGATACTGAAAACTGAGAATAGACATCTCAAGTTCTATATGAGAAAACCTAGGAATGTACTAACTTAAGATTCTACTTCCCATATATAAAGCAGGAGAAAGGCAGGTAACCAAGGAGCGATTTCAAATGGCCAACTAACTCCCCTTCTGTAAAAACTTGTATAGGCCAATTTCTCTGGTTTCTATGAGCCTTCAGTATAGGGAACTGACCTCATTAATTATAACTTCAACAACTAAAACCTGAAACTTTATAAAACACAAATACTTCCAAACAAACTGACAGTAAAAGATTAAGAAAGCTATTAAGATGATTAGATGCAAAACAATAGTAAATCCTACCAAAACAATTTTCCAGCCTGTGCTTCTCCTCCTCTTATGTAATGAGTTATTTCTTTGGTGAAATTCCATTCTTCTTCTAATAGATTTTTTAAACTATGAGATGCTTGAGGTAACTGCTGTAACATTTTGATCCAACTTCTCATGTAATCAAAATACACCTTTAAATGTAAACAAGAGAAAGAAAAAGAGAAAAGCATAAGCTTTCAAGTGAATAAATTTAGGAAATTCAAATTAAAAGTAACAACACTGACTGCAGCAAGAAAAAGTTAATAATGAGGGAAAACACCAAAAAACATGATAATGACAACAAAAACTCAAGTCTAAAGTCACTAAGCACTATTAAAAAAATATTTGTACACCTCTATGCTCTGAAGTATCATTGTACTATTTATTTGGCACAATGCAAAAACTGACAATTATAATGATTACAAAGAATCCTCTAAAACACTTAAATTATGCTTATCAAGAGGGCAGAGATGTGTATAGTTCATTTAAGTTGGTCTTGTATGAAATAAGGCCAAAAGAATTTATGAAAAATCTTTATATCATATCTTATGGAAGTCTAAAATGTATTACATACTTCCCCTGCCTAAATAGAATACATTTTAAATAACATTTGATGGAAAATTTTAATTGTCAAAACCAAAAGGTTAAACCTTTAATCACTGATCAAATTCACTTGTGTGGCTAATCCTCTAATGAATCAAACAATAAACTATGAATAAACAAGAAATTTAAATCAACTAAATTCAAGAAATATTTATTAAATATCTACTATATGCCAGGCTCTTTGCAAGGTACTGGAGATACAAACACAAAAATGAAATAGAAGGCATAATTTATAACAACTGCTTACTATCAACCTTCTGCTACACGCACATGGCCATACTAAAAATTTTATTTATAAAGTAATTTTCAATTTGTATACTATCTCAGTATTTAAAAAAAAAAAATTGCATGTTTTTGTGTTTCCATTTTCTCAAATAAAAGTGTATTACATTAAATCCTGCCAAAATCCAAAGATAATTACTAAGATCAAACAAATTTCAAGAAATCTGAGAATTGGGGGTAAAAAACATCCACAGCTGTCTTTGTCATAGTATATAAACTAACATTATACACAAAAAAATCAACTGAAAAATATCAATAATTATCATATGTATACACACACACATATGTAAATATATATATTCCCTATTAGAATCCAAGTTTTGTGAAATTGTTTTTGTTTTTTTTAGTACCCCAAGCACTTTGCACAGTGCTTACTGATTTTCATTTAGTGACTATGAATGATTTCCATTTCATTTAGAAAATTCATGTTAGTGTAGTCTTTGTTTTCATTGTTCTCTTGGCTATGCTTACCTTATATCCCTTTATACATGTCTTCTTACAGTTCAGTGAATTCTCATATTCACTGCAACTCACTGTCCAATAATATTGGATTTATGTTTACATAGCATACTTTTTTAAGCCAACCCCAACTGACAAAGTTTAAACTAAACTGCCCACAGTCATATAGCCAGTAATTGGCAGAGCCAGGATTTTAACCTGTTTTTTTTAATCTATGTTCAATTGCCTCTCTTCAAAATCCTTTCCTTGTCACATAAATTCTTTAATTTTTAGTTATACTGTTTTCTGCTGAACAAAAGGTAAAAGAAAACTATATTCCTCACATTTTTGTGAAATAAAAAAATTCTTTAAACAAAGATCTAGGTGGTATGATAGATACAGAACTAGACCTAGAAACAAATCCAGTCTCAGACATTTGCAAGGTCTGGGACTCCAGCCAAATCACTTTAACTTCTGCCTCAGTTTTCTTTACCTGTAAAATGGGAAAATTAATAGCATCTGCTTCTTAGGGTTGTTATGAGGCTCAAATGAAATAAAACTAATAATGTGCCATATGATAGCTATTATTAAAACTTATAGCAAAAAATGTGTGATGAATAAGAATGTTTTTTTTAAATGCTAGTTTAACCTTAGCTCTGATGAAAGAAACTTAATAAATAATGTCTTCATTTTTATAACAACTTCTTAAAGTCATAGTTTTTTACACACCTGGAATTAACTATTTTTTAACATTGTATCTAATATATCCATTCCCACAACACCTTGAATTTTAGAGTACATGATTTAAATTCAAAAAAGAAAGCACTGTGGCCCATTAGATATGGCTCACTCCTTGTAGATGGGGTGGGATATGAATTGAGGAATGAAGTAAGCTAGGTAAGTAAAGGGAAGGAGAGTATTTTCTGAGCGAGACAAAAGTAGCATATGCCTAGGCTATTCTGCCCCCAATGGAATTATAGGATATTTAAACTGATATAAGATTTCCTGTCACATAAAAATGGGCCTGGGGAGGAGGAGAAGGAGGAAGAATGTATACCACAACACCTGTACCTAAAGGCCCCCTTTACACTTACCTAACAAATGGCCATCTAGCTTTTGCTTGAAAAACCACAAAGTAAAGAAGAGTCCACTCTCTCCTGGTAAATAACTGTTAGGAAGGTTTTCTTTATATAAAATTTAAATTGGTTTTCTTGCAACCTCCACCCACCATTCTACCTAGTCTTGTTCTCTGAAGGCAAACAACACAAGTCTGATACCTCCTCTAAAGGACAAGAGAACCAAATTAATTGTTACAGATTCATCATACAGAATAAACCAAATCAAACCACGATAACTATTTTTCTCATTGCTGGTCCTTACCATCAACATTTTGTGCAGGTCCTCTTCAAAAGAGTCTATATTGCAGTCAATCTTTTCCAAATCATCTAATACTTCATGAAGCATAAATTGATAATATTGCTTCATTAACAGGCCACCCTTCAGAACCTCTTTACACTCTCTTACCAGCTATAAGAAAACAAACACATTAGAGTTATATAATTTATCATTTAATCTGTTCTTATTGAATTCTTTAGCAGTTCAATTAATTCAACAAACATTTAACACGACTATGTGCTAGGTACTGTAACATGTATCAGAAATACAAAACAAGTCTTTGTTCTGAAAATGCTTACGTTCTTCTGAGGTAAAACAACATATACCTAGAAAAGTACAAAATATTTACAAAGTTCAATACAAAAACTTCTGGGGCAGTGGAAGTTGGTAAAAAAGGGAGCTCACAAAAGACTTCATGTTGGAGGTGCCATTCAGCAGAGCCTTAAAGAGAGGAAGGGATTTTAAGAGTGGGAAAGGGGAAAGGGATTATTATTGGCGTGAGTACGATATGTGTAAGGAAAGACATAGAGGTGACAGATTATATATAACCTATTTTATTAGTGTTTAGCCCCATAAATAACTAAAGAACCTTGACTTCAGAGAGCTTTTATATAAATTTAAATTACACATTGTTATGATTATGTATAAAAATCTTAGCATGATGAAACATAACACCTTCTTAATTTATGAAAGTTTGTTGCTGTTTTCTAATTTCAAATGCCCCAGCTTAATTCCATCCTTCAGTACATCACCCTTACTACTGCCACCACTCACTATTGAAGAAGAAAGTCATGAAACTATGCTAGATCTGGTCTAGTACAAATCGACACTATTTAATCTCTACTGGGCCCTCATTGTTTCAAGTCCTTTTAGCTCACTTTTGAAGGACCTACAGGACATTACCCACGACTCTTCCAGCTGATTTCCATGATCATAAATCCCCCCAGGGATACCCCAATACCCTGAATCTAAGCTATCAGCAGGGGGTTAATTATTAAATGTATAGGGGGTGGGTTAGAAAGAAAGGAGACAAGGGAAAATTCAATAAAACACACAAAACACTTCAAAATGACTATCTATATAGCTAAAAGTCAAGGAGCATAAACCACTCGAAGTCTCTTGAATGTAGTAAACTCTCTGATCCTGCTCTTCCTCTCTTCATGCCTTGATTTTTAATTTCATGCTAGCATTTGGATAGTCAGTAAATTACCCTTCCAACTCTCTCATATAAGACTATGGTTTAGCCCCTTGAATTTTTAACATCCTTCCTCTACAACACAGATTATGGCCCATCACTTCCATTCATTTATTTAACAAGTATTTTAAAAGTCTGTAGTAGGTCTGTGAAAGACAGTATGCTAGATTCTGGGGACACAGACATACATAGACACACAAATGGTCCCTGTGTAAATGAGCTAACATTCTACCAGAGGAACACAAGAAAATAAAATTTGACAAGAAAAAGAGCAACAAAAAAATAGGAGAATCAAGAAAAGTCACAAAGGAAGTGACTAAATGAAGAACCTTGTGATTCCAAGCTAGAAGTCAGGCAGGTGTGATACACAAAATCACACAATTTCAGCAATGGAAGAGAATCTCAATAGTTCAAAGCTAGCATAGTTGACATTTCAAAAGGAATTTAGTTATCTAGTCTTTGACTTAAAGCTTTTGATGAGTAAGATCCCATTGCCTTTAGGAACATTGACTGTTAACAAGTCTACCCTTGTATTATTAAGCCTACCTCTGCCTCCTGACCTACATGATACTGCTCACTCTACCCTCCCAGGGCCAAAGAAAACAAGTAAATCCTTCCATAAGCCAGCTCTTCAAACGCTAGAAATCAGCTTACAGATGCCATCTGCCTCCAAGGATTCTCTTCTCCAGGATAACCAACTCCAGTGTCTTTAAATAATCTTTAAAAGGAATGAAAGCAAGGCCTTTCATCTGAATAAGGACCTATTCTAGCCTGGGCAATTTCCTGCAGGCAAATCTCTTCCAATGCATCATAATATATGAAATAGTCATCAGAAGTACTCCAGTGAACAAACTAAAAGTTAATGTGACCTTGTGACCAAAAATGATCTGTATGTAAGCTCTCAACCACCACAGTCATGAAAAGTAGGCTCTAATTAGCTTTGGGCTGAGCTAAATTCTTGTACCACTCTCCTTCAGGGCTTATTTGCCCTCTCAAACAATAAAAATAATTTTAAAAAACAGCTCTGAAAGTAGAAGTAACGCATAATACTTTGCACTTCACCACTATTTACCACTTTGGAGTCCTCAAAAATGAGGTAAAATATCTACTACATATCATAAGTGGGAGGTCTCTATGTATAAGGAAAAAGGGAAAACATCTTTGGTGAACTGCTATCTCATCACCCCAATCTAGACCCAGAATTAGAGTACTGCAGCATCCTTCTCATTTCCAGCTGGCTTTAATATTCGTTAATAAATCTAGTTTGGACACAACTCCTAAGTGTGGACTTTCTACTCTTTCCTCTCTTCAGATGGGAAGCTCCCATCTTATACTTGTCTTTGCTTCCACTTTCTATAATTTTTTTAAATTTTTTTTTTACACATCTAAGTTGGTTGGGGCATTCGCAATAGATCTTATGTTTGTAGAGGCCTTTGAAAGCAAAAAACTGAAACTTAAACAGGAAGGAGAAGTAATCAAGTCCCATCATTCTGAAATACACTAACTGAGAAAAATAGCTCTGATTCAAATTGCTGCAATGATTGGCTCCAATTTACCATCCTGGCTACCTATCTCTATAACTTTTAGGGCTATCATGGACAGTCTGATGAAAACATAATTTTTAAATGAGTAAGACAAGGGACATAAATTTACAAAGGAAAACAATTACTGAAATCTATCTATCTACATATATATGTGTGTATGTGTATGTATGTATGTATGTATATTTCAAATTCCAGATTAAGGATCCCTATCTTAGAGAGTCTTCAGCCTATCACTGTCCTTCCTAAAATGTGAAGAATCCAGAACTAAACATAATACTATAGATGTATTCTGACTCCAGGTGCAGTAAAGTACAAAAGGACTATCACCATATTATCCTTGGGAGCTGTTTGTCTTAACATAGTCTAGTATTATTCTAGACCTTTTGGCTGCTATATCATACTGCTGACTTATATTGAGTTTACAGGCATAAAAAGTCTCAGATCTTTTTCAGAAAAAATATAGTCATGCTATTCCTGCTCTGTTATACTTGTGAAATTAATGATTTTGAACCTGTGTTAGACTTGTTTTTATCTCTATTAACTGATTTAATCAATTCTGTTGATATCTAGTTGTCCCTTGTGTTAGCTATTCCTCCCAGCTTTGTGTCATCTATAAATTTGATAAAAATAATATCTAAGCTATTGATCAGTGCTTAGCACAGAGTGGTTGGCACATAGCAGGCACTTAATAAATATTTATTGATTGACTGACCACAATGTTAAAACAGTATCCTACAAAGCAAAGATAACTCAAATGCCTCACGATCTCCTTGATGGATATCAAACCATTAAAGAATTTTCTTTGGTCTGGCTGATAAAACAATCCACAATCTACCTTCCAAACTATAGTTCAGCCCACATTTCTCCTTTTCCATGAGAATAGCATGAGAGATTGTATTGAATACTTTCCTGAAATGGAAGCAAACCATTATCTAAAGCATTTCCCTGGTTTACTAGTAAAACAATTGCCAAAGTATTTCTTGATAAAGCAATGATGGCTCTGTAATTATTGCTTCCTTTCTAGGTATTCATTAACCAGCTTTTAAATTCTACAACTCTGCCAAGAATCAAAGTATTTTATCTACAGCTTGCAGATGCCATTATCTTCTCTTTACTGAAAATTTATTTTCATTTCAATAGCTAGTTTAACAAATATTATCTCATTTGGTTCTCATAACAATCCTAGGAAGTGGGAGCCATTATTATCCCTCATTTTACAGATAAGGAAACTAAGGCTGAGAGAACTTAAGTGACTTGACTAGGGTCAAACTACTATTAAGTATATGAGGCAGGGTTTAAAACTAAGTCTTCCTGATTCCAGATCTACTACTCTACCCAATGTTTCACCCAAATGCCTCTAAAAAAACCCCAGCCATCTTGTTTATATTAGCCCCATGAACAAATGTATTTTTTAATGAATCTGGCTAGATACTCTATTGCTGGTCATTTTCATATCTTAAAACTATCAGAGAAATCTGAATTTTGTTCTCTAACAATACCTTCTTGATCTGCTGTTCATAGGACTGGCATTACAACCTAGTGATAAGCAGATAAAAAAGGGAATACCAAAATATAGCAAATCCAAACACTGAGTAGAGAGTAGTGAAAAACCTACATTTTTATTTCTTTTCCAATTTTCTTCACCACTGTTTCATTCACTCTACAAGTGGAAATTCTCCAGACCCTAAGAAAAGTGCTTTTTACTAAACAATGACACAACCAACAAATTTTTCACAAACCTATCAAATTTTATTAAGACCATCTCTTATTATACTGAAATATGATTGTATGATGAATAACCATTTATTTTTATCAATTACTCTTAACAGTTCTAAAACAAACTAGAGACTTGTCTTCACAAAAAATTCATAACCAAACAAAGTGACATATCAATTACTTTAAAAAATTGAGTTTTAAATGCGAACCTGCTTAATACTCAAGAGAGATGGTTCCCCAGCAGGTCTCTGTTCCAATCTTAATTTGAGACACTCATGGATAACATTAAGAAGCACTCGACAAAGGACCAAAAATGCAGGCTCAAATGATGGCAAATCCATAGATTTCAGCTCTTCCCATGACACTGTGCTGCACTTTTGTTCTGATGACGGTGTTGTATTTGACAACTGTATATAATCTGAACACAACATAGGATCTGGGAACTCAGAAAACTGTAACAGAAGTAAAATTAAACAAGATTAAGATTGTCCACAAGAAACTGCCAAAACTGTGGTTAGGACACAAATGGAATATATCACTTCTTGGAATATGGTGATAAATTTATACTGCCACTCTGATATCACAGGGGAAATACTTGATATGAAAGAGTAGTTTGGGGATTGTTGTTGTGTTTTTTCCTAAAAAGATTAAAAGAGGAAAGAAAAAATTAAGGATCTATGAAACTCTAAAATGAAATAAGACTAATCATTTTTCCCTTCAAAATAAATACAGAATAAGTAAAAGATCACAACCTCTATATAGAGAGCTGGTGATTAGAAGCCCAGTTACTTAAGTTTTGTCCCTAGTAGTACAAAGATCTAGATCACAGGTTGCAAAGGGAGAATAGTTTAGAAATAACTTTTTCATTTTTCTGTGACACTTTTGGAAGTAAGTAGCTGTTGTGATGATGGGATGAATTATATTTTAGGTATGAGATTAGAAACAAGTTCCAAACAAAGTACCTGGGGACAAGGAGAGTCAGAAATTCAATAACTGAATTCAACAAATTATCTACTAAGTACAGAGAGCTCTGACATAAACTAGAGATAAAAGTTAAAAAACAAAGCCAAGACTCTCTCCCTTCCCAGTGCTTACATTCGAACAATGACAAATGATATTTTTGTAGCACTTTTAAAGACTAAAAAGCAATTTATATTCAAAGACCTAAAAAGCAATTTGAATTTTACACCAACCTTGTGGAAAGCAGGTGTTCTGAAGATCATCCCCATTTTACAGATCAAGAAACATCAAGTCATTTTCAGTATAAGGAGAAGGATTTAAACTCTGGTCCTAACGTAAGTTCTCTTAATTAAAAACATGTTACCTCTATAATATAATGGTTTTGAATGCTTTTTTGAAAAACAAGCAACTGAAAATATTAATGATAACAATGCTAATCATAAAATTATAGTATGTATAAATCTGCTACATATTTCTTCACAACATAAAAAGATGCCCTTAAAGTTGTATATCTTATGTACCATAAAATACATTTTTCTGTGACATTAATTTTATTAAATATTTCGGATATTGTATCTATAGATACTTGGCTTTTGCCAAGACATATTTTGAATCCATCCAATGACTGTCTATTTAAAAAAATTACTTACCAAAGAAATGTTAAAATTCCCCAAATTTCCCAATGCACTTAAAGTGGCTGAGTTAAAGTGGCATTTCTTCTTGCTTTCTATGTTGCAATAAGAGCTAACATTTATATTGTGCTTTATAGTTTATAAGGCTTGATGAATACATTGGCTCATTTGACCACAATAATAAGCATGTGAATTAGACAATGAATCTAATAGACTTCCCTTTTTATTCCTTTACAGACATGAACTGTTAATGAGGAAGAGGACAGAAGCTCACATTCATAAAAGGCTACACAGTTCACAAAGTTATTTGCTCACAATAAGTCAGCATGATAGGTAATGACTTAAATTTATGGTCCAAACCCATGCCCAAGGTAACAAAGACAGTACAAGTGGTCAAAAAGGGATTTGAATCCAAGTTTTCTGATTCCAAATCCAATCCTCTTTCAACTGGGGATAGTTGTCCCCATTCCTTCTTATCCTAGATCTTAATATTAGTAAAGGTGAAATCAGGATTTGGAAGCAGGTTTGGGGGAGGAGGGGAAGGCTTGGACACAATTATATCACCAGCAGTCCCACATCAAGGACAGTCATGAGTTATAGTTCAGGCCAATAGTCAGAAAGACCTGCTAAAACCTGTAATATCTAAATGTCATGAGGGTCAACTGAAGATCATGAATGTAAGATGTTTTATAAACTTTGAATGTTATAATTAAAGAACAGAGTATTATAGTATATTTCCCAAATTTTTATCTAATTTAATTAAGCTTCAATTAAAAATTATTATCATTCCTTCTTTGTGCATACATAGCACAAGAAGGATCTCTGTGACTCATATACTAGATCAATTGTATATAATCCCTCACTTCAACTAAAAAAAAGATAAACTCACACATGCTCCTTTACTATGGCCTTAGGCACATAAATATACATTTTAAAAAGTGTATTATGCACATAATATAAACTTACTTAAAATCAAGTTATCTGTTATGCAGATTCATCTTAGAAGTTCATTACCAAATTGATTTATATTACAAAAACAAACAACTCTCCCCACTCTACTTATATAATAATGCAGATGAAAGAGTCTCAGAGCTCTATGTCCCTAAAATACCTATAAACATTAGGGCAGATTTTTTTTAAGATTTCCAAGAGTGGTGATTTCACATCTCCTCAGTTCATTCAATTCTATCACCCTAAGCTTAAAGAAGTTCTTAGATGCTAAAAACTTAGGTTTATATCATCATTTAATTTTTCATATGAAAATAGTAATAAAATATAGGTGACAAGTTTATATCAATAGATCTGGGATTTCATAATTTAGACTGGTAATGTGAATTAAAAAATGTGGGTTCCTATCCAGATCATACCTCTGTGTGCATAAATAGTATCATCATCATCACCACTACCACCACTTTGAGCACATTATGTCTGGGTGTATGTAGTATACACAATTATACATGTTGGCCCTTGCTCCTCTCTTCAAAGATAAGGTTATTTAACTTTCCCCACAGGCCCTCCTTTCCAATCCTAATTCTTTTTAGTCTTAGGTAGACAACACAAGAAGTATTATTTCCAATGTCTTATATGCCATCCTTGTTTAATTCAACAGCATGTCAACCAACAGTCAAGGGAAAGACTGGAGATCGAGTCACAGCACCTGACTTTCACCTCTTGATCTCTCTCTCTCCCTCATGTGTCACTCTGGACAAATCACTAAATCGTTTTTGGTCTCCATTCCCTCTAAGGTCCCTTCTACTTTAAATCTATGAGCTCTGCCTCTTTTAGCAGAAATGATGTCATGTTATCTCAAAATAAGTTTTCTGTCAATTTTGAGACCTCCACTCATTCTCATCTCTTTTCATGTTATTCTTATTTTGTCTCTTCTTCAGGTTACATTTGAATTCTTGATTTCCACCCCCTTAAGTACACCTTGTACTTTGCTTAATGTCCTTATAGATCAATTATTTAATTTAATTTTTACCAAACAAAAATAAGGTATTTCAATTTCATTTAAATTATTCACTTAAAAAAAAAAAAAACCTTTTAAACTGAAAAGACAACTAATGATTATGGAAACAATAAGAGAAGATACCACTATGAAGAGATAAATACTAAATTAATAAACTATACAATTGAACTGAAACATGAAAATTAAAAAAAAACTACCATCTCTTTTTTAATGTCCACCAGAAACCTACCTCCAATGGATGATCACTCTTAACCAGTGCTATACGGGCCCTTTGTAAAGAACCATCCATTAGCTTGTGAAGTCTTACAATTAATTTTCTCAAACCCATCTGTTTGAGAGCTTTGTCTACAAATGGTCTATATATAGAAGTCAGACAGTATCTACTATAGCCTGTTTCAGCACTGTACTCGGACGCTCCCCAGCCAATAGATTCATCTTCAGACTCCAGTCTGTCAAACTTCCTTGAAAAATGGTCCTGGGGCTGGAGGTCCAAACTGCTCTCCATGGCCCGCCTGAAGTCCTTGACACCCTGATCTAGAACATGTTCTTCTTCACTTTCATCGGTGGTAGTTTCCAATTCCTTCACTTCTCCTTCTGTGTCACTCCCCTCCTCCTCCGGCTCGTTTCCTTTGGAAGGTCGGGGAGACGGTATTTCAAACACTGGCCAGCCAATGTCAGATAAATTTTTGATGCCCAAAACAGTTCCCATAATCCTTAGTTTCTGATTTAAGTCTTTCGTAATGTTTAGCCACAGACAGAGTGCCTGCACCCTGTCTTGGAAATCTTTTGCAGCATATTTTTCATAGTCCTTTTGAAGAGCCTGCAAAGAGGGATAAAGTGCTTCTATATATTCAAGCTGCTCCATTATCCGCTTTACCTGTTCAAAGGAGACCCGCTGGCGTTGGAGATGTTCGTGATAGTTTGAATAACCCACAGCATTGGCTCCTGGGGGTGCTCTGCTCTGTCCTTCCACTGAAGTACCATTAAAACTAGCTCCATTTCTCACACAGGCAAAACTCCCATAATCTACTTTGAATGTGAGGATTTCATTGATAATATCGGGGATGGCTTGACGGGCAGCATATAAAAAAAGGTCCTGGTCATTAATGGTCCGTCCGGCATGCCAGGCTTGTAATTCCAGCCAAATGAGTTCATTGGATCGGTTAAACCAGAAAGCAGAAGTGTTTTCCTGCCCTCTCTGCTCCCTGTCTTTTTTCTTTGAGACTGAGGTAAGCTTTAGCAGAAGTCGTAAAGTTTCAAAGAATTTTAAGCGTTCCAAAGGACAATCAGTCCTGGAAGTCTGGCGTGCAGTTCTGGCTATAGGTATAGGCATAGAAACCGGAAGCTTAGCATTGCTACAGCCAAGGCTGAGGTAAGGCTTATTGAGATCAACATCCGGAATTGGCTTTTTTGGCAAAGACCCACCCACTGCGTCTAACATGAATGAACACTGTACATTTTTTTTATGATCCCGTTCTGTTGTTCTAAGAGTGGCTCGGATCTTTTTTTCTTGCTTATAACTGTGTTCTTCCACATTCTCTACTGTTTTGCAAATGTCTTTGTGAGGAAGCTGATTTGGTGCATTCATTTTTTCTATTAAAAAAAAAGGGAGAACAAAACAGCATTAATTCTCAATGACAGTATATAAATAAGGTAGAGCTAAGTGATCTGGGACTTAGATTTAGTAAGATCTAAATCCAAATCCTGCCTTAGATATTTAATAGTACGGAGCCCAGGTCAAGTAAGTTAAGTTCTCTTTATTTCAGTTTCCCCTCTGTAAAATGGGGATAATATCACCTTCCACAGAGAATGGTTATGAGGATCAAGAAATTAAATATGCAAAAAGTGTTGCAAACAATAGAGTGCTATGTATAAGTTAGCTATAATTATATTATTATACTATATTCTAGATAGTAAACATAATAACATAACTGGTCAATATTTCTAAATCAACAAATATTTTTAAATAATTCCAACTGACACTTTTACAGTTTCCTATTCTTTTATACCATATTACCCCAAACTTCTAGATTCTGAAAATTAGTTGGAAACTAATGAGTTATTAACATTTTCTAAGTTATTAACTTTTATGAGAATCTGATTACTCTTTTATAAAACATAATAAATACATTTTATGCTTTCTTTCCATATTAACTAATGGGGACTTCAAGCTAATTTCCTTTTCCTATATCCCAAATTATAGATGTCATATCTAAAGTTAGAAAACACAGGCATGCAAACCAAAAGACTAATTTCTGTAAAACTTAAAAGACGATGACAAGAAAGATATATTTAACTTATTTTGAGTCTGTTAATTACTTTGTAAAGCATAGACAAACGGACAAGTGCTAGTAACTTGCCTGAATACAATAATATAGCATTCATAAGCAGCATCTCTCTGGCATCCTCCTTTTTTATTATTTTTTTTAATATCATGGGTATTTAAAGACACAGTTCAATTCTGATAGGATGCAAGATCTTGAACTGATACAATGCTGCTTACCTTGCTGCCCCTGCTGAGTGATCTGTTCACAATGAAATAAGAGCTCTGGTAGAAATAATTGGAAGAAGAATAAAAAGCTTAGAAGAGAAAGTGGTAAACCTTACCTAAGTAATGGACTCCCTGAAAACTAGAACAGACGAAACAGAAATCAATTATTCCATGAGACAACAGGAAATATTAGAACAAAAGATTGAAAAAAATAAAATTTAAGATATTTGAGATTAAAACAAAACAAATGACCTGGAAAACAGGTCAAAGAGAAATAATTTAAGAACTGGATTTCTTGAAAATCTATGACTTAAAAAAAAAAAGCCTGAACATTAGATTTCAAGAAATCTCAAATTAAAACTGCCCAGATCTACTGGAACCAAAGACCAAATTGAAGATAAAAAGAATCTACTTATCACCTCCTGGAAGAAACCACAAAAGGAGAAAAGTCCAAGGTAGGTTGTAGCCAAAATTGAGAACTCCCACAACAAAGGAAAAAACCCAACAACACTACAAGCATCCAGAATGCAGTTTGAATATGAAGGGACTGCTATCAGAATCACCTGGTAGCTTCTATATGAGAGGAGATTCTGGAATACAATATTCCAAAAGCTAAATAAAAGACACTGACTTACAACTAAGAATAATTTACTGGCAAAGCTGAACATCTTTTTGTTTATGTTTGTATTTATTCTGTGTGTGTATACATACGTGTGTGTGTGTGTGTGAGTGTGAGTGTGTGTGTGTACACAAACATATGAATTTATTGTCTTTCCCAATGGAATGCAATTTCCTTACCAACAGAGATAGTTTCATTTTTTTGCCCTCACATGCCCTGTACTTAAAACAATGCTTGGAACAAAGGAGGTACTTTATAAGGACTTACTGATTTTAAAAAGAGAGTTATTATATCCTTTTAGATAATCTATAAATTTACAGTAATTTTAATTTAGTTTAATAAAGGTATGTTGTTTTTTAAAATTTCTTATCTCTCCAGATTTAATTCTTGAACTGGGACTTGGTGCCAGGGGTCAGGTTCCATCTTGAGCTGTATTTTTATGCTGACTGATTGGCTTTACTCAGTTCCTGAACTTCTTGAGTTGAACTCAACTTCCTGAGCTTGGATCTCTGAGGTGCAGAACACTAGAACTTTAGGGTCCTTCATGCTATCTCAGAATTGATTGCTAAGGACCTTGAAGCCCCTAAACAAAATATTTTGGGAAGAAAGCCACCAAGGATTAGAAGAAGGGGAATAGGAGTGAGATCCAGAAAGGCTTCATATATAAGATAGTATTTAAGTTTCATCTTATGAGAAGACATGGGTTTTTGTAAGTTAGAAAATAAAAAGGGAGTACATTACAGGCAAGTGGGACAGCTAATGTAACTAAGATGGTAACTATTTGAATAGAAAGAAAGGGATCAGATATAAGACATGTGATTTGATAGGCAGCATGAGGAAGAGTGAGGAGCCAATACAAAGTGACAGAGATGGGGGACAGTGTTCTGTGCACTCTTTTCCTGAGAGGCCAGCTTGGCAAAAAGTACAGGACTATCCAAAGAGATTTTAAAAACTGAACAGAAGAATTTATATTCGTTACTAGAAGCAATAGGAAGTCAACTTTTTTAGAGTTGACTTGACAGCAAACATCTGATCAGATCAAACCTCAATGAAAATTTGGCATCAATATATAGAATTGATGGGCTAATACCGTAAGCAACTCTAGATAGGGAGACCAATTTGCAAACCAATAATCTAGGCAAGAATTACTAAGGGCCTGAATTGAGGGGGTAATTATATTATTGTTAAAAAAGAGAGAGAGAGAGGGAGAGAGAGATTGTATGCATAAAATGTTGTTTAAAGGCAGAAATGAAAATTTAGCAACTGATTAGATACTGTAGAGTAAGAGAATAAGGATTACAGGATAATTCCAAGTTTATGAACCTAGAAGATTGAAAGGATAATGATTTTAACAAAAATAGGCAAACTTATGTTAGGAAAGGATTTTTTAGGAGGAAAGATAATGAATAAAGTTTTAGTCATAGTATATTTAAGATGTCTCCAAATTTCCAATTTGAAATGTCAAGCATGCAATTAAATGATCTGGAAATTCAAGAGAGAATAGGGATGGATATGTATATATTCATATAATTATCTAGACATAGATAGGTAATCTGCATAGAAATAATAGTTAGAATCATGGAAGAAAATGAGGTTTCTAAAAGAGAAAATGCAGAAGGAAGGGGCAAGAATGACCTAGACAAAACCTTGGGGAATAGCCAGTTTGAGGAAATGACACAGAAGAAAAACTGGCGAAGAAGACCAAGAAAGAACAGGCAGACAAGGAGGAGTCATATCAAGAGAAAACAGTGTTATGAAAACCCAAAGGAAAAGCAGACAGATGGCACAGTAGACAGTACTGGCCTGAGAGTCAGAAAGACCTGAGTTCAAATCTAGCCTCAGATATTTAATACTTACTAGCTGTGGGAAGGAAGGAAGGGAGGGAGGGAGAAAGGGAGGAAAGAAAGAAAATTTCTTGTTTTATATGCTAAATTCAACTGAGTCTGAGACAGGTTCATAGTCAAATGGCTAATGCTAGGAATCAAGATTTAAACCCAGGCTTCTCCTAACTCCAATTACATTATTCTTTGCATTATATCATGTTGTTTCAATGACTATGGCATTCTTTATTTTTGTATCACTAGATCGCCTCAGTCAAAACAAGTTGAAAAGCCTCAGATATAAACCAACAGACCATAAGCCATTTAACTTCTCATTGCCTAAGGCAACTCCAAGATAATAAATTGTTGAGCATGGGCTGATCTGCTTTAGTAGAGGTTTCCTCAATGAGTTGACTAAATCAATGAAATACTAATGTCAGGGAGAAAAAAATAACCAGATGAATACTTTTGACAGTGAAGATTTAATAAATAGCTGATTTTTCATTATATAAAGTCAACATCAACAAGTATCAACTAAATGGTTCCTAGCACTATGCTTAACTCTGTGCATACAAAGAAAGGCAAAAATATTACTCTATCCTTAGAAATCACGGATTTTAATAAGAGAAAAACCTGTAAAGTCAACATCAACAAGTATCAACTAAATGGTTCCTAGCACTATGCTTAGCTCTGTGCATACAAAGAAAGGCAAAAATATTACTCTATCCTTAGAAATCACGGATTTTAATAAGAGAAAAACCTGTAAATAACTAGAGTCCATAGACTGTAAGCTCCTTCAGAAGGTCAGGGACTGTCTTATATCTTTTTTGTATCCTTGATGCTTAGTGTAGTGCCTGGCCCACAGCACAGTAGGCATATGACAAAAATTTTTTTGATTAATTGATTGGAAATAAACATATGGAAGATAATCACAAATAGAATGGGGGACAGGGTGGTATTTGACTTAAAACTTGAAGGTATCTGGGGAGGCAAAACATTCCAAGCTTAAAAGCATGGAGACTTCAGAAAATTACAAAAAGTGCAAAAGCAAAGAACAAATGGAAAGTTGAAAAGAAAGGAAAGGGAAGAAGGCAGCACAGAAAAACAATGAGCTCCATTTTAGAAATTTGGGACTGAGAAGCCTAAGTGATATCCAATTCAAGATAACTAGAAAGCAAAATTATAGCACCCAAGAAACTAAGATAGTACATAGAGATTTGAGAATCATCAGCATAGAGAAGATAACTGAATTCAACAGAACTAATGAGATCTTAAATAATATAATACAATTAAAAGATAAGACCCAGGACAGACATTAGGGGAACCCAGTGTAAATGAGTGTGACATGAAAAACCAGCAAAGAAGAATAAGAAACCAGAAGACTGAAGAGAGTGGGGATGGTAGAGGTTACTTGCAAAATAATATTAGAGTGGAGTAGCTTCAAATCACTTGTAGAGAAACTGGCCTACGTCCCCCCGCCCCAAAAAAAATTCCTTCTTGAGAAGAAGGAAATATCAAAGAAATGTTTGGTGTCAGAAAGGAAGAAGTTTATTATAAATGACCCCAACTTTTTTGGTGCAGTATTAGTAAACCAATATACATTTATTTAGTATCCTTTATGTGTCAGGTACTATGCTAGGCTTTGGTGACACAAATAGAGGCAAAAGACAGTTCATTAAAAGCAGGAAAACCCTAGAATTAAGATAAGCTAGCAAAGGCTTCTTATAAAAAGATGGGATTTTTAGCTGGAACTTGAAGTCAGGAGGGAAAGCATTCCAGACATGGGGGACATATAAAGAAAATGCCTGGTTATCTAAGTGACAGTGTTTTTTGTTCATGAACAGCCACAAAGCCAGTACCACTGGAATTGAAAGAGCACATGTTGGAGAGTAAAGTATAAGAAGACTGAAAGGGTAGAAAGAGACTAGGTTATGAAGGGCTATGAATGTATTTGCTCCTTGGAGACAATAGGGAGAGCCTGGAGTTTAATAAGTAGGGGGTGACATGACTGGACTTGTGTTTTAGGAAAATCTCTTTTGGTGGTTAAATGGAGAATGCATTGGGAGAAGGACAGACTTGAAAGAGGGAAACCTATCATCAGCTTATTGCAATAGTCCAAGTGTGAGGTGATGGAGGGCTGCAGCAGGATAGGGACAATGTCAGAAGAGAGAGTCAAGAGAACCTGCAAAGATGAAACTGGCCAGTGTTGTCAAGAGGCTGGATAGAGGGGGTAAGAGAGAGAGAGAGGAAGTGAGAGTGACTCCTAGGTTTTGAGAAAAAGGAGAAGAGTATTTGAAGGGAAGATCACACACATTTCCTAGCTACCAAAATACACTTTGGACATGTACTGAGCTCAATCGCCTTAATCAAAATTATTTGATTCTTACACATTCTATTAAAATGAGGCGACATATACTATAGTAGCATGGCTTTAACTGTTAACCCAAAAGTGGGTGGTAAGCTACCTAAAATTTTACAAATACTGAAAATTCATTCAAGAATAATAATAATAATAATAATACAATTAAAATTGTCTCGTGTGAGCCAAACAGTTCTCAAATTTGGGTAACACTTTAGCTCTGATATTAGTAGCTGGAATCTTCAGAAGTACCTTCCCACAAAAAGTAACTTAATTTAATACAGTAATTTAATTCTTTCCATTTTATGATCTCTACCAAAATATTAAACCACTCTAGTAAAGTAACAAGAAATAATTCTGTTTTCCAACAGAATATTATTGCTATTAGGCCATTACTAGGACCAGTCTATTACTGGATCTGACCTAAAATTTGGGAACTATAAAGATCAGGTGCTCTTTGACTTATCCAAAGTCACATGACTTGTAATTATTAGTCTATGTTCCAAATCTTTAAATCAAATAATGCCAAGTTATTTTCTACTATTTTAAAATCCATGAATATCAATCCATTCATATGTAAGTTTGGAATATTCATGGAGGATACAATAGATTTTTTTTTTAAGATGTTTGCTTTCAGTAAATCTAGCTTTGGAGTCTTTGAAAGACTGCTTTTTCTCACAAAAATTTATCTTCAAGAAAACATGTCAGCCATTATTTAGTATTAATTTTCAGTTTATAATTTTTTCCTTTCAAAAAAATTTCATTTCAAAGATACTTGATCGTTATAACCTATATTACAAAATGTAACTGCTCCACACACTACAAAGAACCTAGAATATTTTTTAAAAGTCTAAATTTCATCGAGTTACTCAATTTGAAGATATAAAACATATCCAATTTAACATAACATGTTTATCAGTTGACCAGTAGGAACCTTATAGGCAGTAGTTTTAATTGTTACATTTCTTTAGTTTCAATTAATAAAAAGTTTCTAATCTCTCTATGTATTTTAACTGACTTGTCTGAATCAGAAAGATGGGATTATATGTAAATTCAATTTTATCATCTAGAATCTCTTAATTAAAAAAAAATTCACAAGGGTTTGAAATGGAAGAATACTTATGGAACAAAAGCAGAATTTAAGGCAAGAGAGCTTAGAACAATTTTATTGTAAATACTTTTTCTAATGCACGCTAAGAATTTCGGATAATTGAAATTAAATTCCCCTAAAAATGTTATGTATGAGTATTATCAAGTCATCTTTAAATATAAAGTTGCATTACTCTAAATTCTCCTTTGTTCAAGTCGATAAAAATATTAAGTTCTTTATATTCAGACTAAAAACAAGTTTAAAAGCCACAAGCAACAGATCATACAATTAATTAAAAGTGCAAAAAGACATAGTACGTCCCTGAATCCAACCTACAATATGAGAAATAAAGAAATATACAAATAAGACTTACCCAAAGTCATATGGCTAGTAAATATTAAGAGCCAGGATTAGAATGCAGATCTTCTGAATCATAGCCAACTGATCTTTCCGGAATGCCTAGCTTTTTTAAGTTTGACTACTTTAAAAGGAAGTAGAATTCCTAACAATTTTGTGACATAAGACTCTTGCTAGAGGTGATGCAAAATTAAATTCACATATATGGTATGTTAATTGAACTGATGAGTACTGTTATACTCAGTGTACAGGTAAGTGAGGATTCAAGGAACCTTGTGTTCTGAACATCAACAAAACTAGTCTCAGTCAAGTCATGATCAAACCCAGTTTAAAAAGTATAAACATATTTGAACATACCAAGAGAAAAAAAAATACAAGACAATTTTGGGAAGTTGGGAAGACCTAGTTGCCTCCTAGTAAGAACAGAAAAACACTGCTTTGAAAAATATAAAGCATTATTGAAACAATCATAACTATATATAATATTTATATCATATCATCATAACTATATAGTTCATGTCTATCATAACTATAGTTCGTTCCCCCCCCCTCCCCCAAATCGAAATAAAAAACTAGCTCTTGGTTTACATGGAATAGATTCAATCTTGAAGTATAGATCATTTTCTTTGGCTTTTGTCACTACCCAGTATTTTTTTCTTTGGGGACATCAGAATAAGGTTTAATGTCTTAGTTTTCTCCCCCAAATAGTAGTTCTATTTCTTACTACTCTGATTCCAGTTTCATTTGCTCTAAGAACTAATTTAGTCAGTTGTAAATCTAGGATAATTGAGATGGAAGAGACCTTATAGGTCAAATCAACCAATACTCAAACTTAAATAGAGGGGAAAATAATAAATGAACAGAGGATCACTGAAGTTAAAAAGGTCAAATAGTAATAGTTAATATTTATAGTATTTTAAAACTTATAGATTACACATGTGTTGGTGCACATATTTTTATTTTATACATATACATATATATATATGGTATGGATGGATAATTGAACCTCAAATACAGGGGTTTTTTTTATTTCATATTGATTTTACTATCACCATTTTACACATAAAAAACCTGAACCCAGGTCTTTAGTACTCTATCCATATAAAGTCTATAAAGTCAGTAAAAGCACCCACAAAGTCAACACTGAAAATGGCAGAAGAGTCATGAGGTTTCAATGTCTTGCTAGTGTGGGTATGTTGGAGCAGGAGGTAGTTTAGAAATTGCTATTTAGTGACAAGAAGACAGGACATTCTATACTATTAGTTTAAAATGTTTTATAAAACTCTGGGAGGTGTTAAGGTTGGAGGATAGGGGTGGAAAAGGGAAATTAAGAATTTATTGGCAAAAGAAACTCCCAGTGAGCAACTTTTGCTTACCAACCCTGATCTGGCTTTACAGAGTTGCATGAAACACTAATGGGGTGTGACTTGCCTGGTTTAAAACATTTTCTATAAAAGGATTAGTTGATCATTAATATACACAAACTATATACGCAAATATATATTATATATACACAAACATAACAGGAAACAAGAAAAGAGGGGGAAATGGGATAAAAAAGGAAAAGGGAGAAGCAGGAGGCAAAGAGGGGGAAAAGAGGAGAGGGGGAAAAAAGAAGAAAGAGGGAAAGGGAGAGACAGAGAAAGGGGGGGAAGAAGGGAAGGGAGGAGAGAAAGGAGAGGGAGAAAGAAAAGGGGAGAGAAGAGGAGGGGAAGAGAGATGACTTCTTTAGCAAAAGTTTCCACTGAGGAAATTTCTTCAATAAATTCAGAATGACTACTACCCTGCCAAGTCTGGCTCTCTGATCACTCTGACCATGAATCATTGGGTTAACAATGATCTCAAGGGATCTCCTAGGGGAAACTATCAGAAAAATATCAGGATGTTCCTGGGTCCTCTTCTCTTCTCCTTCATCTGGTACTTTCATCAAATCCCATGAATTATATTATCATCTCTATGTTAATAATTTTCAAATCTGTCTAATCTATTCTAACTTTTCTGGTGACCTCTAATTAATTTCATATCTTCAACTGTCTTTCCAATATCTCAAAATGGACGTCCAGTAGAAATCTTTATTTTCAACACATCAAAAACCAAAACTCATTGTCTTTCCCCCTGCCCTCCCTAGAACTTCCATCTCCCACAAACTCTTCTTACTAGAGGGCAAGCCCATCCTCCTACTCCTAAGGGCTCATAACCTTAATTGACATCCTCAACTCTTCACCATCCTTTCACCCTTTCTTCTCTTATGCAATCTGTTGACAAGGACAAAAGATTTCCTCTTTGCAACATCTTTCAAATACATCTCCTTATTCTCTATTACTGCCACTATTAGTGTAAGACTTCATCACCTCATGCCTTGATTACTACAATAACCAGATGGTATTCCTGCCTCAAGTTTCTTCCCACTCCAATTCATTTAGCCACCACAGTAATTTTTCTAAAGCTCACATCTGACCATGTTGCATCCCTTTACTCAATAGTCAATTGCTCTCTATTTCCAGGATCAAATATAAAATCCTGTTTGGCATTCAAAGCCTTTCATAATATAAATCCTTTCCGTCTTTTTAGCCTTCCTACATACATCTTATCCCCTGCCATGTATTCTTCAATCTAGTGACCCTGATGTTTTTGATGTTCTCAAATAAAAGACAGGGCATCTCTGGGCTTAATGTGCTTTCTATTTATTTTCCAACCCTGAAATATTGTCTCTCCTCATTTTTGTCTACTAATTTTACTGACTTCCTTCAAGGCCCAAATAAAAATCTATCTTCTATAGAAGTCCTTCTAAACTCCTTTTAATTCCAGTGTTGTCTTCTTCTTTTTCCTTTTTGTTCTATATAGCATATTTGTACACTTTATTTAATTGTGCCGACTTAAGTTGTGAAATGGCCTTCTAATGTTTTAGTGGAATGCCTGACACATAAAAATTCGGTTAATAAATATTTCTTGACTGATTTATATTTAGATTTTTTCATCTTTTAAAAAAATTGTTTTAGAGTCAATGGTGAAAAATTATCCTTGCATATGTTTTGAAAATAAAAAGCTTCAATAAAAAAAACTTCCTTAAAAGATTATATTTAAAAGTAGATGGGATGGAACTGTGTACCAACACACTATTATTCTAATAAATCGGGGCGGGGGGGAGTTTTAAAAAAACTTTTTAAAAAAATTTTGTTTTATTAAGATTTACTAGATAGATTAACACTGGAGTCCTCATTTAGCATATATCACATATGGTACTCAAACATGTAGTGCTAAGTTTAGTTGGAAATATATACCATTCCCTGAGATATTCACAATATTATAAAGCCATCATACTTAGCAAGACATTTAAAAACCAAGTGTTTGTTGTTTAAAACTACATAAATGAGTTACTTATAAAAGCTTCTCTTATCTGTGCACTTTTTTAAAAATTGGGAAACAGAATTAAGAGGATCTTAATTCGTTAAAAATATAAAAATGTAATATTTTCCAAAGAGTTTTTCAAGGAAAATTGATTGACATATAGAAGAAAGAAATGTATTACATTTCAACAAATCTTGGCATAATTGGAAAACAGGACTGAAAAAATTACTATCATAATTTGCTATATAGCAAATGATGACTTCCTCCATCTAGAAGTAAAATCTATCTGAATTATGATAGTCATAAAAAAGTATCAAATTATCAACTGAAAAATTAGACTTTCAAAAACTGCTCTCAGTGTTAAAATTAAATTAACAAAAATAACAAAGCATATTAAAACTACACTGTCATTAAAAAAATTAAAAGAGATATATAACTTTTTGTTGTTTTTTTTATAAAAATGGTACCTTATTCTTTTCAATTATTTTTGTTTTATAAGGTATATTAATAATATCAAATGTATACCATTTACAAATTAACACATCTATGTAAACATACATATATATGCATATCTGTGTGTGTCAATATAGTTATCACATAGATGTATATATCATGCTCTAAAATTTTAAACTTGGGCATGTTTTAAATGAACTTCCTTTACAGTGGTGAAAATAAATCAAAGATCAACAGAAGATTGTTTGAGGAAGAAAAAAATTACTGACACGATTAAAAATGTCTCTCCACCTCCAAAGTATATCACTAGAAGTTGGGATAATATACTTGACAGTTTTGAAGTAGTTGTTCTGATAGGCCAAACAATGAAGACATAATGTGAATGAATGAATGAAAAAACACTTATTAAACACCTGCTATATTCCATACAATAAGTTAAATACTAAGGATATGAAAATAAACAAGATTGTCCCTGATCATAGCCCTTAAGGCCACTCTGCTGGATGGGTAGAAGGAGATGATACTCCTCAGAATGAGTTTTAACTGTGACTACTGAAACATGGGGTTGATAAAAAAGCAAGAATGACTAGTCTATCGGGTTTTTAGTAAAAACTGCTTAGGGAAATTCAGCACCAAAAACAGTAGGGGCTTTTTAGCTCTAACAAAGCCTAAAGCATCTCCTAAAGCTCCTACTGTATTTGGATCATTCAAAGAAAGTTATAGAGGGAAGAACAAAGGAGTGGAGTTCATGAGTTCTTGAGAATTTGTGTAGACTCATTTGACAATCAAAAGGACAAATGAAAATCACTGGAGTTGCCCAAATGATATACTATGCAATTAATACCACAATGGAACCCAAAGGTATTTCTTTTCCAGTGACAGAGAGGGAAGGAAGCTGGAATACTTCTTCATACCAAAAAAATAACAACTTTCTGTGACTCATCATAAAGGCAGATGGTATCCGGTGGATTACAAGAGGACACAGGGAACTGAACAAAATCATTACACTCATAACTACTGCCATTCCTAAACTTATCAATGTGGTAGACAAAGCAGTCCAGGTTTATGATCAATGGTATGGGGTGATGGATGATCTTTTTATGAGGCTACTAGGTGGTACAATGGACAGAGCACTGGACCTAATGTCAGAAGAACTGAGTTGCAGTATGTCTTTAGTTACTAGCTGTATGAACCAGCCAAAATCTCTTGCCCCATATGCCTCATTTTCTTCATCTGTAAAAATGAGAATAATAATAATAGCACATTCCCCAGGGTTGCGATATGGATAAAATGAGATTGATACATAAACTGTAAATCTTAAAACATTACATAAAGGCTGTAACTGTTGTTTCTATTTCTACTTCCCTTTTGGGGGGCACTGATGTAGAAAATTACATTAAAGATGTAATGATGACCAGGCTATATCAGGTCATGCTACCGCAGATCCAGATGAGTAACAAAATGGGGAAAATCAAATCTAAGAAAATGCAAGAATCAGTAAGTCAAGCTTTGGCCAAGTTTTGGGTAATATTGTGGATAGAGAAAACCCAGAAAATTCCAAGCAGTCCAGGACACAGGGTAGCAGTCTAGGATAAGGTATTGTTACTTCCCCTTTCTTATTATCTATAGAAGGAAACCCAGAGACTTATTTAACTATTTCAGGCTTCAGAGACTCTACATCCCCATCAGAATTGACCCAGGATGGTCCATGTTTTACCAAGTTCAGCTTTTTAGTAGGACCTAGAAAAGACTACAGCCCTGAAATATTTAATGTAGGTTGTCCATTAGTGTCTCTTCTTGGGGATTTATGATCTTGTAGGGACCATGTTTAGGGATTTTTTTTTTTTTAATAAAAGTGGGCCTTTTGAAAGGTATGAATTTCCCAAAGCAGCCAATCACAATTGTACTTTTGAAAAGCAGATGCTCACCTGTTACTAGATCCTAATTGCCACTAAACAGATAACACATATATCACCCTTTGTTCAGAGTTACCTGTGAGTTGGGTGATGCAAGGTAATGACTCTCAAAAGATTACTTAGGACCCAGGAGACTTCTATTAATAAATGAAGATGGTTCGTCATTCAAAATCATGCTTCCCTGGATCCCTCTGACATTATTAGTTCTTTCCACAGTCTGTGCCTGTACCAGAAGTAAAGGCCTCCACACTAGGCCTGGTAAGAGAGAATATGCAAAACATACTTCAATCATGTCTAAACCTATAAGAAGGGATAGATACTTTAGAGAACAGGAGTTCTGGCAAGTGGGGTGGGGTGAACTCCAGGATGAATGGCTGGCATGTGAGAGAGTTTAGAGGGACAGGGTAGATTTCCATCAACACCGATTGCGAGGCCTGTGATTGGCCAAGTGGTCTGAGGCCTGGAGTGTAGGACTAGACAATCTGATTCTCCTCTTTGAAATTAGGACCACTGACTTTGCCAATGCTTCCCACTGAATAAAGTTGTTTTAGGATCATGTTAGTATCCGTCAGAAACACTATATGCTCTTCACTGAATTAAATATCAGAGCCATTAAAAGAACAGCAGAGTTTAGAGAGTGGGTCAATTGCTAATATGGCAGTAATTCTGAGTGGCTAGTGAAGGTAAGGGCAATTCCTTATTTAGCCCCTCTGAAAGAAGAGGGGTGGGACGGGAGGAGGGAGAGGGAGAGAGATTTAATATCATCTCCTTGATGAGATCTTATAAAAGAAAGGTTTTGGTAGATAAGCCAGAAAACACTGAGTGGGTGGCAGTATCGGTATCAACTGAGACGCTGGGACAGGTTGCATACAACAGACTTATGACCTTTTAGCCACTTTGTTACAGATGCATGATGAACTGTTGACTATACTGAAGACGTCATCATATGTGCTATGGCCCTGATATTTCTGGTGCTGTTCCAGCTCATTATCACTACCTTACATCAGAAAACCTATTGTATAGTACAAAGATTTGGTATGGCCTAACAAATGAACCAGATTGTTTGGTCCTTTCAAAGCAGGACAGGAAAATAAATTAAACTTCTGGCTTCTGTTCTCTACTTTTCCTCTTTTTTCCTTTCTGATGACTTAGGAGGACTACTCAAAATATTCCTCCTTAATGCTGCATATGTGTAAATGGAGGATGGTTCTCTAAAACCCTATTGCTATAAATGTAGTGATATTTGGGACATAATCTGAGCCCCTCTATTATGGTTTGCTCCTGAGACATAATTAGCCATTGTTTTCTGGTTATACATCAGTATTTTTATCTCTTACACAGAGATTACTGTTATCAGAATATATGCAGGCTATTTGTATCCACATTCTACCCAAATGACAAATGGAAGGAAATGGGGAAGCTATCTTTTAACATTCATCCCTGTCTCAGCATTCCACAGGTTTACCCAGACTGCATGGGATGGTTCAATGGGATGTATAACATGGAAATATCTTCACACCAAATGGATGAGTAGGAGTCACCAACTACAAGCATTCCAGTGAGATAAAAGGACCATTACATCCTGAAACCCTCCAGGCCTTGCCATCTGCCCGCTGCTGTTTTTCATACACCTGGGCACTATCACCTGACCTGTTGACATACCCTTAAGGTGCTGCTGCACTGTTAGGAATTCTGAGTTTTTCCACTTAACTTATAGTTCAAATTTATGTACTGTCTTTCACCAATTTAATACATCGTTTCTTGAAAGCAATGTCTTTTTTTTTTGTAAGCACTTTGTAAGCACTTACCAAATGCCTTTTTATTCACTTATCCATTCATTCTGTTAAATGTAATTTCAATGTACCATCTATGCCTACATTATTTTCCTTTTGAAAAATTTCAATTAAAAAAAAAATTACAGGGTTTAAAAAGAAAGCCAAATGGCTCAGTTTTTTTCACTGTTTTTTCTCCCTACTGTTTTTTCACTCAGGGCCAGAGTACAGTTGTCTTCATCCTTAAATCTTTCTCATAGTCACATATATATATATATATATAACAACCAGCAATTTTTATATTAACTTTACCTGAATATTATTCAATCTCTCTGGTACCCTATACCAGGACCTCTCTCTCTCTCTCTCTCTCAACAATTCTCACATGGGTTTTAAAAATCAAGTCATTTAAAAAAGTTGTGAAAATACATTTGAAATTTAAAAGCAAGAAGCAATTTTTATTCCTGCTTTACTATGACAATCTTCTTTGACAACACCGATCTATATCTGGAAAAGAATACCATACTTTGTCACTTCAAACAAAAAATAAGTGTCAAATCTGTGTCCTCAAAGTTGTAATCTTGTGTAAGTAGTTTATGGAAGAAAACTAAATTGACAGTTTGTTAAATGGTATAACATATTGACCTAATTGAGAAAGATGAATTTGTTCAGAGAACAGATACTACATATACCTATTTTAAAATGATCAGAGCCTGCTAATAATTGGATATTTAGATTCAGAGGAGAAAACACAATTCTCAAATGAATAATGAAGATAACTTCTAAGTCTTCCTTTATGTCTCTAAAATTTTTACTTAATTACATATGCATTTAAATTCCCAACTACTTTTAGTTAATTCCCAAATAATTTTTAAAATTCTGTAGTTGTTTTGTAGGAAATCTCTTTCATTTCCTATATGAACATACTGAAATATTATTGTGTTTTTAGGGAAAACAAATATGAAGATTACTGAGAAAGATTGGAAGACAAGTAAAAATGCAGAAGGGCAAAGTAGAACCAAAACAGTATACTGATGACTACAATAATTTAAGTAAGATGGCACTATAGAACACCATCAATCAAATCAACAAAATGATCAATATTGGTTCTACATGACTGACGATGGAATGAATTTCCTTCCACTTGGTAGAGAGCCGATAAGCTAAAGATACCATATACCTGGTAGCTATATGTTACAAGATTAGAGTTTTGTTAGTTTTGGCAAAGAACAAAAGTTCTATGGGGAAAGACTACTAGAAAGTGACTGAGGCAAACAACAAAATGCATTATTAATAAAACAGCTTTTAGAAAAAGAGAGGAAAACAAATAATAGATACTCATACAATCTAAGTATATCTATTTTTTTGACTTTAACATAACGACTTAGGTATATGGGAAAACAAGTATCACTTCAGTTATAGAGAAAGAAAATAATGGAAAGAAAAATTTGTCTCCTTAATTTTACTGTTGCTTCTTTAAACAAATGTATACTTTTCAGTACAGAAATATATGAAGTTTTTACTCTGGAAAAGGGACAAAATTAGGGGAGTCATCAACTCTTTCTAATCTCATAACCACTAACCTTTTTTTTTTTTTAAATCACTTAACTTCTAAGTGAAACTATGCTTATTTATATTATTCTAGAGAGATAGATCGTTGTATACTAAGAACCTAAAAGAAGTGGAGAGATGTAAGAATCAGCTTACATATTATCTTTCTAGAAATATGTATTACTCAATAACAGGTGATTAAAATTTCCAGAATAATATCCTAAGATGAAAAAATAAAATAATGTCCTACATTAAAATATCAATTTGTTATGTCAAAGTATATTTTTAATTTCCTCCCTGTAACATTCTTTAAGTTGAAGAGAAGCAAGTTATTATTATTCCTATTTGTCAAGAAAGAAATTGAGACATGGAATCATTAAATGACTTGCTCAATATATCAGTGAGTAACCTACTTACTAGAATACCAGTCCCCTGACTCCCAATGCTTTTTCCAGTAACTATAATACTGTCTTTTTAATATTATTTAATATTGAAATATTTGCACATTTTATTACTTGTACAGGAATAGCAAATCATGAAACAAACAAAAAAGAATTTATTGAAAATGAACAAAGTATCACTTTAAAAAGTCCTACTTGGGTAAAATAATAAAGTCCTCTAAAACCTGTTTTAAAAAATGCATTGTTGAAAGGCCAAAGTATTTACTAAAAATTATTCTTTTACCATACCCACCTTTAAAAAAAAAACACACTCTAAGGCTATTTTAGCGTGGGTTCAATGATATATTTCATAACACATACACAATACATACACCAATTAAGAAATCATAAACATAAAGTGTTCTGACTCAAAACCATTGTTGGTCTTGTTCATTTCAGCCAGGTTACAACCATGACAACAGTGAGACAATTTGTCACTAGGTATTCTCAAAGACTTGAAGTGTAGTAAGACTTGCCAGGGCCTGTGATTTTCTCCTCATTTAATATACCTGCCAAAAACAACTGTAAGGGGCCAAGGCAGTGACCATTTTTCAATCTCCCTGGGCTCCAATGCCTCAGTTACAAAGTACCAAAAGAGGACATTGGTATCTCATAACCTTTCCAACTTGGATCTAAAATACTAGGTGATACTAGTACTTTTTATCTAAAATCCCTAAATATATAACATAGAAAGAATAGTTCAAATGAAGTAGACAAAGATTTTCAAATCCTTAAAAGATCTAAGTGACTGCTTATTAAATAGTATATTCATGAAAATAAATGGTAATATACAGTACAATATGCAAGAGAAAAATTGTTGAGAAACTTTTTGTCATTCAATTTTTAGCATAAGATGAAATATCTTTAAATACAGAAGTCTCAGAACAAATATTTAACAGAATATCAGCCAAACCAATCTAGGAGAAATAACAGTATTCACTTTTTTCCTTTGAAATATCTATAAGGCAGAATATAAAGTAGCTTATATATGAAACAAAACAGTAGAGAAGAGAAAATTTGTAACATTCAATGGTACTTACCTATCCATTGAGGGAGCTATTGGAAGTCCATTCTGAAGTCCACTTAATCCAACTAAGCACCCAAGATACCTGTTCAGTTTTGTACCAGAAACAAGTTGGCCTCATGTAGCTTGATAAATCTGCTTCCTTGCCAGGTAAGGAAGGAACCTTTGTGGTACTGTATTCTATCATGAAACAATCAAGCTAAATCAGTAAGGAGTTGCTTGGCTCTGCCCCTACCCTGCTCTCATTTCTAACTGGTTACTGGAAATGGCCTCAGGCACTATCCGCAAAGTAGCAGAGGCTGACAACCGGGGCACTGAGAAGTAGCAAGTAAGGAACCTAGAAAGGAACCTGAGAGATAAAGCAACACGAAGGGAGTTTACATGGGGAGGAAAAAGGGCTTTGATAATTTGCCTTGGGATTTTGTTTTTAAAAAGAATTGTGATCACTGGATTACCAAACGTAAATACTAGATTCTTGAGTCTTAATTTCTGAGGTCCTACAGAGTAGCATAAGAAATTCTGCAATGTGATCTGGCAAAATAGAATATTGAAATCAAATAGTGATATTTTATAATGTTACTTCTTTTGATAGCCAAATTTCTCAAAAACAAAAATTTCCCTAAGTACACAAAATACATAAGTATTCTGAATATCACAGATAATATAGCATCTCATTACATGGCTGTTTCATTGATAATAATTGTGTCATCATGACAGCAATAATAGTTACATTATTAAATTTTATCTTGATATCTACCCAAGTCTGATTTGCCTTCTTCCCTCCTATATTGAAGGAAAAAGTAAAAACGGACCTTTACCTGAACATTAGAATACTATGCTAGTAAGCCACAGTAACAGAACTGATTCCCACGGGAGCCAGCTAATTTCACAAAACAAAAACTGTTAGCCTGTATTTATTAATTCATGTATTCATTCCACAAATGTCTGAAGGCTTAGTATAAGCATGACACTATAGCAGATACAAATATAAATCTTTCAAGTCAATTATATATCACTCCCCCTTACACATTCTACATTCCAGGCTAACTAGACTACTAACATCTACCAACTCCATACCTTTACCCAGGCTACCAGCTCTTTACCACATAGGACAGTTAAAGATGTGTGTCCTCTAGGGTTCTGTCCTGGACCCTCTTCTCTTCTCCCTCTACTCGATTTTATGAGCTCCCATGGTTTCAATTGTCATTTGTAGGCAGATAAATTCTCAGATCTACTTACTCAGTCTAACCTCCTGCCTGACGTCCATACTCATATCAGATAGACATCTCAAACTCATACAAAACTAAACTCATCTTTCCCTTTAAATTCTCCCTACTTCTAAATGTCCCTACTATCCTCTTAGTCACTCAGGATCACAACAAATATATTCAACTCCTCCTCTTTCTACTTTCATATCCAAACTGTTACCAAGGCCTGTCAATTTTATTGACTTCGTGATAACATATATACATTACTACTGTCAAAATTTTTTTTATTATTTTTATCATTTTGTCTTTGCATTATTTTTATTTAATGAATTAATTTTTAATCTCCATTTAAATCTACATCTTCTAATACCTTAATCATTACTCTTACAGCATTCTTATCCATAAAATATTGTACTTATTTTTAAATTCTTTATTACAAAGTGATCAATTTTTATATGTGCCAAGAATGCTTAGACATAAATCAATAACATTTTTATCCCTATTCAATTTTAACTACAGGTCTCAAATTTAGCTTTTTCAGCATTCTATTTTATCTGCAACTTTTTTCTTTTTTTTTTCCTGGCTTGTCCAGTTCTATTTGTAGAATAGTGAAATTTTCTATTAAGGTTACACTGCCTAAATCAGAGATGTCAAACATTAATGCTACTAAAGGTAGTCTAATCAGATTAAAATATAATTGGGAAAGATTTAATAAAATATAATAAATATTTTAATATTTAATAAATAATAAATAAAAATACAATGAATCATATACATATATCTAAACATATATACACATATACATATAACACTACACTTTAAAATTTGCTCAATATGAAACCTGAAAGAATATTTATGTATGGATTAGTGGCCTCCATTTCAATTTGAATTTGACACCATTAAATCTTCAACTTAGTTACTATGGCATTTATTTAATATATATTTCATATTGTTACTATTTTGTTGTCTTTGGAACTTTTAAGCATGAAAAGGGATATTACTTCCCTATTCATCTTTCTTAATGCTTCCTACTTTTAATTCAATTATGTCAACTATCCTGATAGCATGTACTGATTACAAAGAAAAAATTTGAGTCCAATTTGTCATTTGAAAAGACCACTTCCACTGGCTTTGAAGGAGAGTGGGGATGGAGAGAGTGTTCCCAAGTGCAGAACTCTACATTTAATATTACATTTTAAAAACACACTGCTTAGTTTTATAGACTTTTTTCCCCCTTTCCCCTTCTTTTTTCTCATTAAAAAAAAAGTCTTTATATAAATGACGATTCTTTGGGAAAGAAAGTATTTCAAGGGAAAATTCAGGTGATGAAATGTCAATCAGAGGAAGACTGACATGTTCAGTGTGGACTCCACTGATTAGCTAGTAAAAATAGGTTATAGATCATTCATTATACCTGTCTGACTTCCTTTAACAGTACTAGAATAAGAGTAAAAGAACGGCAGATCTTAGATTTACTCAGGATTGGGATTTGGAGAGGCAAAGCATAAGGTAAGTGACATTAGAATGCAAGAGAATATGAAACTGAAATGATTAGAAAGAGGAAAATAAGGTAAATGGTGGACTAAAAAAACAACAAGCAATAAATAATTAGAAATAAAGAATAAGTAGATTTAGAAAAAATGATGCAGTGGGAGACAGGAAGACAATATTATTACCTAAGAGACCAATTTCAAAGTTCTGGATCCTGGCAGTCAATTAGTAATGAATAACAGAAGATTAAAGGCAGGAGTAATATAAAGGTAAAGATCATGGGAATAGAAGTAATTATGATAAAAGCCATTTATCAAGATTTTCCATTTAATTGAGTTTTTCCTACAAAAAATTTCTTTAAAAAAAAAAAAAAAAAAAAACAAACAAACAAAAAAAAAAAACCAATAAGTAGCTGGCTCATTTTGAATACTATTTTAGCCCAGGAGGAAAAATCTATTCTTCTCATAATACCCATTTCAAAACTATGAAAACAATCAACTCTAAAAGAATTTCCTATAGTCCTTAAAACATGTCAACTTTTCTGATTGTACACTAAAGGAAGGACAGCTTTTCAGGCAGTTCTGACTTGCCAACATTTTATTCAGTTACAAATGATGACTGAGTAATCCCTCACAAATGAGAAGGATTTTCCATGACTTACAAGTTTTAAATGGTTGAGGTCAAACTGGGATCAGCAGGTTTTGCCACAATTAGGAAAGAAACTTCCACATATGGAAATTGGATTTGGATATTCAGTTTGCTCTTTCATCATTCTCTTTTCATCATTTTATTTTGGCCATGAAGTTCTCAACAGTTAAATATATTTTCCTCCACTGAAGTTCTATTCTTATTTTTAAAATCAGAACATAAAGATTGTCTTGATTTCCTAAGTTTGGAAAGGTTCATCTCCAAGAGGTTGAAAAAAGAGGTGATAGTTTCATGAGTTGTGGCCTCCCGGAATTTATCTACTAATGTAACGAGGCTATAGGATTTTCATTATTGGGGTGACTACGAACATTTGATAAAATAAGAAATCTTAGAGTATTAAAGTTTCTACAGGATCACAGAGTTAGAAGAGTTCTTAGAATTCATCTAGTCCGATCATCAATTCCTGTATTCTATAGATTAGTAATTTGAAATATAAAGTTAATTAGCCCAAATATAAACAGATTTTAGGTAGCAAAGACAGGGTATGAACTAGAAAGGTCTCCTTCATTTCATCTTTATGACATCACTGTAAAGACAGAATCCAACTTTACTTCACTTGCCTTCTAGATTAAGTTTTCTTCTGGGAGCCCCAGGACATGACACCAACATAGACTCTACTTGTGCTTGCTTTCAGAGTCCCCTGAGATATGGGTTACAGGATAGCCTGATTTGTAGCTGGGTTTCCAAACAACAGGATCCAGAAAAAAGCCAGCTTCCAGAAGCCCTAATGACAGCAGTACCAATTTGCCTATCTCCAAACAGTGCCACCAACAGAACAAAAACTTTCTAATCATTTGCTTTTCTGCCAGCTCAGCACTCACCATTTACTGAAACTCCTACTGGAATTCATTCACAGTGGTTAGCAGGGGTCCTCTTATTCTCCCAATCCTAGCTACATTCCAATGTCAATAAGCAAAACCTCCTTCAAATGCCTATTACCTACTGTCTCTTTATCTAATTCCATCCTAATTCACCAATTATCACACACTCATGCCTCCCCCCCTTGTGCCCTCTGAAACTCCCATTCTGTAACTAAAACTTCCTTTTATTTTCAACTTCCTTCTCTTCTACACTGTTCATCTTCTGGCAGTCACAGAGAACTGGACTTCTGATCATTCTTTTATCACTCACCATCCTTCTTGATACCAGTTTTACTTTTTCTCATATGAAAAGACTCTTTGGTCCCAATAGTGGAGACAAAATACTCCTTGCTCCCCCTTCTACTCCTCCATCACTCATTAAACTTCTTCTCCTTTGAGGTTCTTACTGCCTAAATGTATCAACTAATTCATATCTTGATAATCAACCTCCCTAAAGCCATTGCTTTTTCCTCTAAAATTTCTTTGTATCTTGTATATGTACAATAGATCAAACCCATTAGAATGTAAGATCATAGAGGACAGGAACTATCTTCACTTTTGGGTCCCCAAAACTTAGCATGGTTCTTAGAACCTATCAAGATCTTAATAAACAAATTGCTGGCTGAGTAATTGAAATGCTGTCCCAAAGATACTGAGTTTCTTGGAATTTTTGGAAGAATTTCATTTGATTCAACTCATATTAATATTTACCAAGCACCTACATACAACATGGCACCACTAAGCTAAAGTTACAAAAGGATTTCCTAGAATCCATTCTCACTGGTTTACAATTCAAGAGAAGGATAGATAAACAGAAATAACTCTGATACAAGGGAGTTTGAGAAATGTCAAGTAGTGTGAGAATGAAAAGGAACAATCATTTTCTGCTATGGGAAGGAGAGTGGATCAGGAAAATGCTTTATGGCAAAGGAAGATCTTGAGTTGGACTTTAGATAAAGGACTCTCCACTTCAATAGGTAGAGACTGGGAGACAGGAAGAAAGGAAAGGGAGTCTTATTGAAAACACTTCATAAATTGTCAATCTCAATTATTTTTCTCTTTTTCTCTCTCCTTCTCCCCACAACCAGACATGCTACACTTTGTTAGTGCTCTCATCATATCCCATAACTTAATTATCATTTCTATGCAAATGACTGCCTCCTAAATCTATATGTTCAGCACCTCTCTCTTCTCTCCTGGACTCTAGTGCTGTGTCACCATTTAGCTATCTACTAGACATTTATACCTGGAGTCCACATAGACATTTCAAACTAAACATAACTAAAAGTGACTTCCCCATTCACCTCTTTTCCTGACATCCCTATTTTTGTCAAGGACACCACTATCTTTCATCACTTTCATCAAATTTATAACTGAAACCCTAATTTTTCCCAACACATCTAAAACAATTATTAATGCTTACTGATTCTACTCGTATAGTCTCTCACATCTTTCCTTTCTCTCTACTTATACGGCTAAAGATCTAATCACTTCTTGACAAGACTTCTGCAATGTTTACTAATTTGTGTCACTACTTTAAGCCTATCCTCTTTCCAACTGTTCCTCCATAAGCTACCAAACTATCTCTTTTCTAAAAAATTTTTCATGAGGGATGTCTCTCTGAGAGGGGAAAAGGTACACTGAAAAATTTAGGTGACATACAACAAAAAATATTAACAATTATATTTTTAAGTGTTAATCAGAAAAAGAATGACAAGCAGTGTCAGTCCTTGGCACATAGTAGACACTTTAAAAACACACATTAATAAAGGGGTTAAGAATGAAAAGTGAAGGATGACATCTAGATTTCTAACTAGGGTGACTAGGAAGATGGAGGGGGAAAGTGAATATAGCACCCACTTGTGCCTGACACTATATTAAACAGTCCCCCCCCCCCCAAACAAACAAACAAACAAACAAAAACCCAAATATTTCATGTGATCTTTCACAACTACTCTGTGGGATCATTCTTATTGTAATCTCCACTGTAGAGTTGAGAAAATGAAAGCAAACAGACTCTGTTAAGTGACTTGCCCAGGATCACACAGCTAGTAAGAATCTGGATGAGGCCATTTGACAACCGAAAATAATAACTTGAATGATAAAATAAGAAGCCAAATTGAAGAGCAAGAAGAGAGTGAGCAAAGGAAATGAAGGCACTGATTATAGATGGTCTCTTCATTTGGAATAAGGGCGAAGGAGAAAATGATTATATTAGTTATTAAGGTTTTCTTTATATTGAATTTAAATGTGCTTTTCTACTGACCTTAGATTGACCCTTCAGAGAACAAATTTATGCAATTAAACAAAAAAAAAAAAAAAACAAAAAAAACCCTAACCCTCATCTACTGAAGCAAGGTTGTCCCTGGGATAGTGACTGAAGACTATACAGAATCAACACACCTCCCCTGCCACATGACAGAACCACATACTCTAGGAGGAAATACCTATCCTAGAGCAAGATCATAAAGGAGTAGGCTTTAGAAATCAAACCAAAAAAGAAAAACAAAACAGGAAATAATCACTTAGATTCCAGAGACACAAGAACCTAGAGGAAACTTCCTAATAGAAATTTTAAGTGTATTTCCCACGAACATTTCAACTTCAATACATGTAAAATAGAACTTTTTTCATTATTATTATGATTACAAGCCTTACAAAGCTGGAAATGTATATCTTTATGTATTTAAGAGTTTTTGCCTGTCACCTATACAATCTGAATTCTCTCAAAAATGAACAAAAATATAACTTATTGGTTAAAAAAAAAGGAAGGGAAAAAAAAAAAACCTCTCTTTCCCCCCAAACCCATTTCTCTTCAGGTCCACATTTTCCCTCTCACCACAGACCCAATGAGTTGCAAAATCTTGATGTTCCTATATTCACCACTACTCTCATATATGATTCCTTTTTGCTTCTCATAAATACCACTTCTTTTGTTCAGGGCTTCACTTGTTCCATTGCCAACTACTGCCAAAGCCCTCCTAATTAGTAACATGTCTCCCCACTCCAATCTATCCTCAAGTTCAGATCTGAATATATCAATCCCCTACTCCATAAAATTCTATATTGCCTCTAAGAAAAAAAAATAAGCTTCTTTTCATGTTGTAAAGCCTTTCAAATGCTATTAGTCAATAAGCTTTTATAAAGTATTTACCATGTGTCAGGCAGTGCCCTAAGCACTAAGGGATATAAAGAAAAGCAAAAAAGGGTCCATGCCCTCCAGAAATTCATAATCTAATGGGGGAGACAACAAATATATACAAACAAGATACAAGTTTGAGAAGTAATTAAAAGCAGAAAGCCCCAAGAATTAAGAAGTGGGGAAAGCCCTCTTATAAAAGATGAGATTGTATTTGGTACTTTGATAGACAACTGAAAAATGTAGCATGAGTTTTCAGTACTTGATGAAAACTAGGCAACAAAGTAGTCAGAAATGAAAAGGAAGAGGCATTTGAGGAATGGAGGAATAGCCAGAGAAGAATGAAGCCAAAAGACAGTATCTTATCTAAGGAACTTCTAGGAAGCCAGTGTCACTGGATAAAAAGTTGGGGGGGAGGGAGAAGCTCAAGGGTGGTAGTTTAAAGTCTAAGACTGGAAAGGGGAAGAGTGGCTTGTACCCCGACTACCACACAAGGACTTGTCTTTGATACTGGTGATGACAGCCGTAGGGGTATGGACCAACACATTAGGAAAATCACTTTCATGGCTAAATGGAGGATGGATTGAAGCAGAAAGACTTGCAGCAAACAGACCGACCAACTGGCTTTTGCAGTAGCCCCAATGTGAGGCAGTGAGGGTCTGCACCACAGTAGTAACAATGTCAGAAAGGAAGGGGTAGGTTCCAGAAATGTTGCAAGTAAAACTGATAATCTATAGGTGTCTGAGGAGGGATGAAAAGGTTTGGAAGAGTGGCTATAGAGAATAGGAACCTCAACTAATGAGGGAGGCACAGAAGGACGGCTTAACAGCAGTAAGGGGTCACTTGAGATTGTAGAACATCAATCTGTAGTAGATCCAGTTAGAACCATGGAATGACTTTCTCCACCTACTTCCACCAGTGCATGTGTAGGAGTGAAGGCAGCTGGTGATGGAAGTGATTCAAGGCTTCAGTCTGGCCCAGCATAACTGGTGATAGCATAAGGGAGCCAGGGCTTTTAGAGGAAAAAGGACAATGTCAAATTGAGCAATTCACCAATGAGTCAAGCAGGGAAAGAAAGAAAGGTGAGACCGGCGTGACGGCTAGAAGAAAAATGAGGGATAAAATATGACATATAGATCTGGAGAGCAATTTGGAACTAGGCACAAAAAGTTATCAAACTGTACATACCCTTTGATCCAGCAGTGTTTCTACTGGGCTTATATCCCAAAGAGATCTTAAAGGAGGGAAAGGGACCCACATGTGCAAAAAATGTTTGGGGCAGCCCTTTTCTTAGTGGCAAGAAACTGGAAACTGAATCAGTTGGAGAATGGCTGAATAAGTTATGGTCTATGAATGTTATGGAATATTATTGTTCTGTTAGAAACAATCAACAGAATGATTTCAGAAAGGCCTGGAAAGACTTACATGAACTGAGACTGGGCGAAATGAGCAGGACTAGCAGATCATTATACACAGCAACAAAACTATACGAGGATCAATTCTGACAGACGTGGCTCTCTTCAACATTGAGATGATTCAAACCAATTCCACTTGTTCAGTAATGAAGAGAGCCATCTACACCCAGAAAGAGGATCTATGGGAACATAGCATTCTCACTCTCTCTGTTGTTTGCTTGCATTTTGTTTTCTTTTTCAGTTTTTCTTTTTCTTCCTTCTTGATCTGATTTTTCTTGTGCAACAAGGTAACTTTATAAACATGTATACATATATTGGATTTAACATGCATTTTAACATATTTAACATGTATTGGACTACCTGCCAGCTAGGAGAGAGGGATGGGGGAAGGAGGGGAAAAATTTGGAACAAAAGATTTTGCAAGAGTCAATATTGGAAAAATTACCCGTGCATACACTTTGTAAATAAAATGTTTTAATTTTTTAAAAATTGAATTAAATTTTTAAAAATTAAAAAAAAATTACAAATAGAGTCTGGCAGAAGGCAAAGGGAAATGTAAAACCAATAAATTAGTGTTATATAATGGAATTTATTTCAGAGTTCTTCAACAGAGAGGTGACATAGGTGTGATAACAGGATCAAGGGTATGACCTTTGCGCAAGGCTGAAGCAGAAGGGAATAGTTAAGTTATGGGGAATGAGCAGGTTAAGAAACTGGGAGATTTGGTGTTGGGGACTAACAGGAGGTGTGTTATTATGAGGGCATGAGATATAGAAAAAAGATTGTGAGCCAGGTATTAAACCCCTGAGGAAGGAAGTGTCCCGAAGGTCTGTAAGACACAGCTACCAGACTTTTGACTGGGTGGAAGACGTGGACCTAAAAAGAGGAGAGGTTACAAAGTGAATGGGGACAGAAGGAAAACCTGAAAGTAGCAATTGAGAAAAAGGAATATTCTCACTATATCTCCCTAACCCCAGTAACCTCAGGGGAATGAATGAAAATATAGCCAGTGCTAAAAAGGACAGGCAGGAAGGTTGTGTCATCACAGAGGAACCAGGTGTCAGTGGCAGCCAGAGATGGAAGAAGCAGGAAAGGAGATTTAAGATGAGAGCAAGTTTGCTGCCTATGGAACAGGCATTCCAAGGGCATAGTTGAAGAAATGCATAGCATGTAGTTGGGATTTTGAAGTGAGCAAGTTGAGCAGAGAGAGAATAAGGAATTTGATAGTGGTAGATGAAGAAGAGGGTTTAGATGATGACTTACAGAAGCTATGACCAGAGGTGAATTTCTTAATCAATAAGAAAAAGCATTCTCTCCAATTCCTAGCAGAGGCTAAAAATCAGGCAGAAAGCAAAAACTGCATGAAATGGAAGGCAAAGAGTTAGATGGAAGAACTCTCATTTCTTCTCTCCTCTTCCCTCTAGAGGTTCCTACCCCTACTGGAGGTTGGAGATCAAGCAAGAGATGGGAACCGCAAGATGGAAAGCCTCTCTTCTCAGAGTATACATAACATGAGATGAAAGGCACACAGATGCACTGAACATGATGAGTGGAAGGCCCCAAGTTCCTTCTCCTCTACTCTCAAGAGACTAGAGATCAGGTGGGAAATGATGACTTAGCAGCAGTTCCAATCTATCTTTCTAATCTCATTTATTAATTTATTTAGATTTTTTTGGACTAGGTGAAAGAAGAGATTCTTTTTCTCAGTTGCTACCTAGCTTTAATAACTGGATGGCTACAGCTTCAGTCAAACTGCGCTGTGAGAGACCTTAGCTTAAAAAGGCTCTTTCATTCAGGGCTATCTCCATTCTGATCTCTATCTGGCTACTGGACCCAGATGGCTCCAGTGGGTAAAGTGAGGTGGGTGATCTTGCACAACCCTCCCTCTTCCCTTAAATCCAACTCACTCATATGGTGTCACCTCCCCGACATCACGGTCCTCTCTGAGAACTAAGGACAAACAACAATCACCAAGCTCTACTGTCTGGCTAAACTAGAATTCTCTTTGTCCCCAAATATGGCATTCCATTACCTACCTCTATGCTTTGGCACTACTCTTATCCCTGGCACATAGTAGGTGCTTGAAAAATGTTTACAGATTACTCATTAAATGTATTCCCTCTTCAACTCTGCCTTAGAAATCTTTTACTCCCTTCAAGAAACGAATACATGCTTGCAAGTGTCTTACTTCCCTTTTCCTCTTTATTTCTATGGCTTAATTCAAATACTAGAAGGCACTGGGCAAACCTAGAGGTTTTTTTATCCTTCAAAGCAATTTCTTATTATGATTTGCTCAGCTGAAGCACCACCTTCCCCATGAAACCTCTTCTGGTATAATCAATTGCTTGTGGCCTTTCCACTAAGAACCCTGTATTTTTAATGATGCTGTATTCATTCTGTGTGTACTTATGCTGTAGATATATCATCTTTAAGAGAATCTAAGTTTCTTATGAGTATGAATTGTTTTAGTGTTGGTCTTTGTATCCCCAGTGCCTTGCACTTCCTGATGCTTCATAAACATTTAATAATGTTCCTGAGAGACTGGACTCCTCTAATGAATGGACAATAAGAAATTTGGATACCTACTTTAGGACACAGTATTTACCCTTTAGAATTAAGAATAGAAAGCTCCACAATCCGAGGTATGCTGAATTACACTACCATGTCCTAAGTTGGCAGAATTTAGGCAGAAAATGTTACAAAAGAATGGTTTTAGAATTTTCCCATGGGTGGATAGATGGAAATACCATGCCACACTTATTAGAGATCCTACAAGCCTTCTTTCCATGCCAGAAAAAACAAGAATAAATACCAGGGAAAGGAATTCAAAGAACCCAACACCCACCAACATGACAATTTGATGCAAGCGAATAAAAACCCTTTACCTTCTAGCTGGGTGACAGAAAAAGCCAGGGAAACAACAGAATTATGTGTTCTATATAAAGCATCAACAAATAAATGTTTTCTAAAGATTATGTATTGGTAAGCTCTATATAGTTTTTGAATATATCTTTCCAAGTAAAAGACACACCTTTTAAACTGGAGCGGCCAGAAGGTCTCCCTACATTATTCCTCTGGTGTTTTGTTGACATACGTTTCATCTGTCGAGGTGTGCTGGGAGGAGAGGCACCATAAAGGTTTTCAGTATTTGTTTCATCTGAGAACTCCTCTGGATCAGATTCAGAGTTTTTGCAAGCAACATCTCCCAACTTGCATTCCTGCCTAAGAAAGAAAGAAAAAAGAATAATGAAAATTTTTGTCAAAAATATTTGTTAATTTGCAGTTTTCAAATGTTCTTTCATTCCTAGTCTCAACCATTTTATACACCAAAAAGTAGAGTCAAAAGTTCTATTTCCTGATGTTCTCAGCAATGAAGAAATAGCATATATCTGTTAAGACACATAAGCAGAAAAAAATCCACATAAAGTCACAGGCCAAAAGTTTTAAAATATTTTCATCACACATTTTGAAAAAACTAAAAAAAATAAAAAATAAAATAAAGAGCACTTATGTTGCACAATAAAAATTAAAACTAAAAATGTACTGTCAGTAAGCTGGTGTCAACCTAAGTAATGAAACAAGTATAGTCCTGCCTGGCGTTTCAAAGTCTTTCTTTTTAGTTCAACTGAAAAACAAATCCAGAGCTGAAATTAAACGACTACTTTATGAAGCCCAACATACTAGTTATTGGGAGGAAAAAAATCCATACTCATAATCAGTATCTTACTTCCCTTCTCCTATGTGCTCTTATAGGAATGTATTCAAACACTTAAGAAACTAAATACTAAGGGGAGGGGAAACCCACAGGTTTTTTATCTTTAAAACTTAATTTCATATTAAAGACTTGCTCAAGGCTACATTGTTAGTAAGTGATACAGCCAGAAAGAGGATTTAAAACAAACTCTTCTGAAATATGAAATTTCTAAACTTTATTTTTTCTTGTAATCATGCACCTACTCCTATGGTAATCTGACCCCTCCTAAGAACAATGTTTTTAGATGCATAAAATTAAAATATGCTATTTATAATGAAATATCAAAATAACAAAAAAATGAATTTGTAGGTAGAATAGCATTTTGCTTTATTAGAGTTCAAAATTAGCATTTCTTATCAATTTAAATGTAAATGTTCTTTTGTTAATACCAACCTGTAATTAGATTTTACATCTTTCATGTGACATTTGAAAATGTCTTAGGATATGATTTTAATTCAGCATATTGGTAACTTAAAAGACATTTATAAAATTATATTATTCTTTTATTTGTATTTGTCTTTCATCATATCCTTATACTGCAGATTAATCACATCCAACTATTAGTTAAGTAGTACTATTTCAATTATATAGTTAAATGAAATATAAAATTTGATTGTTTATTTTGCCCTTGCACTGAGATCCAAAAAACAAAAACAAAAAAGCAAAATAAAACAAAAAACCCACAGGGTGAGTTTAAAATTTTTATTTACACAAATGTGAAAATGGAAATTTTGATTCTTTTCTTAATTTCTGACAGCACAGAAGTATATAGGGCATCTTGATATTACTTGTTATTCAAACAACCTAAGCTATCACCAAATTGACTTTATTGTGGTACAAGTTTCACACAGATTCTATTTTGCCTTAACTTTAGTCTGAATTAATTTAGAAACATTATGAAGTCTGCAGCAAAATCTAATTTCAAAAGTGCTGTATTTAGAATAGTAGTACTATGATTAATTTATAAACCACCAATTATTCTGGCAATTAACACTATAAATTTATCTTTTGGAGTTTATTAAAGATTTTCTATTGACTGGAAATTTAGGAGTTAAATTACAAAATGGCATTTATACACAAACATATGGAAGCAGGTCCGCATACGTAACAATATAAAAGAGTTGTAGATATGTTATTAATACTTTTTTGTAAATATATCTGGTGGTCTTTACTAAATGTAGACAGCTGAAACTCTTGAGTTCTTCCTCCGGGACAACCAAGCACTTAAGGCTAATTATCGGTTGGGCAATACTCTATGGGCATATGCTTGGAAAATGGCCCTTCCCACTATCCTGTGCTGGCTCAATGATTGGTGTATACAGATGATTGTAAGAGGGACTAGGGGGTGGAGTAAGACTAGCCAAAGTCACTTCTGGGCAGGAGACAAAGAAGGAAGATCCCGGAGATTCTGCTTCCATCCAATTCAATCCTACCTCTGAAGACAAAGAATAAAGAGCAAGGACTTTTGCTTATCCTGACTCCGGCTGATTCCAAGGTAACCAGGGTGCTAACATGGTCAGTCATCACAACTAAATGCTTCTGTGTTGACTGAAAATCTATTGAGTTTGTGTTATAAAAGGATATGTATGTGAATATACACATAATGTGAATATATGTATGCATATGGAAGCAGGTCCAAATAACTACCAATATAAAAACTATATCTATATCTATATATATACATATATACATTTATCCAAGAGTGGTAATAAATCCAGAAAAATGGGTAGTTCATGAAGAATGCTGAAAATAGTTTTTGTAGGTTATATTTGCCACAGTATTACAAATTGAAGATTTGGAAGGGACCTAGGGACATAATGCATCTTATTCTTGTTCTGTTTCAATGCCTCCTGTACTCTGAAGAAGATAATTTAAATATAGAATTTTCTCTAACCAGTCTATTACCGTATATAAACAAAAAAGATAAATTGATGTAATCATTCTGTTAAAACTCAACTTTTGCATCTACTTCAGGAAAAGAGCTTTTTTTCTAAAACCCCACAAAGTTTAAGAAATGTAGACTAATAATCCTTTTCAAAGTATTTCGGCAAATTATTTTAATTATTCATTTATTTTGATTATTTTAATGGTATATAAAAGAAAAATATCAAAACAGATGAAAAAATGTCACAAGTTATATAAAGGAAACTATAATTATCCTGACTAATCAAGAAAACTACATAGTAACATTATCTATGTTCTAATTTATTTTTTTAATTTTAAAAAATATTTCCCCATTACATTTTAATCTGATTGAGTCACAAGTGTTGCCATGCAACCTTGTTTAACACCTCTAACCTAGATTATAAATAACTTAATATTTACTAATACCATTATGTTAAAGGACTATAATCATTTATCACTTTTTTTTAAAACAGCATTAATTATATAGATTAAGTATTTTTGAAGTATTATCATTCACTTTTTTGACCTATGCTAACACTTTGGTACATAACTATGCTACTACTTTGGCACATAGCATATGTATTGCCCTGTATGTATATACAGATAAATATCTCTTGACTAAATGTCTTGCCAATAATACTATAGGACTCTTTATGAGATCAGGAATAAAGGGCTTTCTTTCAATTGTTGTTGTTCAGTCATTTCAATCATGTTCAACTCTTTGTGATCCCATATGGGGTTATCTCAGCAGAGATAATGTGGCAGTTCTCCATTTAATTCTCAGGTGAGAAACTGAAGTACACAGGGTGAAAAAGTGGCTGAGGCCAGATTTGACTTACAGGAAGACTCCAAGCCCAGTTCTTTATCTGCTGCATCACCCAGCTGTCCTTAGAGATCACCTGATTCAATGTATTCATTTCATAGAAAAGGAAAGAAAGGCCCAAAGAGCTTGAGTGGTTTGCCTGAGCTCAAAGTAGAACAGGAAGAAATCATTTGAACTACCACAGAATTATTTTGCCGATAGAAAAATATTTCAAAATTCATTTGGAAGAACAGAAAGGCAAGAATATCCAAAGAATTAATGAGGGGAAATATCTAGGAAGGAGGTTTAGCAGTCACAGATTTTATCTGGTACTAGCTAAGAAAGAGAAAGGTAGAGTGAAACAGAGCAGACGCACCACGTACAGCAGCAAACATATATAGCAACCTAGTGTTTGACAAGTGTAAAGATTCAAGTGCTCAGGACAAGAATTCATTATTTGGTAAAAATTGAAGGGAAAATTAGAAAACAGTATGGCAGAAACTGGGCATAAACTAGTATCTTACACTATACATGGCCTAGATATAAAAGGAGAAATTAAAAGAAAATTTGAAGAACATAGAACATATCTATCAGACTTATGGATAAACAATTTATGAATAAACAAGAGATAGAGAGCACAGTGAGATGTAAAATGGATAATTTTAATTACATTAAATTAAAAAGGTTTTGTACAAATAAAACAAATGTAGGCAAGATTAGAAGAAAAGCAGAAAAATGGGAGGAAAATATAGAGTTCCTCAGATAAAGGCCTCATATCTCAAATATATAAAAAATTTCTTCAAATCCATAAGAAATAAGTCATTCTCCAGTTGAGAAATGGTCAATGGATATGAACAAGCAATTTTCAAATGAAATAATCAAACCAATTTATGATCATATGAAAAAACTCTTTAAATCATTATTGATTAGAATAATGAAAATTAAAACAACTCCAAGGTACCATCTCCCATCTATCAATTGGCTAAAATTACAAAAGAGGAAAGTGACAAATCTTAGAAGAGATGTGGAAAAACTAGGACCTTAATTCATCACTGGTGGATCTGTGAGCTGGTCCAACCATTTTGTAGAGCAATTTGCAATTATGCTCAAAGAGTTATTAAACTGCTTATATCCTTTGATCTAGTGATACCACTATTAGGTCTGATTCCCCAAATGATTATGGAAAAAAAGAGAAGAACCTCTATGTTCTAAAATATTTACCTAAGTTCTCTTTGTGGTGGCAAATTAACTGCAGGGATGCCCATCAATCAGGGAATGGCTAAAAACCGTGGGTATATGTTCGTGAGAGAATATTACTCTTCTATAAGAAATCATGAGGTCCATGAGTTTAGAGAAACATGGAAAGATTTACACAAAATAATGAAGAGTAAAATGAGCAGAATCAAGTGAACATTTTATATAGTAACAGCAATATTATTTTTAAAACAACTGTGAGTGATCAAATCATTTTATTACAAATACCCGAATTAACTACCAAGATTCTATGAAGAAAGATGTGTTTGCATCCAGATAAAACACACACACACACACACACACACACACACACACACACACACACACACATCTATGTCTAATGGTAGCCATTCTAAGGAGGGAAGGAGGACACAGAGAATGGGGGATAAGATTGGAGGGGGGAAGTTACATGATAACTTTGTTGTATAATTAAAAAGAGTAACAAGTGGTACATCACAGATCTGTAATTCTAGGATCAATCCTCTTTTTTTTTTTCTATTCCACTTTGTTACGGAAATGCTTGTCTTATTTCTTAAGTTCATAATAAAATTTAAACAAGAGGCAAGAAATAAATGGTAATTTTTATTCAAGCATAGGGCCTTGAATACTGATGATAATAAGTTTTTAATCATCAAAAGGAAAACCAACTGAAATCCAAGAGAATTTTAGAACATTTAATGAAATTCCATCTTACTATTTACAATTAAGTCAAAAAACATTTATTAAGCACTCACTATGTGCTGGGTTAAGCGCTAGAGATTTAAAAAAAAAAAAAAAAAAAAAAAAAAAGGGGGTAAAACCAAGTCCCTGCTCTCAAGGAGCTCACAGCCTAATGGCAAATAAGATGCTAACAAATATGTACAAACATGATATATATCTATGTCTATATGTCTATATCTAGATATATATCTAGAAAGGGAGGATATATATATATATATATATATATATATATATACACACACACACACACAAGATATATATACACAAATAGAAAGGATAACTATGTACATATATACACATTTATGAAATATAGATAGATATTATTATAGTGTACACACACACACACACTCATATACCCCAACACAAAAACCTTTGACATAAACTGGATATAACCTTAGTGAGAAGGCACTAGACTAAGACTGAGAAAGCCTTCTTGCAGAAAGTGTGACTGCAGATTTGAAGGAAGCCAGGAAAGTCAGGAAGCAGAGATAAGAAGGGGAGCATGGCAGGACTGTCAGTAAAAGTGTCTGTGGTTGGGTATTGGGTTGTTTTGTCTGAAGAACTATAAGGGGTCCAAGTATCAATGGAACATACATAAAAAAAGATGTAAGAAGACTAGAAAGTGATCCAATTTTTCTTGTGCAGCAAGATAACTGTATAAATATGTAACATATATTGGAGTTAACATATATTGTAACATGTTTAACATGTATTGGATTACCTGCCATCGAGGGTGGCAGGGGGGAAGGAAGGGAAAATTTGGAACAGAAGGTTTTGCAAGGGTCACTGTTGTAAAATTATCTATGCATATGTTTTGAAAATAAAAACTTTAATTAAAAAATGTGGGAAAAAAGAGAAAAAGAAAAAAAATTTTAAATTAAGAAGACTAGAAAGATATGAATAGGATAGGTTATAAAGGGGTTTAAAAGCCAAATTGAGAAGTTTGTATTTAATTCTTGAAGTAAGGAGTCACTAAAGTTTACTAAATAGGGAAAACAAAATGATCAGACCTGTGTTTTAGGAACTGGACTAGTGTAGTGGCAATGTCAGGATAGAAGGGAGCATACATGAAAGATCTTTCAAAGGCAACTGATTGGATATGGGGTTTCAAAGTGTGTGGAATCAAAGATGACACAAACCTAGGTTTACAAGCATTGGAGAGATGATAGTACCTTCAACATTAAAGGCAAGTTAGGAAGAAGAAGGGTTTAAGATAATGAGTTTAGTTTTGTACATGTTGAATTTAAGAAATATTATTTTTAAAGATGTAATTGACTAAAAAGGATGAAAAAAACCTGATCCCATAAGAAAATAATAGAAAGAATGAACAACAGTGTAGTTATAGGTGCTGATAAATCTCCAAATGCACTGAAAATATGTAGCTCCAAAAAGCCTTTATCAAATGCCTAGAATATTTTAGGTACAAAGGACATTAAACACAAAAATGAAAATCCCTTCCCTGAAGGAGTTTGCATTCACTCCACTGATGGAGATAATACGGACATGGATAACCCATAGATATATTAGATATATTACTGTAGATGGAAGCTAATAAAGTATAGCCTGCAATTGGCTTTTTTCCAAAAAGAGGTAATTCAGGCCAATTCCAATAGACTTGTGAGGGAGAGCCTCTTAGAGGGCTCTTAGAAAGAGTGTTATGGAAACTGAATGTGGATCACAACATAGTATTTTCACCTTTTTTGTTGTTTGCTTGCTTTTTTTCCTCTCATTTTTTACTTTTCAATCTGATTTTTCTTATGTAGCATGAAAAATGTGGAAATATGTTTAGAAGAACTGCATATGTTTAACTTAATATTGGATTACTTGCTGTCTAGGGGAGGTAGATAAATTTGGAACACAAGGTTTTACAAAGGTGAATGTTCAAAACTATCTTTGTGTGTATTTGAAATTAAAAAAAACAAACAAACTATTATTTAAAACAAGAGCTAAGTTCCAATGACACTGTTAGAAATTGAGGGCCATTCATTTCCAAAATATATAGAGAATTAACTCTAATTTATAAAAAATCAAGCCATTCTCCAATTGAAAAATGGTCAAAGGATATGAACAGACAATTCTCAGATGAAGAAATTGAAACTATTTCTAGTCATATGAAAAGATGCTCCAAGTCATTATTAATCAGAGAAATGCAAATTAAGACAACTCTAAGATACCACTACACACCTGTCAGATTGGCTAAGATGACAGGAAAAAATAATGATGATTGTTGGAGGGGATGTGGGAAAACTGGGACATTGATTCATTGTTGGTGGAGTTGTGAACGAATCCAACCATTTTGGAGAGTAGTTTGGAACTATGCTCAAAAAGTTATCAAACTGTGCATACCCTTTGATCCAGCAGTGTTACTACTGGGATTATATCCCAAAGAGATTATAAAGAAGGGAAAGGGACCTGTATGTGCACGAATGTTTGTGGCAGCCCTTTTTGTAGTGGCTAGAAACTGGAAACTGAATGGATGTCCATCAGTTGGAGAATGGCTGAATAAATTGTGGTATATGAAAATTATGGAATATTACTGTTCTGTAAGAAATGACCAACAGGATGATTTCAGAAAGGCCTGGAGAGACTTACACGAACTGATGCTGAGTGAAATGAGCAGGACCAGGAGATCATTATATACTTCAACAACAATACTAGATGATGACCAGTTCTGATGGATCAGGCCATCCTCAGCAATGAGATCAACCAAATCATTTCTAATGGAGCAGTAATGAACTGAACCAGCTATGCCCAGAAAAAGAACTCTGGGAGATGACTAAAAACCATTACATTGAATTCCCAATCCCTATATTTATGCACACCTGCATTTTTGATTTCCTTCACAAGCTAATTGTACAATAATTCAGAGTCTGATTCTTTTTGTACAGCAAAATAATGTTTTGGTCAGGTATACTTATTGTGTATCTAAGTTATATTTTAATATACTTAACATCTACTGGTCATCCTGCCATTTAGGGGAGGGGGTGTGGGGGGGTAAGAGGTGAAAAATTGGAACAAGAGGTTTGGCAATTGTTAATGCTGTAAAGTTACCCATGTATATATCCTGTAAATAAAAGGCTATTAAATTTAAAAAAAAAAAAAAAAAAAAAGAAATTGAGGGCCATACCATAATAATATTTTGGAATAGGAGTTTAAGGGAGTAATTTCCCACAATACTCTGATCATACAGTAGAAGGAAACACACTACTGGTCAAATAATATCTTCATTGTCCTCACTAACATGCCAAAATTAATCATCATTTGTGCTTTAGAAATCAAGCTTTTACTCAAATTATCTACTTTAAGATGCAAGAAAAAACTTTTACAGTGGAGAAGAAGGGGGACTTTACTCTCATCAGAATTGGCTTAAAGAGAAAATAACATACACAATCAATATAGGTATAGAAACCCATCTTATCCTGCAGGAAAGTAGAAAGGAAAGGGCAAACGAGAAGTGGGGAAGATGACAGAAGAGGGCATTCTGAGGGAGGTTGTGTTAAGAAGCAAAGTACTTTTGAGGAAGGTCAGAGTGAAAGAAGAGAATAGAATAAATAGGGGGGAAAACAATAAGCAATAGTAATTGTAAAAAGAATTGTGAAGTTAAGTTTCTCTGATAAAGGTCTCATTTCTTAAATGTATAGGGAACTGAGTCAGATTTATTAAAAAAATAAATAAATAACACCACTCTCCGAATGATAAAAAATAAAAAATTATGAACTATGTTCAAAGGATTACAAAATCATGCATATCCTTTGAATTAATAATACCACTACTAGGCATGTTTCCCAAAAGAGATTTTTAAAAAAGGAAAAAGACCTATATATACAAAATTATTAATAGCAGCTCTTTTCTCAGAGAGAGAATTAGAAATGGCTGAATAATTGTGATTTGTAATTATATTGGAATAAGAAATGATGAGCAGGATGCTCTCAGAAAAAACCTGGAAAATCCTCCATGAACTCAAGCAAAGTGAAATGTACTGTGTACAAAGTGATAGCAATGTTGTGGGATGATCACTTGTGAATGACTGCTATTCTCAGCAATACAATTATCCAAGATTACTCTGAAGGACTTATGATGAAAAATGCTATCCATACCCATAGAAAGAACTAATTGTATCTGAATATAGATTAAAGCACATTTTTTTAAATTTTATTTTTCTTGAGGGTTTCTTTTTTTGGGGGAAGGAATGTTTTTTCTCCCCACAACATGACTTGTATGGAAATATTTTGCACAACTTCATATTTGCCTTCTCAATGGGGGTGGATTGGGGATGAAGGGAGAATATGTGGAACTCAAAATTTTAAAAACAAATGTAAAAAATTGTTTTGCATGTAACCAGGGGAAATAAAAATATTTTTAATGGCAAAAAAAAAAAGGAAACTAGATAATTTATTAAAACTCAATATGCATCCAAAAAAAAAAAGGTATAACTTTCACTAAGACTTTCAGAACCCTCATATAAAACACACACACACACACACACACACACAGTAATTCCAGAAGGATGGCTCTAGTATATAGGGAGACTGAGAAGTGTTTTATGTTGAAGGAATAACTTGACTTGAGCTTTGAAGAGAAAAAGGGATTTAAGAGGCAGAAATGAATAGATGCATTCCAGGCATGGAGAATAGCATAAGAGGCAGAGGGAAATAAATGGAATGTCAGATAAAAGTAACAATAAAAAAGGTCTGCTTCTCTAGTTCATACAGAAGAGTCAACTTTTTATCATAAACTAGAATAAGAAAGAAGAGTATGAGGGATGTTGATTAGAAAAACTGAGGAGGGAAATTGACTTAATTCATTTTGAATAGCCTCTTTTTTCTCAGTAAAATTCAAAGGCTCTTTGCTGAGTATAAGGACTGTGTTATATGACTTAATAATATGTTGGTGCAGTTTCAATGTCTTCTGCAAAAATAATTAAAGCTGTTAAAAATATTTGAAGGTTCTTGTAAGAAGTTGTGTAAAATCAAATTGCATTATGAAGTACAACATCCTTGAAAGGGAGATAACACAAGTATCATGTGCCCATTTTATAAAAGAGGAAATCGAGAAACTGAGGTCCAAATGACAGAACAATTGAACCCAAGTCAAATACTTTTCTTTTATAATGTTGCCTCTGAAATATGATTTGTACAAGTAGAGATCTACTTGTACAAATAAAATAAAATATTTCAATATAACTAATATAGACCAAACAATAATTTCTTAACTCAAAATATTTGGTGTACATGTCAACATTCTAAACTAAGCAATTTACTACAATAGCTCTTTTCAGGATATTTCAGCTTGACTGAATGAGCTGATGTAATTAACTCTGAACTAATTTACATTTATTTTCCTAGATATACTCTTTGTAAATTTGTAAATAAATGTTTTCACTAAATATAATTAATTTTATAAACTCACTTTTAAAGATATCACTTGCTTTTTTCACTTAACGTTATCACAACAAAGGCTGTCAAATAGCCTAAAGAAATCTATATTGATTTATTCTAGATTAGGAATATTAACATATTTAACAAGTACTCAATAAAGTTAGAACAACTAACTCCAGCAACAATGTTTTGGTGCTTCAATATTCTCATATTTCCTTCCAACACTGACTTCCTATATTTTTACCAAAGATAAAGAGTGTGAGGTAAACCTCAGGATTTATTTTAAATTGAATTTCTCTTTTAGTGATATGGAGCATATTTCAAAATAGTCGTTTATGGTTCATAATTCCTTCTGGAAATAATTCATAGTTTTTGAATTAACAAGGGGAAATGACTTTTGCTGAAATTTGTGACAATTTCCTGCAGTGATATGGGAAATCACATTTTAAAAGGTGTAATAAAAATGCATTTAGAACTACAGAATTTTAGAACTTCAGAATTTTACACAACTTCATTACTACAGAATTTTAGAACTTAAAAGAGCTTAGGGATAATATTATCTCTAACATAAACTATATGTTTTATATATATAACAAACTATAAATGAAACTGGTTAGAAGATTCGCTCAAGGAATCATAGTATTCTTTTTTTTAAAATGCTTTTATTATACTTTAAGATGCTCAAATACAAATAAGCAGACTATAAAATTAGCTTCCAAAGAACTTTGGGCTAATAAAATAATAATACAGGCTTTTTTTTTCTCTTTCCAATTTTCCACACCTAAAAATTTGTTTCCTATTGCTGTCATTTTTTTTTTCACAAGAACAGTCACAAAGTATGCACTGTGTGGAATTTTTCAAAGAAAAATTTCAAAGTTATACAATTGCGATAAAACAGATAATACTGCTAAAACTGTAAAGGGACCCTAGAGACAACAGATGGTACTAAAGGACTAAATAAATAATATTCTCTTAACATTTTTGGCAGTTCTTCATGTTCTCATTGTAGAACTATTTCCATCTATTACTGGAAAAATGATCATCAAAATGTGTCATCTAATTTTTACTTGATTAACACCATCCAAAAACTTTGGCCTTTCCTAATTCTGTTATCATCTCATTAAATTACCAGGATACATTTAATACCATACACATTATACCATACTAAGAAATTTAACTTTAAGTAATATTTCTAAATCTTTTACTAGATCACACATCACAGTTCTATAACTGAAAGGTGCCTTAGAAGTTACTTATGCAGTTCAACACTTCTCATTTTACACATGAGGAAACTGAGGCCCAAGGATGTTAAATGATTTGACCCTTTAGTGTCACAAAAAGGTAGTGTTTCAGAAATGTGCATCAGTACCTATCAGAAAGAGGATTCAAACTCATTTTCTGAACCAAGAAGACATGAGAATTTAAGCACCAACCTCATAAAATATTAGAATAGAGATATGCTAGAGATAGAATAGAGAAACTTTCAGAGTTCTTCTAGGCAATGCTCTAAGATTTTAAGTTTCAGAGAATGAGGCAGACCTACACTAGTTCAGGGAGTTCCCTTACCTGGATTTTCACTGACTAACTTTCATGCCTGGAATACTCTTCCTCCTGGTCTATCTCTAATCTTCTCTGTTCTTCCAGGTCCTTGCTAAAATCCTACCTTCTGCAAGGAGTCTTTCCCAATCCTTCCTTAACTCTGGGGCCTTCCCTCTGATTTTCTCACATTTAAGTTACCTATATCTTTTTTGTACAGAGCTGTTTGAATGCTGTTCCCACCATTAGATTTCAGAAGAGGGACTAGTTTTTGCTCTTTTTCACATCCTCAGTGCTTATCATATGCCTGGTCCATAGGAAAAGCTCAACATTAACACTATAATCTCTTTTTTTCCAGTGCACATTTTTCTTTATCAACAATTCCCTTAATCCATTATTTAGGAAGATCTCTACTTGTACAAATCATATTTCAGAGGCAACATTATAAAGGAAAAGTATTTGACTTGGGTTCAATTGTTCTGTCAATTGGACCTCAGTTTCTCAATTTCCTCTTTTATAAAATGGGCACATGATACTTGTGTTATCTCCCTTTCAAGGCTGTTGTACTTCATAAACATTAAAGCACCATGTAAATGTTAGTCACTACTATTAACAATGAAGATAACAATCAACCAACAAACATTAAGTCCTTGCTATATACCAAGCACCATGGTAGACACTAGAAATACTAAAGTGATTAGGAAATCCAAAATATATACAAAATGGATATAAAGTATTAGCAAGAGGGGAGAGGAGGGTAAAAAGGGAAAAGACAAACAGAATTTTTGAAAATTTAGTTATGTTACATTTTTAGCAATTATGGAAAGGAAACAAAATTGCCTATATATATATGTATGTATGTATGTATTTTATATACACATATACACACATGTATGTGTGTATATGTATATATGTGTATGTATATAAATACACACACACACACACACACACACATATAAACATTCCTTAAGTGACTGTGCATAGTACCATATAATACCTTTACAAAAACTGACCATATATTTGACCATGAAAATCTCACAAATGAAGAAAAGCATGACTATTAAACAAAGACTTTTCTGGCAATAATGCCATAAAAATTATACTTAATAAAGGGTCACTGAACATAAGATTAAAAATTATTTAGAGACTAACTTAATTCTAAAGAACCGACAGGTCAAAGAACAAATTACAAAAACAATAGAGCATTTCATTTACAGTAATGATAAAAATAAAACCACATACTAAATTGTATAGATATAATGAAAGCCAATCTTTAAAGGACAATTCTTATATCTAAATACTTTCAATAATATGTAAGAAAGAACAAGTTAAGAAATCCCACTAAATGCCCCTTCTCGTGTTATTTTGCCTTATTTGGCATCCAATGGTTTTGGCAATAGACATAAATCAAACATTAATATTGTATAACAATTAAAGATAATCATATTTCCAAATATCAAAGATTTATAATCTATAGAACTCAGAGAGGACTAGTGATAGGGACTGAACGTATGTAAGAAACTCTCTCCCTTAAAGTAAGTTGGCATCTTCTCTGTAATCTATAGTAATAGAAAGCTTTGTAGAACCCTCAGAATTTAAATGATCTGCTCAATTATGCAGTTGATTATGTGTTAGAGGTAAGACTTGAATTCAGTTCTTCTAGGTCTGAAGACATCTCTCTATTTAGTAGGTTCACTGCGTCTGTATTTTTAAAATCAAAATTATTTTATTCTTACTATTGTGTACAACCATTATTACTTAACTAAATAGAAATGTTTTCATACAAAATTCTAATCTTACCACAAATTTCTTGAAGTCGAGAACTTCTTTGTTTCTGACAGTTAACACAATAAATATTCAGTAAAAACTGGTTGAATGTAACTTAATTGGGTCTTAACTATGTTACCTGAGAACAAGAATTATCTTTTTGTTTCTTTTTTTATCTCCAGAACTTAGTAGTGTCTTTCATATTAGGCACTTAATAAATGTTTACTGACTGACTATCCCAACTGTTAAGTAATTTGGTCAGCTGCTAAGACAACAAGCAAGATATTATTTCACTAATGAATCATCTGATTATCATATAAATTAAGATTACATAAATAGCCAAGGAATTTAAACAGGTATCAAAAAATGAGCCGCTTAAATATAAGCATAATTTGTTTTTCTCCTGAATATCCAGCTTTGATGGTCAAATCAAAGGATTATGATCAGTAGCCCATAGGTTAGAAAAATTGACATTTTATTAAACTTTCTATGAAGTATGAAATTTTTTTAAAAAATCTTTTTTTAACAAAAGGGAAAAAAGAATTTTCTTATGCTTTTACACAATATTAAATTTTAAAAATCTACAATATTATGTGCTTTTTCATCATTCAACAACCAATGCTAATAAAATATAAAAATTACAACTATATTCATCTTATGTTTCACAAAATCAAAAACAGTAAAACTAAAATATGTAGAAGAAAATCAAATTAACTCATTTATTCTAGTAAACAAAAACAACATCACAAGTTCATGAGACATGCACTGCAACTGTATTTATTACATATGTTACATATGCACAAGCATATGGGAGCTCCTTATGCTAAGCCTAACAGTGCAGGAAGTCTTGTTATTTAAGTTAAGGGAAAGGGGGAAGTCATAGGGAAGAAGAAAAGGAGTAATTCCTTCCTGAAGAGGAGAGGAAAGGCAATAGCAAAAGCAGCATTCTTTCCCCTTTGAACTATTAGACCATTAACATGATCTGTTTATCTACAAAGGTTCAAGCTGAATCAGAGCCTTCTTAATGCCCCAAGTCCAGTGTATTTTGGAAAATACGGCAATGCAGAAAGACAAGTTCTGGGGGCTCCTTAATTAAATACAAGAAAGCATGGATTAAAATTCATTAATACATTAAGTTCAAGATACTTTCATTTTCCAAAGCAAGATAACACTCCAATTTTGTCAATATTAATTTTCATTTTAAAAAATGAACCTAAGCAGTGTTACTTAGAAAGCACTAATTGTGCTTCAAGTTTAATTATGTATAATGTATAGGACAACTAAGTAACCCATAACAATCCCAGAGTCAGGAAAATCAGAATTTAAATATGGTCTCAGATATTTACTAGTTGTGTGATCCTGAACACGTATCCTGTTTGCCTCAGTTACCTCACCTGTCAAATGAGCCAGAAAAGGAATGCAAAACCATTCCAGTATCTTTGCAAAGAAAACTCCAAATGGAGTCACAAAGAATTGGATACTACTAAAAGCAATTGAACAACAATAAAAACATACATGCAGAAAAACAAACTTTAACAAGACATTTTTTTGTTCTTCACAACTACCTCAAAAATAGATCTTAATGTAAAAATAAAAGGGGATAAAGTTTAATTTTTTTAAAAAAAGCTTCCATTTTAAAGCAGTCAGTTTCAATCTCACCTATAAATTATTTATAGTATTCATGGAGAAACAAGATGCCAAAGCTATTTGAATTCATGTTTGAACTCTTAATTTTACAGGAATGTGGATCTTCTAAATTTAGAAAACTGGCATTACATAAAAACAATACCATAACAAGAAAGCAAACCCAGTCAGAAATATCTGACTGCCTGCCTTTTCCCTGATCTTCCTCCCTCCCCAAAGGCAATCATTTGCCAAGTCTGGTTGATTCTATCTCCCATAGTATCCCCTAGCATGAAACCTTCTAGGTTAGAGTCTCATTGTCTCTCACTAGACTATCTCAATGCCTCAAGCCTCTCTCTTTTTCCAAACTGTTTTCTACTTAACTGTTAAACAGATATTCCTTAAAGTACAGGTGCTGCTTCAGTCATTCCTCTGCTCAAGAAATTACAATGAATCCCAATTATATCTAAGATAAAATACAATCTCCCTTGCTTGTCTTTAAATTTCTCCACGATCAGATCCCAAACTACAGGCTCACTACACATTACTCTCATGTCATCTAAGTTTCAGCCAAACTGGCCCAGTTGAGGTTCCTTATACATTCATCCTTATTTTCATACTTTACAGTCTGCCATGATCAGAGTGTACTCTTTCCTCACTTTTCCTTTCTAAAATTCCTATCATCTTTCAAAACCAAGTTCAGTTAAATCAACAAGCATTTATTAAGTGCTCTACTATTTAAGTTCCATATACTATGCTAAGTGCTTAAGACAGAGGCAAAAAAAAAAAGCTTATCCCTGCTCTCAAGATCAGTCTTAAAGTTGACAATAACATGAAAATCATTATGTACAAATTATGATACATACAAGATAACCTGATAGTTCTTTAAACTTGAAGCCAGATAAGCTTAAGAGGCATAGTTGAGGAGGGGGAAGGTTTTAAGTATGAGAAATCTCCATAATTGGGATGCTTTTGTCTTCTTGTGCAAGGAAAAGCAAAGAGGCTCACTGCAAAGAGTACAATGAGGAAAGCAAGTTATATAAAGACTGGAATGGTAAGAAGAGGCTAGGTTATGAAGGATTTTAAAAGTCCAAAACAGATTTGTTTTTGAGTCTGGAGGTAACAAGGAGCCACTCTATTTACTGAATAGAAGGAATGACTTGGTAAGACTTTAGGAAGATCACTTGACAACTGAGCAGAGAATGGACTAGAGTGGGAAAAGAACTAAGGCAGGGTGACCCACCCAGATATTTAACAGTTCAGATGTGACATGATGAAGGCATGTACCAGTCTAGTGGCAGGTCAGAGGAGATGTTACAAATAGAGGAATGCCAGGATGCAGCAACTGAATTGGACATGGACAGAGAGAGTAATCAAGGATAACACCTAGGTTGTAAACCTGAATGACTTGCCTCAAGAGTAATAGGGAAGACAGGAAAAGGGAAGAGTATAAGGGAAAGATATTGAGTTTAGTTTTTGATATGTTGAACGTTCAGCATGTCTAAGAGACAATTGGAGAGGGAAGAATTATCATCTATATAGAGATGATCCTTGAATCTATGGGAACTGCTTGAAATCATTCAATATAACAGAATAGAAGAAAAAGAGGAGAGTCTAGATAGTTTTGAGCAAACCTATGGCTATTAAGCATGATAAGGATGAAGATCCAGCAAAGGAGAATTGAAAAGGAACAGACAGGTAGATAGAAGGAAAACCAAGAGAAAGCAACGACAAAAACCAAGAGAATATCAAAGAAGAGAGGATGATAGGCAATCATGTCACTTCTCTAAAATCTTCAATGGCTGCCTATTGCCTACCAACTCAAGTTCTACACTCAAGAATCTGACATTCAAGACTTCCAAAATCTGGACCCTAAAAATCATGGCATTTTTGAGCCTGAAGGAATATTACAAGTCAACTAGCCCAACATCTTCATGGTTGGTTTTTGTTGTTGTTGTGTTGCTCTCTTACAAATGAAAAAACAAAAACAAACAAACAAACAAAAAAAAAAAAAAAACCCGAGTCCAGAGAGCAATCTTATGTATATGTGTTTGAGCATGCCAAAGGTTGTAGACAGGTCAAGAAAAATGAGGGCTGAGAAAAACTTTATTTTAAATTAAGAGATCACTCAAAATTTCTTCAAGATTTTCAATCAAGTTCAATTAAGACATATCGGAGGTACAGTGATAGAGTTCAGGGTCTGGAATCAGGAAGACCTGAATTAAAATCTATTATCTGACATTTTTTCTGTGTGACCCTGGACAAGTTTGCCTCAGTTTCCTCATCTAAGGAATGAGGAAAATAATAGTACCTATTTTCCAGAGTAGCTGTGAGGATGAAATTGAGATAATTATAAAGCACGTATCACAGTACCTGGCACATAGTAAGGGCAATACAAATGTTTATTGTTACATTATTACTAAATGACAAAATCAGAAATCAAACTGCAGAAAGTTTAGAAGAAAATGAGGAGAAAGGAATATGATTTTTAAGGGCTCCTTCTTATGTGACACAGGAATGAAGAAGATGGTAGAGAAGACACCTGAGTGATGTGAGATTAGAACAGGGGAGAAGAGAACTCCTGCCTCACTTTTTTTAAGGGAAATATGAAGCAAAGTTCTTAGCTAAGAGGGTTGGAAGAAAGAAAACCATGAGAGATTTGAAGAATAACAAAGGTTAGAAAAGCCAATGTGAGAAGTAGAAGGATGAACCAATGAAGATGGTGTAAATGGACCACCTTGGCACGGTTAGGGTTCAGCTGAGATCATGTAACATAAATTTGTAGCGGGCTTAGCCAGCACACTTTCATTCTTTTCTCTAGCTTCATTAAGCAGCATGTGAGTAGGAGGGAAGGCAGCAGATGGTTGGAGTAATACAAGGGTGAGACTCGGCAGAATGAGATCTGCATCAGAACAAAGGGCCTAGTGACTCCAGAGAAGACAGAGCAGGATGGAAGTGATCCCCTAAGGAACCAAGAAGAGAAAGGGGAAAAAAGTACAAGTGCAGAACTCACAGCTCAGGAAAAATCTGAAGGGTGAGAAAAACTGAAGGTAATGAAGGATGAAACACAAATCTACAGTTAGGGATACCAATCAGAGGGAGAAGTAGAAAGACAATAGATTGTAACCTGACAGGCATTTCAGAGTTCATGAATGTGGAAGTGAAACTCTTGTGAGTGATAGCAAGTGATCCAGTGATCCCAATCAGTGGCAAGATCAGTGATATCAATTCTGTATATAGTTGAAATGGGGTGGAGGAATGGGTTATGGAAAATGAGTAAATTGAGAAATTAGAAACTAACAATATTTGAGGGAATACTGATATTTATGTTGAAATAACCTAGTATGAAAACAAGAAATGGAGAAGAGAAAAAGACTACTGGGCCAGGTACAGGCCTCACTAAAGCAAGAAAAATTTCCTGGAAGTTAGAAGACAGAATCTTGATTGGGCAATCTCAAAGGAAGAGAAATTACTGAATAATATTGGTAAAACATATATGAAGTAAAGGAAAACAAGGTCAGGAAGTAGCAATCAGAAGCAAGAAATATTCCAAATCCTCCACCATGATAGAAACACAAGTAAAAATGAAACCAGTGATAAAAAGGATGGTCAGGAAAGCAGTGTTATCAGAAGGGAGCCAGGTCTCAAGGAATACACGATGGAAATAGTGAGAAAGGAAACAATTTAAGATAAAAGCTAGTTTGTTACTTAATGAGCAGGCATTCCAGAGGGCACAGAGATAGGAGTGGGACATTGATAGGGTTGGGTTAAGGAAAAAGGGAAAAAAGGAGTAGTCAGTGGGAGATGGAAAATCAGCTTTGAACATGAGGTTCATGGTCACCAAGGAGAGAGAATGACAGGGTAGGTATGTTAATCATCAAGGAATCAAGATTCATAGGGGTTCATCCTGTGATGGCACTGTCCCAGAGCATCAGGCAGCTGTGTAGAGATGGGAAGGGGGAAGAGTCAGAACAGGAGCAGATCCATGGAATGAATACTTAGTTATCCATTCTTAGGAAGCTCCCTTCCCCTTCCCTAGCAAGTTTAGCTCAAATATAATCTCTTTCAAGAAGTCTATTTTGATGTCCTCAGTTGCTAGTGCTACAATCCTTTTGCAAATTACTTTATGTTTTATATTTCTGTTTAAGTTGTTGATTTTCATTTTTGTCTTTGTATCCCTAGTACTGGCACAAAGTAGATACTTTCTAAAAAAATTTTAAATTGAATTAAATAAAATATTTAGATACTTTTACAGGAAAATGTTTTTTGAATCAATAGTTGGATTCAATAAAATCTAGATATTAGGTTGCCATGATACCTTGAATTTCATCATTAATCCTAGTATTTTTAACATAAATTTATTCAAAACTATATAAAAGCACTTCAATCTTCCATCTCACATATTTCCATTTTTTATTAGAGTTAATCTGAAAAGAAGTCAAAAGCAACATTCCACGTAAGCAATAAAGTCACTCAGGGTCAGGTACCATTTAACCTGCTCCATTTAATTAGGACCTGGTTTCATTCTCTGTGCAAGGGGAGGGGAACTGGACTGAAAGTAGGAAAAGGATTCATGATTCATGATCAGGATTCCTTGCCATTAAGTATATTCCAGTAAGGCTCAGCTCCCTCTTTGAGCCTTCAAACCCTTCCCCTTTTATTTTTCTTTGAAAAAAGCTTTAAAAATACACAAACAAAAGAATACTTGGCTCCTAAATCTGAAGTTAGGCTTCTGGATCCTAAGAAATTTGCTACATTCTTACAGTGAACATCATATCAGAAATTGAGATTTTTAAGCAAGTACTCACTATAAAGTAAGCCAGGAATTTGATGCAAACTTCACAAATATTATATTATTTTATTTAGCAAGGCTAATTTGAGCCGAGAAATGTTTTGAACAGGATTTAATTGCAATTCAACGAGTAGTCATTGACAGATAGATCAATATAACAATTACCAGCATATAAGTAACTAACTAAAATAAAGCTCATTATGACCAGGTAACAATCACAGAATGTTTTAAACTAAATAAACATATCTTTCAACATATAAATATCAATCATAAATGTGAAATGAGCGGCTGCTTTTCCTTTAAAATTCCAATCCAGTCAGTATTTTATTAAGCACCTATTTGTGTGAAACAGTTAGATGTCATGATAGGCAGAGAACTGACTTTGGAATCCAGAAGACCTGAGCTAGAAACCTGTCTCACACACTTCTAGTTTTATGATCCTAAGCAAGTCACTTCAACTCTCCAAGTCTCAGTTTTCTCATGTGTTTAAAAGAAGGGAGTGGATTCAAAAGCATCTAAGGTCCTTTATAGCTCAAAATCTATGCTTCTAGGATACAATACTGGATGCTGGGGATTCAAAGACAAAATGAAAAATAGTCTCTACAGCCAAAAGAATGCTTGCTGTATCTAAAGGATTCAGACAGAGAAGCATGTATATATTAATTTGAAGAGAAGAAAGAGAAGACTGACAAATAGGGTAATCAAGAAAGGATTCTTTTTTTTAATTTTATTTTAGAGGCTACCAACTCATGCATTCTTTTTTTTTTTTATTTTATTTTTTTTTTTTATTTAATAGCCTTTTATTTACAGGTTATATGCATGGGTAACTTTACAGCATTAACAATTGCCAAACCTCTTGTTCCAATTTTTCACCCCTTACCCCCCCACACCCCCTCCCCTAGATGGCAGGATGACTAGTAGATGTTAAATACATTAAAATATAAATTAGATACACAATAAGTATACATGACCAAACTGTTATTTTGCTGTATAAAAAGAATCAGACTCTGAAATATTGTACAATTAGCTTGTGAAGGAAATCAAAAATGCAGGTGGGCATAAATATAGGGATTGGGAATTCAATGTAATGGTTTTTAGTCATCTCCCAGAGTTCTTTCTCTGGGCGTAGCTGGTTCAGTTCATTACTGCTCCATTGGAAATGATTTGGTTGATCTCATTGCTGAGGATGGCCTGGTCCATCAGAACTGGTCATCATATAATATTGTTGTTGAAGTATATAATGATCTCCTGGTCCTGCTCATTTCACTCAGCATTAGTTCGTGTAAGTCTCTCCAGGCCTCAAGAAAGGATTCTTAATAGATTACTTCAGTCAGGTCACTATGACAGTCTAACACAATGGACCGTGTGTTGAACATAGTTTTCACTTTCCCTTTATTGTTCAGGTGCTACGCAGAAACGAAGAGCTGACCATCTCAGCCTGCACAAATCTCCCTCTTCCAAACTTTTACATTGCTTATTTTACACAATTGTTGATTGCTTTGTATTAACATGTAATAGTTTATGCATGGCCAAATCCTACTGCGGATCAATTTTCTTGAAAGCAGAAGATAAATTCTCCTACAACCTAGCACAATCTAATCCAAAATAAGTGATCAATAAATATTAGCTGAATGAATGTGGTTTTCCACACTAGGGAAGAGATAATCCCATTATATGCTGGATGTGCTATAAAAGGGGATTCCTTTTCAAGTACAGGTTGAACTGGACAGTCTCTAAGGTCCCTTCAAACTGATGTATTATACTTTTATGAAAGAATAAAACATCAGACTATTCTCATCACTAAATGCCATATGTGTATGTATACCACTACACTCATTTCCATTCCCACAATTTTACTTACACTGTCTACTTCCACCATCATTAAAAAAAATAAACAAAACCACACACACTCCTTTGCCTATCACAATCCTCCTTTCTTGAGTTTAATCCTTAAATTCAAGATTCACCTCTTCTGGCAAGTCTTCTAAGATTTCCAATTCACAGTGACCTCTCTTAACCATCTTGTCATCAAGATCTAAATTTGGAAGTGCTCTCCCCTAAACAGCAAGCAATCTGATTATTTCTGAATGCAGGTTAAATATATACAATCCTTTTAAACCTATTTCCATATTTGTCAAGTTATGCAAGAAAAATTAGACCAAAAGCAGGGGAAAAACCATAAAAAAGAAAAATAATGTGAAAATACCATGCTTTAATCCACATTCACTCTCTACAATTCTCTCTCTAGATGTGGATGGCATTTTGCATCCTAAGTCTATTGGAATTATATTAAATCACCATATTCTTGAGAAGAGTCAAATCCATCACAGTTGATCGTCACATAATTTTGTTACTGTGCAATGTTCTCCTAGTTCTGCTCACTTCATTCAGCATCATTTTATATAATTCTTTCCAAGCTTTTCACATATCAAAACTTACTCAACTATGACGATCATATACTCAATTTCTAGTACTTTGTCATTACAAAAAGAGCTGCTACAAACATTTTTGCACATGTGAGTCCTTTTCCCTTTTTTATGATCTCCTTGGGATACAGACCCAGCAGTGAAACCGCTGGATCAAAGGGTATGCACAGTTTTATAGCCCTTTGGGCACAGTTCCAAATTGCTTTCCAGAATGACTGGATCAGTTCACATCTCCACCAACAATTCAGCAAGCATCTATCAAACATTCATTATGCGGCAAGAACTAAGGATACCAAAAGGGGGAGGAGGGAAGGCAAATAAAATTGTATCTGTACTCTTCTAATAAAAGTGACAACAAATATAAATCAATATATACAACACAAATATGCAAATAGAGGCAATGACATTGTTGTTCACTTATTCAGTCATTCATTCAGTCATCTCTAACTCTTTTTGAGTTCATGGACCACAATAGGTCAAGAATTCTAGTATTCTTCACTATCTCTTTTAGTCTGTCCAAGTTCATTCATCATTTCCATGACCCTATATATCCATCTCATCTTCTGCCATCTCCTTTTGTTGCTGGTTCCTGTACAATATAGCAAACTTTGTCCATAGTTCTTCAGATACTCTGTTATTCAGATCTAATTCCTTAAATCTATTCATCACCTCTGCTTCATATTTTTAAGTGATGTTATTTAACTCATACCTATATGGTCTGATGATTTCTCTTACTTCCTCCAATTGAAGTCTGAGTTTTGCAATAAGAAGCACATGATCTGAACTCTAGTCAGCTTCAGATCTTGTTTTAATGGATTGTATAAAGCTGCAAAATATATCACAAATATGATTTCAATATTAACTTTCTGGTGATACCCATGTACAGAGTCACCTTTTGGGTTATTGAAATAGAGTGTTTGCTATGACCAGAGAATTATCTTGACAAAACTCTATTATTCTCTGCCCCCAATTCATTTTTTACCCCCAAGGTCAAACTTGACTTATTCTAATTACCCTCTAAATTCCTACTTTAGCATTCCAATCCCCTATAAAAAAAAGTGACTTTTTAAAAATGTGTTTATTCTAATAGATATTGCAGAACTTCATAGAACTGATCAAGTTTGGCCTCTTTAACATCAGTAGTTGGAGCACAGGCTTGTATTATTACTGTGATGTTGAATAGTTTGGATTTGAGATATCTTTCTGTCATTCTTGAAATTATACCCCAGCACTCCTTTTCTCACCCTTTTATAGACCTCGAGGACTACTCCATTTCTTGTAAGAGACTCACAACACTATATATAATCATTATCAAAATTAAATCCACCTGTTCCCATCCATTTAAATTCATTGACACCCCAGGAATGGTTTCTTAAAATTAATCGAATTAAATATAATCTAATCCCCTCAAAGACTTGGAGTCCAGGGAGGTTGAGTCATTTTACTCAAGGTCACAGAGGTATAAAATATTCCAAATTCAGTATTCTTTCCACATTTATTTCTTATTCTAAATCATACAGCAGTTAAAATTTTACCACATAATTTAATATTACAAACATAAGCCTTTTCTTATTTACAGAGGCCAGACTTACACATGTTAGTAATAATCAACATTTATTAAATGAATAGTATGTGCAAAGACAAAAGTAAAAACAGACTCTACTCTAAATGAGTTTATAGACCAGAGAAAGATATGTATATGTAAATGTAAAAATAGATAAAAAAATGATGTGGAGAGAAGGAACTAGCAGTTGAGAGGTTATCAGGAAAAGCTGGAATGCTATGTGTAAGAGCAAGAGGCAAGTTGGGCACAGCATGTCTGAAGAGTAGCAATATATAATAAATAAGGCTTAGATGGGCTGGGACCCAGTTCTAAAAGATTTCAAAAAGCAAACAGAGTAGTTTATATTTGCTCCCAAAAGTAATTATGAGCCACTAGAATTTACTGAAGGAAACAGTTATATATGAGCTTTAGAGGAAAAAAAAATCACTTTGTCAGCTATGTGGAGAACAGATTGAAGTAGAGAAACATAAGGAGATCATTTAAGAAGCTGTGTGTCGTCTCCTATGTATAAAATACTTTACATACTGCACTTTATAACTTTTTGTTTGGGGTTATTGGGTTGGGGGGGGGGCGGGATTTTTGTTTTGTTTTGGCCAAGCAATCAGGATTAAGTGACTTGTCCAGGGTAACACAACTAGCAAGTATCTGATGTCAAATTTGAACTTGGATCCTCTTGACTCCAGGGCCAGTATTATTCAGTTGTCACCTAGCTGTCCCCTTGCATGTCATAGTTTTTAAAAATACTTTTTACAACATATCTCTTTTTCCTTTCAAAACAACCCTCTAGGATAGTGGTGACTTGTCACACATATCAGATGCTCCTCCCAACTCAATAAAATCCAGAGATTCCCTATTATCTCCAGGATCAAATACAATACAAATACAATCAAATACAAATACAAAATCTTTTTTTTGACATCTGAAAACCTTCACAATCTAGCTCTATTCATTTCTTACCTTTCCAGTCTTATACTTAACTCCTTATCCATGTACTCTTACATCAGCAACACTGAGCTCCTTTCCTCAACAACAACACTCCATCCCTCTGCTCTGAGAATTTTCTCTACCCCCATGACTGAAATGCTCTCTCTCCTCATGTCTGTCTATTGGCTTCCTTTAAGTCCAAATGATTTTAGTTCCTTCTTATTTATCTGCATATAGCTTGTGTTTGTGTGTGTGTGTGTGTGTGTGTGTGTATGTATTTCTTTGCCTGTGGTCTCCCACATTAGCCTCAGAGTTCTTTGAGGGCAGGGAACTGTTTTTTGCCTCTTTTTGTATTCCCAGCATTTAGCAGTGTCTGGCACATGTTGTTGTTGTTAAATAACTGACTGGGGCAAATAGGGGGCACAATGGACTTGAATTCAAATTTGACCTCAAGACATCAATTGTGTGACCCTTAATCCTGTTTACTTCAATTTCTTCATTGGTAAAATGAGCTGGAAAATGTGTCTTTGCCAAGAAAACCCCAAACAAGATCATGAAAAGTTGAACACAACTGAATGACTGAACAACAAAAATAACCTGATTCACCCTTCAGAAAGATCTTATACGTAAGGTCTCTTACTTCCTTTCCATTTTCACCCCTTATTATTGTTGCTATTTAGTCATTTTTAGTCCTATCCAAGTCTTCCCGACCCTATGGTGTTTTCTTGGCAAAGATACTGGAGTATTTTGCCATTTCTCCTTACAATTTGGCTAATTTTCTGTTTGACAAACAATTTTGTCTTACAAATATTTTTATGTCCCTTTCTTTCTCCTTTCCATTTTTTTGAGGGGGGCAATCCTCCTCTCTTGGTTAGTTTGTGAACTAAAAAAATGACCTTATCTTAGCTAATAAAATCATTATGATTTTTGATGTGAGGCTAAATGACTGAGGAGTGTTATTAACTTAAAAAATCCTTCCCAAGTATCAGAAATCTCTTTCAAAATCTCCAGAAATTGGAGAGACTTTCAGGAACTGATGCTAAGTGAAATGAGCAGAATCAGGAGATCATTATTTGTGGCAACAGCAAGATTATATGATGGTTCAATACTGATGGACATGGCTCTTCTCAACAATGAGATGATTCAAGCCAGTTCCAATGATTTTGTGACGATGAGAGCCATCTACACTCAGAGAGGACTGTGGGAACTGCATATAGATTACAACATAGCATTTTCACTTCTTTTGTTGTTGTTTGCTTGAATTTTATTTTCTTTCTCATTTTTCTTCTTTTTTTATCAGATTTTCTTGTGCAGCAAGATAAATGCATGAATGTGTATGCCTATATTCGATTTAGATATATTTTTACAATGTTTAACACATATTGGATTACTTGCTATCTAGGAAAAGGGGTGGGAGGAAGGGAGAAATTGAAACACAAGGTTTTACAAGAATCAATGCTGAAAAATTATTCTTGTATTTTTTGAAAATAAAAAGCTTCAATAAAAATAAATTTAAAAAATTTTAAAACTCCAGAAATGTCACTTTTTCTAATTAAATGTGCTTGTCCTTTATGTAACAGAATGCTAGATTATTTTTAAAATATAATTCCTGCTACTGTTTTATTATGTGTATTATTGCAATAGTAGTTTTTTTACCATTTTTTTCTTTGCAAATATCAAAGAGACACAGGAATTTAATCATCACTTTTAGACATTGTTTCCATGGGAAAATAGCTTTGAATTGTATTATCAATTTAAAAGTGGCATATTAGAGCAAAGCTGCTTCTAAACTGAGGACGATCTTTTCAGTATTTAACTTTCCTGGAAGACATTCCCTTATCCAAAGTATGACTAGACTAAGACAAAAGGAAGAAAGAAAATATTCACAACTTTCTAGGCTTAGTATGAAATCTGATAAAACAAATAAATTCCATTTCTGAATGATGAAATTTAGCTTTTTTTCCCACTGAGATTACTTAAGTATATGCAAGATCTGAAACAATCAGTAATAATCAATAATAGGAACAGGCATTTCAGCAGCCAAACAAACTAGCTGAATCTAAGTGGTTATTCTACTTTACATTGAAAATGATCGTACATTTAAATACCAAGTCATAATACAATAATAGGAGAAAAAATAGAAATCCTATATAAGAACCCTTAAAAAGTTTTCTTTTGGGGGACAGCTAGGTAGAGGTGGATAGAACACCAGCCCTGAAGTCAGGAGGACCTGAATTCAAATCTGATCTCAGACACTGTGTGACCCTGGGCAAGTCACTTAACCCCAACTGCCCCAGGGAAAAAAAAGTTGGTTTTTTTTTTTTTTGGTCAGTGAAATTAGCACCAGAAAAATTGATAGGAAATATACCAAGTAAGAAGGTGAACAGTCTAGACACAAGATTGTGGAAACTCATTAAGAGGGGCTAACTTTAATAACTAGGGTTTTCCTTAAAAGTAGGAAATGGCATGTTCTAAGCATGCTTTATAAAAGTTAGCTATTGTTACTGCTATTATCACCTATTTGAATGGTTCCTTAATACTGTCTAGCACCTCAAAAATCCTAATTTGGCTCCAAAACCCAGCCCCAAATCCTACCTCTGTAAGTATCCCCGACCTGGGACTAAAGTGATGTTTCCTTCTGCTAAATTAAAATTGTAATTATCTCATCTTTAATTAATTGAATTAATCACTGATCTACTATTCTACTTTTGACTTTATCATTTAAATATCTTCTTATTATATAATTGGGGGGGGGGGGGAGGAAGGGTAGCTTAGTTTTCCAACTAAATTAAAAGTATCTTGAAGAAAGGTCATGTTATGTAGCTCTCTATATCCTCCAAATCAAGACAAACTTTTTCCACCTGAAACCTCTTTGTCTGACCATGTTTTTCCCCTCTTGAAAAAAACTCAGTTTTCTATTACCTCTAGGATCAAATATAAATTCCCCTGGTATTTGGAATCCATCACAATATATGTCCCTAACATATATATTACTCCCGTTTACATATTCTTTGTTAGCAAAACTGGCTTTCTAACTATTCCTCTCATGACACAGCATTTCTCTCCCCTTTTCATGTCTTTAAGCAGGCCACGATCCATGGCTGGAACACTTTTGATGTTCCTCTTTTGATGAGTGCCTTTTAGAATCTTAGTTTCCTTTAAATCACAACTCAAAAGCCATCACCTACATGAAGCCTTTAAGAATCCACAAACTACTTGCATAGCTAAATGTATTGTATTTACCTATATGTGTACTGCAATGCTTCTCCAACGGTTTTGCTTATGGCTTAAAGTTCTTTCAATATTTAAGTTAGAAAAATTAAGTTCTTAGCAGTTAGCTCTCTAAATCCATTAATTGGACCCAGTAATTCCTATACCTTTTCTTTCCTCTCAGCATTTGTTTCCTTTACCCACATGCATGAAGAGGAAGTAGCTTTGTACCTATTTGAAGATTTGCTTCTGCTAAAGAATTGTAGAAGGAAGGAGTTTCAAGGCTTATATGCTATGGTTTACTTTCTTAAACAGGGCAAAAGCTCCTTCAGGACAAAGATTTTCACTTCCATCTTGGTATCACCAAATCTAATAATGTCTAGAAGAAAGTAGGAACTGTTGATTAAAACTGCAGAGGCAAATTCAAACCAGAGATAAGGAAAAATTTCCTAACAATTAGAACTATAGGTTGTCTTACTAGACAGTGAATGACCATTTATGAGGGATGCTCACCCAAGACTTTTTCCACATTTCACTAAATTCTTCACATCTATTGTTTCTTATTGCACAGTAATACTTTACCAATTTATTCAGCCACTCCCCAATCACTAGACATCCATTTTGTTTACAAGACTTTACAGCCACCAAAAAGGAAGATGGCATTTGATCAACATTCAAATTCAGGTCTTTTTTCATCAAACAATGTAGAAATGTACTCAGTACTGCACTGGTTGATACTCAAAAAAAAAAAAAAAGTAAAATAAAATAGTTTAGTTTTGCAAGTTTAATTCCGAGAAGAGAAAATGGAATAAGATTACATCTTTGTTTCTATGATTAAAGGTAAAAAGCAATAGTTACTTGTTTCTCCCCCAGTGAGATGAGAACTTTCCTCTAAGTATAAAGACATCCTGTAATTCTTTTTAAAGCCAGGAAGACTATATTAGTAATTCACATATTAGCATATTCTTTTTTAAAATTAGGGTATGAAGAGAAGGTAACAAAAAACCTACTGAGAGAAGCTCCTTTGAGGGCAGAGACTTTTCATTTTATTTTTATATCCCAGATATCTAGCACAGAGATTGAATGATAAGAGGGATTCTGGTTCAAATACTCATTAGACTAAACCCAAAGGGAAAAGGAAGCATAATTTGGAGTTCTTTCTAATACACCATGTTCCCATTATCCTCCTTATATTTAGCACTTCTAAGAAATAAAAATATATTTGAGTCTGGCTTTTACATCAAATAGTCAAGTGACTTTTTCCAAGTCTTATGACTTTTCTGAGTCTTAATTTTCTGATTGGTAAAAATGAATATGATACTTGTGACCCTTTGGGGGGTTTTCTTGACAAAGATACTGGAGTGGTTTATCATTTCCTTCTCTAGTACATTTTACAGATGAGGAAACTGAGGCAAGCAGGGTTAAGGACAAGCTAGCATATACCAAAGGCTAAATACTGTGCCAGATACTGTGCTAGGAACAAGGCTTATAACAAATCAAAAATGAAACAATTCCTACCCTGGAAGAGTTTATTCTTTCCCCATTTAACAGATGAGGAAACTGAGACTTAGAGAGTGACTTACCCACAGTAATACAATTATTAAGAGTCAGAGGTCAAATAGTCCAAGATCCACTGACTCCAAGGTCAGCAGGCTCTCCCATTATATCATATCAATTTTGGCAATTATTTTGGAATAATAAAGCAAACCATAGAAATATTACTTTAAAATTAAACATTTTCTAAAGAAATCAGTGAAAAATAAAAAAATAAGTGATAGTCTTCAGTTTCCTAATCTATATTTCATATTGTGTTCTACAAAATATTGAGTTTTTCGCAAAAAATAAAGAAAAAAAGTTGGCAATTGTGAACAAGCATATACAGCAAACCTCTCTGTTTTGCTGTCTTTGTTCCATACAATACAAGTATTCTGCTGATAAAGAACAAAAAACTAGTAGATAACAATCCCATGAACAAAAAATTGACTTACCACTTTAGAAGCAATCATCAAACATAGATCTAAAGATGAATTACTTAAAATGCATTTGAAGAGTTCTTTGTCAATCAGTGTTCTTTCATAGCCTTCATTTGAGATTTTTAAAAATCCAACTATTTTATCCAGTTTATTGCTTATCCAAAAATCATAAGGTTTAAGGAGTTAAGACAAAAGTGTTAATAATCCAGGTCCTGAAAACATAACAAACATCCACAAATCCCTCTTCCATGCATTCTAAAGTCCATCCAAAATTGCCTGCTACCTCACATATAAAACTTAACCTGCCATTTCCATGTGTCTATACTGGCTGTTCCCCACACCTGAAATGTTCTCCCTTTTCACATCTATCTCTTAGAATCTATCTTCCTTCAAAACTTGACTCAAACATCATCTTTAAGATACCTTGCCAGTACTTCCTACTTTCCCCCTCTTACTAGTGATTGTCTCTCTACAGTTTCCTTCCATTTCTACTCTACATGCATTTTGTGTGTCCTGCTTGTATCTTTATTAGAATATAAACTTCTTTAGGTCAGTAGACTTTTTTAAACTCATTCTGTATATTTCCAATGTTGGAATAGTGGTTGAGTAAGTGCACAATAAATGCTTTATTGATAGTTCAAATACCAAATCCTAGATGCAGAAGTTCAAATATATAATAATCAAATCCAATTTGATTGTTTCTAGTGATCCCAACAAATGTTAGCTTACAATTTTAAAAAATAGTTCCAATATTGTAACAAAATTTAAACTGCATTAAAAAAAGAAAATGTAAAAGAATTTGATTTTAATGCAAAATAGTGAATTAAAATGAATTAAAGAAAAAAAATCATTTGTTAAGTAAACCGATAACAAAAACTGTCATAAAGCATATTACAAGATGAACTATCATATACAATAGTGTTTCAAATTACAAAATACCTGATAGCAAACAACCACATCCTCCTTACTACAATATGACAAAATAATTTGTTGTTCAGAAGAAAATTCCTATGAAAATTTTTTGATCCAGACCTGGATTTTCAATGGTGATGGAAACTCTCCCTGAGGAAATTTCTTTACCAAAGCAAACTAATACCACCTTTACAACTGACAGTCAAACAGTTGGCCAAAAAAAGTACATATATTATAAAATCAGTCTATATGACTCAATGCTATTAGTAATGGGCATTTAAAACATCATTATTACAGCCACACCACAAACATGGAATTAAAATCAACCTGTATTTCACAATTAAATGCTTAAATATAGGCACTATATAAAAGTTACCAAACACTATAGACAGATAAACAGATAGATGGACATAATAATTTGTTTTCATGGACCATAAGTATCAGGGAAGGGGGACTGTATAGTGTTCAAGGAGAATTAGTGGGTTAACAGATGTGAGTTACTAGAGACTTGAGTCAACAAAACTAGACAAGGTAAGGAAGGTGTGAGCTGAAAATGATGCCCAATCCACAATATAAAAAATCCACCAGTAACACAATCAAAAGACCAAAGCTACCAATCCATTAAAAGAAAAAGACATCTAGTTATTAGGGCTAAGGAAACAAATATGATTTAATTCTAGAGACAAGGGATCCAAACCCAAGAGTCAGGAGAATATTATGGAAGAGCAGTACTTCCAATAATGATCATTTGCTTTACTTAAAAGTGAGTCATGTTATGGCAATGCAGGGGCGCTCCAATTCAACAAGTATGTATTAAGCACCTACCACAGACAAATTCAGGTGAATGCAATCAATGCATCTGCAAATTCAGCCAAGACATTTCACACTATTAGCTAGCTACTAATCCCTTACAAAAATGATAATAATGACAGCTAAAATTTATATAGCACCTACTATGTGCCAGAAAGACATTGTGCTAAATATTTTAAATTTATTATCTCATTTAATCCTCACTATAACCGTGGCAGATAGGTGCTATTATCATTCCCATTTTACAGATAAGGAAACTGAGGCAAACACAGGTTAAATGACTTGCCCAATGGATTACAGCTAGTAAATGTCTGAGGCCAAACTTAAACTCTTTCTTACTCCAGGCCTGGTGATCTATCTATTATATCAATTAGCCACTCAAAGTGAATGCTCAACAATTTTATCAATTTATATTTTTATAAATATAATTTATTATTTAATATTTTATCAACTTTCTATCATATGAAACAAAAAGAAAAAAAGATTGGCAATTATAGTTATTCCCAAAAGTGACCACAGTGGGAAATGTAATCTACCCACAAATATTTATTAAGTTCCTACTATCTGTTAGGTCTAAGAGCAGATTCTGAAAATAAAAAAGCAAAATGTTCACAAAATAAATACAAAATGATTTTGAGGGGTGAAATACTAGCAGCTAGGGAGATTAGAAAAGACTTCATATAGACTCTGCACTACAGATTCTAAGAAATAAAGGTAAGAAAAAAGTGTACTCCAGTACTGAGGGAAGATAGCCATCTTTTATGAACCACAGAGAGAAGATATTGTGTGGTAGAGGTTAGGGCAATGTACTGTGAAAGGTTTAAATAAGAAACAGGAATTCATATTTTATCCTAAAGGTAAAACAGAGCCACTGGAGTTTGCATAGGGGAATAATATGGTCACCTTTGTACTATAAAAAGAAAAATCATGTTGGTAGCTTGTTGAAGAATAGGTTAGAAAGGGGGGAAATGAGGCAATTCTAGCAATTTTAATCAAATATTTTAAAAATTAAGTCAATTTAAACTATTAAGCATTGATTTTTCCCCTCTCCTGGCTTCCTTCAAATCTCAACTAAAAACCTCTGCAAGCCTTTCCAAATCCCCTTAATGATACTACCTTCCTTCTGGATTATCTCCCATTCACCCTATATCAAACTGTTTGCACATGGTTGTTTGCATGTGGTCTCCCCCAATCTACTGTGAGACCCTTAAGGGTTTCTGTCTTTCCTGGTATCCCCAACTCCTAGGTGCTGGGCACATAGTCCTTAATAAATGCCAGATGACCAAAAGAAACACACATCTTCTCCAAGAAACTATCTCTGACTCACCCCCATCCCCAAGCAGTAAACCAGTCAACAAACATTTATTAACAACCTACTATGTGCTAGGTACTACGTTAAATATTAGGAATTCAAAGAGAGGCAAAAGACACTCATTGATCTCCTATAATTCCGTCTAATGGAAGAAACAAACAAAAAACTAGTAACTACGCATAAACTACATACAGGAAAAATTGGAAATAACAGAAGGAGGGTACTAGGATTAAGAGGGATTGGGAAAGGCTTCCTGTAGAAGGAGGGATTTTAGCTGAAACTCAAAGGAAGTCAGGGAAGTCAGTAGGTAGAAAAGGAGAGTATTTCAAGTGTGGGAGGCAGCCAGTGAAAATACCTGGAGCTGGGAGTTACATGGTCTTGTTCAAGGAACAGCAAGAAAACCAGTGTTACTAGATCTCTCTCAGACCTCAAATGGTACCGCTTCATAACTCGAAAGTCCTTATTCAATATTATGTATTAATGCTGTATTTCTATTGGTATTTTATCTTCCTAACAGATAATAAATGTCTTGAAAATAGGAACTATATCTCATCTAAGCACTGTGCCTTGCTCCAATGACTAGCATAGATTTGTGAAAGATATATTCATGACCTTCTTTAGGGTTTCTTCTTGTTAACTTTTGCTTTATAGATTGATGACAAAATATTCTTATTCTCCAGATTTGGTTTCAAAAGATTAGGAGTGGAATGGAATTGTAGCCATTCATCTTGTCAAGACTAGGAAAAAAAGATCACATGGTGGAAAGAGCATAAACTTTTGAATCAAAGGTCTGGGTTCAAATCTTAGCTCAAAACTAGCTGTATGCATCTCGGGACAATTCACTCAATTTCTCTAGGACTCAGCTGCTTCATTTGAAAAGTGAGGTGACTAAAGAAATATTAATCTCTAAAGCCTTTCCCAAGTATTAATACTACAATATGTTAATTGGCTCATTCAAAAAGGTGAGGGCAGAAATTCAAGAAAACCGTCTAAGAGTGGGGAAAAAAGGCAGCTGGTTTCTGCCTCCAGGATGGCAAAAATTTGCATTCAATAAGCTTCAAAAGTTGTTTTCTTCCTGGAATTTTTTCCCCCCAACTCCCCATTTGTAGGTGACAACTTTGGGTCTCTGATAAATTCCAAAATGCTAAAAAAAAAAAAAAAAAAAAAAAAACTTTATTTAAAACATGTCAAAATAAATTCAATTAACATAATTCTATATTCAATAAATTCTGATATAATAGTCAATAATTTCTTATTAACTTATTCCCTCACCAGGATTACAAAGATGGATTACCAGATCTGACTAATTTGGGATACACATTAAAGTGTGAGTGACAGTTGAAGGGAGAGTGATAAAGTGGAATGATCACTTGGATGTATAGTCTGAAAAAATGGGTTCTAGTTATGCCTCTACTACTAATTAGCTAATTTAGGCAAGTCCCAACCTCTCAGTATTTCACTTTCCTTCATCTGTAAAATTAGGGGTTTGGACCAGTCAAACACTAAGATCCCTTCCAGCTCTAAAATTCTATGATTCTATAAATTAAACTAGTGAATTTGTAATTATTTTATTAATATACTATACTCATAAATCTTAATATACTCAACAATAAATTTTATTAGCAAACTAAATAATACATAGATGTTCATTTCTAAATTAACAAAATGACCATAAGACAATTTTAAATGTCTACCCTAATTTCCTTCTCAAAAACTTTTCTTCCTTAGTCTCTCCAAAATTCCCTAATTTTCAATACATTTTATGTCTCTGCGTCAGTGATCTTTTAATAAACCAAATTCAATAAACCTGTAAAGTTCAAGGGGCCACCCTTGAATGTGCCAACATTGTATAATTGAAAATTACAGAAAGTACAATTGAAAATTTAAAATGTGACCAACTGAATACTTAACTCTTAAAAAAACAATATAGTTTATCTGTGGTATAGGCAAAGGTGGTAGTATTTTATAAACATTTGACATTCAAATGATACACCAAACATGTTACTTATGCCAAAGCATGACAAATGAATACGTTTTTACAAAGTAACAAAAATTATTTTTATTTTTTCATCTAAAACTAAATCACTAAGAATTATTGAATACAAGCTACATTCTATACTATACATGAATGAGAGATCTTAGAGGAATAGATACAAATCAAATGTTGTGTCAAATATATATCATTCATAAGAGTGTTCCTATTAAAATTAAAGCAGATTCATGCATGCCTAATTAATGAAAAAGAACTAATGAAAAAAGATTAACATAAATATCAATGTAGGTTTTTGAGGAATATTTTTGTAGCAAATACCTCATATTTAAAAATTTTTTAAAACAAAGTTTTATCTCTAAGTGACCAGTAAGATTTTTATTGTAAGACATGAAATTATAGTTGCAGTTTTAGTAACAATTAGGTCTAAATCAAATTTCACCTAAATTTGATTTAAATTTAAAGAACAACGTCCATAAGCTGATTTGTCCTTTCCCTTTGTCACCTTCTCAAAACAAAGTAACTTGAAACAGAAAAGCAACATGTGAAAACATCTATGTTTGACATACTTCCTCTCCCCCTTAGCCTAAGCTTTTTTTTAAAAAAGCACATACATAGATTTCATTGCCCTAATGATGGCAAATGTTAAAGTATTTATCAGCTATATCTCCTAGTGAGATGAAAAGATCACATAAAAATAATTTGTTAAAAAAAAATCAATCAATGAGAAGGGACATTTTTATAGTTCATCAAGCTTTATGAAGTATTTTTCATCTATTTCATTTAAACTTCACAACAACTCTATGAAGTAATCTGATCACAACATTAATTTTTATTCACAGGTAAAGAACCAATGTTAAGAATGTTAAATGACTTGCCTACAATTATGCAGCCAGAATTAGTAAATCACTTTCCTCAACAGAAAAGCTGAGAAACTGGCAACATGACATCTAAAGGTATTATATCCGTGTCTTTCAAAAGAATCCAGGAAGAACTTTGCATATAAGAAGCAAGAAACCAAGAGTATCTTTTTGCATCTGATCCTACGAAATGTCAATTGAAGAAACAATTGACAATATAAAATTCAACAAGTACCTCAAAACTTTCAATCAAATCCTGGTAATAAAGAGGTGGAATGTCTAGTCATTAGACAAAGTCCTCTTGTTCTCACTGTGGTCACCACTCTAGACAGCCTACAGCCTATGATGTCTAAACCATACCCCAAAAAGAAATTCCCAACTCATATCATATTCCATGTCCCATCTCCATGCCCAACCTCCTCAACTCGGCTTTAGGTTTCCTTCCAAACTCATTTCAAATACCCTAGAGGCAGCTAGATGGCTCAGTCAACAGTTACAGGTTGGGCGTCAGAAACACCAGGGTTCAAATGCAGATTCAGACACTTCCTAGTTGATTTTCCTTATTTCACTAAAGTGTGTCAAAGAAATGAATAGTGACCCACACAAATCCATCTTTGTCCACTGAATCGCAAGCAATACAAATAACTGACCTATAAATGTCATAGTTGAGGCAGCCAGGTAGTACAACAGATGAAGTGTCAGACCTGGAGTCAGGACTTCAAATCAGACCCCTGACACCTAATAAGCCCAGTGACCCTGAACAAGTCTTTTATAAAATGGGAATAGTAATCACACCAATCTATCTGAGGTTTTCGTGGAGATCAAATGGGATGATGGTAAAGCATTTTGCAAACTTTATAGCACTTTATGAATGCTATTTTTAGTTCTTTAACATATGTGAAAGAATTTTATATAAGTTTCGCAAAAAGTAGGATTATAAATGCAAACCTCACTTAAACTCCAGCATTAGCCACTAAACCATTTTTTATTTTATTCCTAACTAAAACTACTCCATCTTCCCCCCTTGTATTTTTACTTCTTGAGACAGGAAAGGGGGGAAAAAAAGGATCCTATTACCTGTTTCTGCTCCATTATGTCGTCAAATTAATCTTCCTAAAACTAAGATCAGACTATGTCATTTCTCTTTCCCTTTCCCTTCTCTTCCATAGAATAAACTCCTGAGACTCCCTATTACCTTTAGGCTCTTTTAGGAAGTCAAAGCCCTTCAAAAACCAGAATCCCCCATCATACCAGGCAATCCAAAGGCTGATTTCCCTGCAGTTATTCCCACAGGTCACTAGATCTGAAGGCTCTGGGCATTTTCAATGGTTATTTGCTATGCCCAGAATACTCTTCCCTTCATCAACTCCTCCTGTCTTCCTTAGCTTCCTTCAAAGAGCAGCTAAAATCTTCTATTTTACAAGAGGGCTTTCTATTATCTCCAATTTATTCTTTATATATCTTGTTTGTTCCAAGTCGTTTTTCATGTACTCTCCCAACAGATCATTATCTCCTATAGGGGAGAGACCTTGCCTTTTCTTTATATCCCCAGTACTTAGCAAAATTCCTAGCACACAGTAAGCCCTTAAAAACTGTTTCTTCACTTGAAATAACAAGCATAGACAGAATAAGTGAAGTATTTGCACCGTGGAAGACAGGGGGCAGTACTTCGAAAATTCATTCCAGTTGCAAAGCAAAAAGAGGAGGATACTTGAATATGCAAGCAAAGGTACAAAAGCAAAAAGCAAATAGTTTGTTTCTTAAAACAGTACTGAGTTTAAATACTCCATTGTAGTCTCATTCCAAGGCTTAATTGTGGCCTGGAGATGACCCTGAGCGCCAGCTACGAGCAAGCTCCGGCAGGTCCTACTTCAGTACAGCTCTCAAAAGAGCCGGCCTAGCTAAGTTCGAGACAATCAGACCCATAAAGTTGGCCACCAGGTGATGAACTTTATTTTTGGAAATCCATGCATGGAGGAGTTAAGCCCTTCTCCGTATTGAGAGGGTATACGAATGGATTTTTTTTTAAAGATTTTGATGCACGGAAGAGTTCATGAAATGTCTCTCCCAGCAAAAAAAAAAAAGCAAGAACTCAATATCCTCACTAATGAATCCCAGTAAGTGGTGAGTAGAAGGTTACACATTCATCCCAAACTCGGCTTTGGTGTTCATGCCCGGGCATAAAAGTTGCGTGACATTATACCAGTTCGTTTGCTTACTCCGCCGTCAAAGCACAAAAGGCCCCAGTCTCAATGCTGACGGCAGGATACTCGAGAGGAAAAAAAAATTAAGAAAAAAAGGCTAGACTGACTTGTCCCGCGGACTGCGGGCTCCCCGGGGGAGGCAAGCAGGGTGCGCCCGAAGTAATTCACAAAGTGAAGGCGAGAGAGAATAGGCAACCCATTCCCTTGCAGACCCATCTGCTGCCTCGGAAAGCAGGGAGGGGGCGGGGAGGGCGCCGCGGGAGTGAGGGCTTTCTTCCTTTGGTAGAAGGGCGAAGCCCACTTTTTAGAAGCGCCCCCGGGAAGAAGAAAGCGTTTGCCCTCTCCCCCCCTCCCCGCCCAGGACCGGACTCCTGCACGCCCGGCGGTGCTAAGAATGCGGGGCTGAGGAGCAGGCTGCGCCGAGCCCGGCGGACCTGCAGCACCTGAGCGGAGGGGCGACCCCCAGCTCCCCGCATGCCCTGGTGACCTGGCGGGAAGCAACAGCTGCAGCCGCCCCCGCCTCCTCCAGCTAGAGCCCGGGCAGGGGCTGAAGGGGCTGCTCTCGTGCTCCCGCCGCAGTCCTTACCTCGCCGCCTGGCAACCCTCCAGCTGCAGCGGCAGCTCCGGCGGCGGCGGCGGCGGCCCCTCCATGGCGTTGGCGGCGGCGGCGGCGGCTCCTGCGGGAGGGGAGACCAGCTCGGGAGCTGCGACTGCCTCTCTCATCCGTGCACCGAGCCCGGCATGGCGGCGGCGAAAGCGGGGCTGCAGCCGGGCTCAGACGAGGGCAAGCACGGGGGCCGGGAGGCTTGCTGGACGCCGTCTCCGCCTTTATCCGGCGGCGGGAGCCCTCCGGCCCGGGAGCGTCTGCGCCGCGGCCATCTTGGAAACGGCGACCAGCCGAGAGAGAACCCGGCTACGGCGGGCGTCAAGGGACAAGCCTCCCGAGGGCGGCGACGCGGGCGGCTGCTGCGGGCTCTGGAATTCCGCGGGGCGGAGAAGACTACCGAGGAAGGGAGGGGCAAAGAGGAGGAGGCGCAGGGCGGGCGGGGGAGGGGGTTCGAGGCGGGGGGCGGAGGGGCGCGAAGCTGCCCAGTCTTCAGCCCCGGGAGCTATCCTTCACAGCAGCACCGCTGCGGAGGATGCTAGCACAGCGTGCCGGGTGTCCCGGGGAGCTCGGATCCGGGTGGCCAGGCTTCCCGGCCCACGCTGGTCACTTTCAGTAATCTACAAGGGAGGAAGGAGGTGATGCAAGCCCGAATGCAGCGGGATACTCATTTAGTCGTCTGATTGCCCAGTTGCAGTCGCTCTGCCTTGTGGATGGTGGAATGCCATCCAAGGGGAGCTCGTCTACAATATCATCACCACGTTTCCCGACTAAGGTGTCATTTTAGATGCAAACACTTGAAGGAAAGTAAGGGGCGACCTTGCCACGGTATATTAAGTCACGCTTGCTCCTTGAGAAGTTTCAAGGCATTTGCAGAGTTCAGCAAATTAAGCCTCATCACACCTACAGATGGCAGATTCCCCCCAACTTACAGCCAGGGAAAGTGAAGTCTACATCACCCAAGTTCCCAGCTGAGTGTGAGGCAAGCAAGGGTGGAGCCGGTTGGGCTGAAGTCATCGGCATAAATCTGCTCCAAAGCGGGGTATTGGAGAAACGATTTTAAACTGATACCCGGGGGAATTAAAAATGCGTGCCATCACCCGAGGTTATTAAATGAATCCGAGTAAAGGCCCCAAATAAAAAACACTGATACCGGATCCACTGATGCACTATAGAACGGTGATTCAGAGCAGAAAGATAAAGTTGCCCAAGATGATTTCAGAGCATTTTGCAGAAATTCTACAGTTCAGACACGACGATGAATATTTAAAACATTTTTTAATCACCCAGTTAAACATTTAAAAGAACTTTTTTTTTATTTTTTTATTTCTGGTTTGGGAAAATTCTGCACTTCCGAAAAAATTTTAATTTTAAAATTTTCTTGTTTTAACATTCGCTGAATTTTACATACACACCGATCTCTTCTCACTCCCAAAAAATGTTTTTTAAAAAGAGAGAAGAAAAAAATCAGCAAAATCGATCAACATTTTTTAAAAATATAATTCTATATCTAGCGAGTTAGATGGAACAGTGCATATTAGTCAAATGAATACATGCATACATACATCCATGTATATAATGTTGTACACCTTGGATCTCTGCAAAAGTGTTTGGGGGAATATCTTCTCATATGATTTTTTAACCTTTTTTTTTTTTAATTTAAATATTTCTCCCAATATACTGGGGGGGGGAGGGGCTTCAAAACTAATATACATAGTCAAGCAAAACAAAAATCCTCCTTGTTCAAAAAAGTATATCTCTTTCTGTACCCTGAATCTATCACTTCTCTTTTAGGAGATTGGATAGCACTGCATTAAAACTCAAGTGTATTTATTCCTATAGAAACTGCAGGCCATACCTTTTAAGCAAATCACATTAAGAAAATTCTTGTGATTGAATCTAAAGAGATTAGATATGAACCATCAGCATTTTCCCAGATGTGCAATTAACTGCTTAGCATTCAAAATCTAACACATCCTGTAGTTAGAGAATATTGTTTCTATTTTCTGCCTTGATTTATTACTTGAGCTGTATTTTGGAAATGGCATTCACAATTTTTAGATACATAAACTAATTATCAAGAATCATTAATCTATTATTTCATGTGGAAAACAAAGATTTTTTAAAAATGCATAAAGATTAAAAAATGAACTAAAAGTATAATTTATTTACAATATAGAACAAGGCAAAAATGATTTTTTGCAATAATGATTCTTATGATCTGTACATTTTGTTTAAATTCCATTGTAATAATAATAACACATATTTATACTTTCAAGTTTTCCAGTTTCAACAATTTTGTGAAGTAGGTAGAATCCAAAGTACTATACTGTTCTCATTTTACAGATGAGAGGTTAAGTGACTTGCTTATGTCTGATAAAATAATAAGTCTCAGAGCCAGGACTGAAATCTGAGGGACCATTACTTTACTAGACTTCCCTGCTGAAGCAATTGGTTGTTTTCCCCTTATATTTTTTAACAAGATCAAATATCACAACATTCCACAGAGTTTTCCTAAATAAATTTAGTAAGTTAAACCATGTGTGCCTTCACTTCTTTGTTTATCCCTCCAAAGCTAGAAAAAAATAAAAACTTTTTCTCCTTTGAATAAGTGCATAGTCAAGATTGTTCTGTAATGTACAATAATTCAAATTGTTTTGGTTTTCCTTTCTTTTTAAATTATATTTAACCTTATTCTTGATGTCATTCAGTTTTTTTTCCTCCCAGGCTCTCTAATAAAAAAAAAATAAGTATACAATGCTCAATGTAATACTTTTTTAAAAAAATTATGATACTTATTCAATTCATGGAATATTTATTAGGCAGCCATTCTATGCAAGAAATTTATACTGAATTATGATTATTTAATACTTTGGAGCCTAACTTGAATTAAATCAATAGTTTGGGGGATAGGATAAAGACCAACAAAGGATTACTATAGGATTCAAAACTGAAAAGAACCTTAGAGATTGTCTTGTTTCAACTCCCTCATTTTATAGATGAGCAAATAGGCCCAGGAGGTTATGTAACTTGTCTGTAGTCAAAAGGATAATAACAATATTCTGCTTCCTTGCCATATGCCATATACTGTTCTCATGACCAGTAATTACAACTCCCTTTTATCTAACACTTAAAAGAGTTTTCCTTACAACCTTGTGAGGTAAGTTTTATACGTGTTATTATTCACATTTTATGGGTAAATGGTTAAATGACTCGGCCACGGTCATACAGCTAGGATCAATATCATTAAACCTACTATCTGACCTCACACATTCTGCTGTCACCATTATATATTTCCTGTCCTTAAGTTCATTGTAGATACTCAAATAAGGAGGCAGTTAGCTCAGTGGATAAAGAGCATTGCAAATGTTCTTCAAATTCAGCTCAAATTCAGCCTTAGATACTTACTGCTTATTTAATTTTTGGCTCATTTAATCTCTGTTTACCTTAATCCACTGGAGAAGAAAATGGCAAACCACTCCAGTATCTTTGCCAAGAAAACCCCTAGTGGGGTCATGAAGGGTCAGTCACAATTGAACAGCAACAATGAAAATATACTCAAGGGAACCTTGTAATGAACAATCTTTATTTTATCTTCAATTAAATGTTATTATTGAATGTATGGCACTGATAAGAGATCAATCTGCCATTTTCAGTTCACTCTTTTCTCATCACACTATCCTCACAGTAGGGATTAATGTGACTAATAGTGGAAAGACCATTGGTCTGACATCAGTACACTTGAAGTGCAGCCCTGACTCTTCCATTGGCTGACCATGTGACACTGAGCAAGTTATTTAATCTTACTGAGCTACAGTGTCTTCAACTACAAAAGAAGGGTGGAGAAGTATTAACTAAGGTGATCTTTAGAGTTCTTTTTTGTGATTCTTATAAACATCCTTCACACTAAAATGGATTAAGATACCACAATGTTAAGAATTCATTTCAGGTTTCTTAGCATTCTTTTCTCGGTGATTTCAGGCTAAAATCAGGCTATGAAACTCATTTTCGTGTTCACATATTCAAAGTTAGTCATGTTTACTATAGTAGGTTCTTCCTGCTTTCCTAGAAAGTCACAGAAATCTTGGACAGATAGCCTCCTATTGTCAAGGGTCATCTAGCACATATTTGTGTGTAAAGCAGGGGTTTTTAACCTATAGGTCTTTAGACTAGGAAATCCGTGAACTTGGATGGGGTCCATCCATACGTCATTATTTTCACAAAGCTCTGCTTGAAATTTCACATTTCAATCAATCAATTAAATTGTTAATTAAAATGACTGAATAAAATTAATCATTTTAAAACATTATTCCAAAAAGAAGTCTATGGGCTTCAGTCTGTCCAAAGGGTACTTGACAAAAAAAAAAAAAAAAAGTGTTTTAAGAGGCCCTGGATTGGAATGAATACTGAATCTGAAAGCTACAGAATCAAATCCTGCCCTAGTCATTTACTCTAGGATCACAAGGAAGTTACTTACCTTCTTTGTAAGAGGCTCAGTAAAATGAGAGTAGCCATTGTGCTTTACCAACTCTCAAGAGTTTGTGAGGAAAAGTGCTTTGTAAACAAGTAAAGTATCACAAAAAAAGTATCACAAAAAACATTAACATGTTAATGTTTATCACTGAAACAAGGCTGGCATTTTAGCAGAATGTAAAAAACATGCCCCTGAAATTCAGCCTAACCCTGAAACAAAATGATTCACTGACTGTGACATGATAAATTGTGATGGAGATTTGTTTTCTTTATCTTACAGCCTTCTCTGGTTACAGATGCCAAGGAGTTTGGGGGCTTGTTTCCTCATCCTTTCACTTAATGAACACGGTGAAGTGTTTGTCTTAAATTTGTTTTCTCGCCTTTCTCTGTGGTTTTCCAGGCATTTCCCATCCATCTCGAGATCTGTGCATGTTTGTGGAGGGACAAAGACTTCACAAGATAGGACCCGTCCTCTCTCCAGCAGGCTGCTCTGCTGCTCCGCCCAGCTCTGCAGAAGTAGAAAGAGAGAGTCCAAACATCCCAATCTGCTCATGACCAGAGGGGGTTTGATTCATTTTCACTCCAGCACACACAAAGAGGGGCAGAGCAACATAATAGAAAAGAACAATTAAAACAACAACAACAACTCTCCAGAACTGCAGGGACTGACCCAGATGGAGTACCTCTTTTTAAAAACATTGCACATTGCATATAGGAAAGTTCATTTTTGTGAGATACAATGAAATCCTGGAATAGAAAATGAGTTACCATTCACAATTAATCGACATTGGAACATTAAGGTCTAATTTTTGTTTAGTAGTCAGAATTTTTTTCTGAGCCAAAGTTTTTCCAACTAGTCTTTCCTGTATTGTTTCTGTTTCATCTCTTCTCACTCTCCATCAGGAAACAGATTGCCCCTTTCAGGCATCCTACCATATTGCACAGTGAAGGGTACAAATAAAAGCTTCACTGAACAGCAGGAGACCTTGAGACATTACAAACAAGAAAAGCTTTTAAAAAAAAATGTTAAAAATAGTATGCCTGAACAAAAAGAGGTGAAACTAAAATTAAAAGGAAAGGAAGTGGTCTATCTTCAAATCAATATGGTTTTTAGCAATGGTCCCTAACATGATAGAGAGGCACATTTGCACATTTGCTTCTAAATGTACATAGCACAAAGCAGATAGGCTGAAATTTTTCATCTTCTTCTCTGACTCTTTACAAGATAGTGGTATACCATTATCCAGGGCAATGTGTAGCTATAAAAAATGGAATCCTTGTATAGACACCATTTTACCTTTGCCTTTACTTTGAACATCCTTTCCCAGTAAAACTTTTATCATAATTTCAGTGAGAATGCTTTTTCTTTCACCTTCAAACAGAACAATACATTTCTTCAAATCCTCCACCAGAAGGTTTTGTTGTTATTGTTGCTTTTTTTTTAAATAGGGAAAGATCCAAAAGACCAATGCATAAACTACCTGGGTAATTGTAAAATATAAAATGCTTATGTCATATAAAATGTTATCTACAGTTAGCACAATAAGAAGGAAGGGAGGGAGCAAGCATTTATTAATCTCTTGGTCTATGCCAGGCACTGTACTAAGCACTTTACAAATGTTATCTCATTTGATCTTCATAACAATCCTAGGAGATTGATTCTTTTATTTATCCCCATTTTACAGCTTGAGGAAGTTAAGACAGAGATTTAACAACTTGACTAGATTCACACATGTAATACATAGCTGAGGCTTCAGATCTCCTGACTCCAGGCCCAGTGCTCTATCTACAAGTAATGAAAGAAACACAGGCATTTTATCTCATAAATAGAGATGTTACTTTGTGCAGCTTCACTTTATATGTGGAATTTAATTAGGAGAAAAATAGAAGGAGCAGGAACCAGAGAAAACCATTTTCTTCTCATATAAATGTAGATGTTATGTCCAAATAAAAAGAAGAGGTATCTTTTTATCCTATTGGATATGTTCTGTTTGTGCACATAGACACTAAAAGTGAAGTATAGAATTCTACATAAATCATTCTATGAGGAGGAAAGACCACAGAGAAATGTATGAGTTATTGAAGTAATCAAGAATACTTATTGAAGTCCTTTTCCATTGCTTTATCCCAACACAGAGATAATTTTTGTCTTTTGAAAGCCATACCTGTAGAAGAACTGATTCTAACATAGAATCATAGAATTGCAGACTCTTGAGAGTTGGTAAGGGTCTTAGGAACCATATAGTCCCACCTATAGCTGAACCAAATCCTTTCTATAACATACCCAATATGTGGCCATCCTTCTAATCTTTGCTTGAGGGCCTCTAGTGACAGAGAATCTTATCACCTTTGAAGCTAACCCATTCTGCTTTTGGTCATTCCTAATTGTTAGGAAGTTTTTCTGTTGTGGCACTTTACTTTTTGTACATGCTGGAATATCCTTTGGTCATGAGCAGAATAGGATTTTTGTACTCTATGTCTTTCTATCTCTGCAGAATGAGGTAGAACAGTAAAGAAGCCAGATGGAAAGAAGACTTGACCCTATGTCATGGATATCAAATTTTAATTCTCCTTTCTGAAACTTCTCTCCTTTACTCCTAATTCTCCTGTTGGAGAACCTCTCCTTTTGGAGAAAGGCAGAATGTCTACACTCCCTTTTGTGTGACAATCCCTTAAAACATTTGAAGATGATTCTAATTTCTTCCTTTCCTCTCCCTCCCAGCCAGTTAAACATCCTCTGATGCTTCTTCCAGTCCTTACATGATATACTCTCAAGTACCTTCATGATCCTCATGGCCTTTTTCAGGATATTTTCAAGTTCATTACTATCCTACCTAAAAGTGGTATCCAGAACTGAACACAATATCTAAGATATGCTTTGATAGCAGAACCATCACCAGTCTGACCTTGGACACTCAACCTTTTGTAATGTAGCTCTAGATTAGGTTAATATTTCTGACTACCATGTCATTCTATTCATTAGTATTAAAAACTTTAAGTTTTTTTCAGAGGGACTTCTATTTAGCCATACCTACCACATTTTGCATTGTGAAGTTGAATTTTTTGAACCCAACTGGAAATCTTTGTATTTATCCCTATTAAATTATCTCTTTTTAGACTCAGCCTAATGTTATAACTGGGGTATGGGGCATGTTTAAGAAGGACTAGCACCTCCTATCAAGCCCTTTTCAGGGGTGCTCATCCATCTTTGGTGTCCACTTGGCAGTCAACTCTCACTTGTGGCTCCAAGAAGCTGTAGCATGTACAGTGGCCACATCCTGTCTCGGCAGATGGGCTAAAAACCAGATTGAGGGTAACTGATGTGCCTCAAACCATTGGTGATTTGAGGGTATCTACCCCAAGTATGTGAAATGGATGGATAAGAACAATTTGTTCCAACAGTCACAAGAGTGATTGAAACAGGCACTGTGGAGTGCTTAGAGCTTTGTTGGGCATTGAAAATGCCAAGGTTATCCACTGCATCCCAGGCAATTGCTAGTCATCTTGACTTTTGTCTTGCCACTGAACAGATGACTCTGGAAGAGAGGCTGAGGCTGGCTACTTTGTGCAATTTTGTCTCATTTTAATGCAATTCACTATCAAGTCAAGACATTATGCAATGATGTCATTTATCCTCTTTGAAAATGAAGGACAAACAAAAAACAATATGTCAGCCTATCAAGATCTTTGGGGATCGTGTCTTTTTCTTCTGGTATGTTGGCTGTTCCTTTCAGCTTTCTGTCAACCATAAATTTCATAAACATTCCATTTATGGCCTCATATGATTTATTTTTTTGACTGTTGAGCCCAATTCCCTCATTTTATTTTTTTATTATAGCTTTTTATTGACAAAACATATGCATGGGAATTTTTCAACATTGATTCTTGCAAAAACTTCCGTTCCAATTTTTCCCCTCCTTCACTCTACTCCCTCCCCTAGATGGCAGGTAGTCCCATACATGTTAAATATGTTAAAGTATATGTTAAATGCAATATAATATGTATACATATTTACACAGCTATTTTGTTGCACAAGAAAAATTGGATTTAGAAAGAAGGTAAAAAATAACCTGGGAAGAAAAACAAAAAGCAAACAAACAATAACAGAAAGTGTAAATGCTATGTTGTAGTCCACACACATTTCTCAGTGTTTTTTTTGCTAGGTGTAGCTGGTTCTGTTCATTACTGATCAATTGGAACTAATTTGGAGCCTCTCATTGTTGCAGATAGCCACTTCCATCAGAACTGATCTTCATATAGTATTGTTGTTGAAGTGTATACTCATATGATTTATTGATAAAAAGCTTCTGCAAGACAGCATACATATAGCACAGATCACTGGGAAAATCCACTGGAGCTCTACTTTCAAGTTTAAATCAGCTCACTAATAACTTACCCTTTGGTTCTAGCTGTTCTTATGATTTCAAATTCACCTAAGGATACTATTGTCTAATTTGAATCTAACCATCATTTCTATAAGAATAGTATTACTTTGTTAAATGTTTTGCTAAAATATAAGTAAAATGTAAAATAAAAGCAGGTAGATGATGCAGTAGATCTAGTACTAAGCTTAGAATCAGAAAGATTCTTCTTCATGATTTCAAATCTAACTTCTGGTACTAGATGTATAACCCTGGGCAAATAATTTTATCCCCTTTGCCTCAGTTTCCTCATTTGTAAAATCAACTGGAGAAGAAAATGGCAAATCACTCCAATATTTTTGCCAAGAAAACCCTAAATGGGGTCACATAGAAGTGGGCACTGATCCACAGCAAAATATAAATAAATTATATCTATAGCATTTCCAAGTCTCCTTCCCTTATAATCTGTCAAAAAAGAAAATAAAATGAGTCTATTACAAAAAAGATAGGATTATGAAAGATAAGGTGGAATTTGGGATCCATTTTTGGAGGATCTTGAATGTTGGGTTAAAATATTTGGCGTTTATGGGGTAGCTAGGTGGCATAGTGGATAGAGCACCAGCCCTGAAGTCAGGAGGACCTGAGTTCAAATCTGATCTCAGACACTTAACACTTTCTAGCTGTGTGACCCTGGGCAAGTAAGTCCCTTAACCCCAATTGCCTCAGCAAAAAAGAAAAAAAATAGGAATTTATTTTATAGATTCATAGAACATTGGTGTCAAACTCAAATGGAATCCCTGAAGGCTACATATTGACTTACAAAGCCACAAATTAACATCACCACATTGCATTTTAAATAATTTTGTTAAACATTTCCCAATACATTTTAATCTGTTTGGGGCAACACTGGGGAGTTTTGCAACTATACCAAGTCCTCTGCTATAAAAAAGCTAGGTAAACCATTCTTCTCAGCCATGTGGTACAGTATAGAGCTCTATCCTTGGAGTCAGGAAGATCTGAGTTCAAATCCCATCTCACATATTTACTAGTTATATGACTCTGGACAAATCATTTAATCCAGTTTGCCTCAGTTTCCTCTACCAGTATCTTTACCAAGAAAATCCCAAATGTGGTCATGAAGAATTGGACACAACTGAAATACTGAACAATTTTATGTGTGTGTGTGTGTGTAAATACACATACATATATTATAGCTCTTATAAGATCTCTTACACAACTTCTTATTTGGTTTGGCAAAAGTGGGGAATGACTATGAATGGATAAACAAAATGTGATATATACACGTATGTATGTCTATGTGTGTATATTTATACATACAACATACATATATATATGTATATATATATATATATATATATATATGTTTTCTTTTCTTCTTCCTTTGATCTCTTTGAATTTTAGACAGTAATGTGCTGGTAAATATTTAACAATCTGGGGGGAAATGCATATGATTTACCATTAATCTGCATCATAAACATTTTCTCTATCACATTTTTAAGTCTAGACAATCAGCAAAAGACTAAATTAAGTCTTCATTTGCAGTTTGCTAATTTCTGAGGTATAAATATTCACACTGAGAATTTATGTGCTTCATATTAATTCCAATACATCCTGGTTCTATAGCCTAGGAATGGCATTATTGGTTCAAAGGATATGTACAATTTAATGACTTTTGGAGTACATTTCCAAATTGTTCCAGTACAGTTCCAACTAGACCAATTCACAGTTCTACCAATAGTGTATTAATGTGCCTATCTACCAATAGCCTTTCCAAAGACTATCATCTTACTTTTTTTTTTTTTTTTTTTTTTTTGGTGGTCTTTGTCATTCTAATGGGTGTAAGATCTGGATTACATCCAAGTTCTTTGCTACTACAGGAGGAATTCTGTGGTAGATGTTGATGAAAAGATTGCTCCCTCCAGGAGCTAACAATCTATATTATTATTGTTGAGTTGTTTCTCCTAGACCCCATTTTGGGTTTTCTTGGCAAAATACTAGAGTGACTTTCCATTGCTTTCTCTAGCTCATTTTACAAATGAAGAAACTGGGACAAGTAGGGTTAAATGACTTGATTAGGATCACATAGCTAGCAAGTATTTGAGGCCATATTTGTACTCAAGTCTTCTTGACTCCAGACAAGAAGCTCTATCTGCTTTACCACCTAGCTGCCTCAAACAATCTAAATAGAGACTAATTAAATAATAATTCAACATAAGACATGACTCAGTCAAAATGAAAGGTAAAGCTAAGTGCTCTGCTTCTTTAAAATGTATCTTCAGAATCCAATTCACTTTCTAACTTCTAAATGAATTTCCCCTCATTAATTCTAGCCTCCCTACACTTGTCTTATTTCTGAACATCTACTTGCTCTCTTTCCCGCTCACTTTGTCACTTAGTTATATACTACTTCAGATTCTTATTGTTCCATGGGTGTTTGTTTTGTTTTCCTAAATAGATTAGGAGTTCTTGGAGTTTAGGGACCTAATCTATTGTTATTGTTATTGCTTTGTTTTGTTTTTGTTTTTCTATTCTAGCACCTTGTGCAATACTCTTGGTTATAAACTTGACAGTGATATAATTTAGTCAAAAGGAATATACAGTTTAGTGACTTCTGGAGTACAGCTCCAAATTAATAGCTAGACTGATTTACTTACTTATTCATAGTAAGTAAACATTCAATAAATACTGGGGGATGAATGAACTACTGGCTTTTAGACCACAAGATCTCTTACCTCAACAACAATTTTATTGGGCTCCCCTTGCCTCTAGGTTAAGTGGATCAAAATTTTTAAAAAGAAAAAAAAAATTTTTTAAAAAGGCTAAAAGATTATTTTTAACTTATATTTTCTGTCATAAGGGATAGTTAAGTGGCATAGTGGAGAGAATGTCAGGCCTGGAGTCAGGAAGATTGCCTGTGAGACCTAAGCAAGTCATTTAATTCTGTTTGCCTCAGTTTCCTCATCTGTCAAATGAGCTAAAGAAGAAAATGGCAAGCTACTTCATATCTCTGCTAAGAAAACCTCAAATGTAATCACAGAGATTGCAGCATGACTGAAAAAAACAATTGGACAACAATGTTTTCTTCTCAATATTCAGAAATTGGTACTGGCCAAATAAAAATTTGAGTAGTTGCCTTTAACAATACATAATTGTTAAAAATCAGTTTCCCCAACTATGAATCAAATGTCACATTGATTATGTATTATTCACAAAGGTTCCTTATATGTAAGCTAAATTCACAGAAAATTTATATTCATGAATTTGACCACGGTCCTACACACTCAAAAGTTTAAAGTTACCAAGAAGGTGTAATTCTTTATGATTTCAGATAAAATAATTTTCAGGATCACTCCATTCTGCATCTGCTGCTCAGACTGGTTTCAACTCCTAGAACAACACATCCTTCCCACATTAAACTCATGCATCACTATGCAACTAACTCAAGTCTTGAGTAAATTACCCACCCCTTTCTCCCTTACCTCATTAACTAGTTTCTTAGGAGATAGATAATGTGCTTTTATCTATCAAAAGATTATCTTATCAAAAAAAGACCAATAGGTCAATTGGAGATATGCTTGGTCCTACCTTTGATTAAAGATCTGAAGTCTTTCAAAGTTTTTTTCTTTACATTGTTGTCTTTATATCAATTTTTCTCCTAGCTCTGTTCACTTCATTCTTTGTTAGATCCTACTTCCCAGAATTTGTTAAAATCATCTCTTTTTGTGACCCCTTTATCACATAAATATTCCACTACATTCATATTTTACTTATTCTGCTATTCCTCAATTGATGCACACTCCCTTAGTTTTTAGGGCTTTCTTTTTTTCTAATCCTTTCAATTCCCCCTTAATAGCAGATTATCTGACCAGAATATGAAATATAAAGGAATATGGAATAAAAAAGGATAGGAAAGTATATTGCAACCATGTTGGATTGGAAAGTTTTAAATGCCAGGGCAAGGAGTTTGTATTTTATCTTATTGGCAAGGGGAAAATATGAAGTTTTGAGCTAGAATGACATGGTCAAACACATGCAACATTGAGATTATTTAGTTTTCAGCTCTTGGCTTCAACTGGAGCCCTCTTGATGAAATCCTGGGTTACTAGATGGGGTTGATAGAGAGAGCCTGAAGAACTGTGTAATTCATTCCATTGCTTTACAATCATGTCAGGAATTTCCCCCTAGCATTAAAACTTATTCTTTCATATTATAGCTTTAGGCCAGTCACGTTGTACCATTTCTTCAATGGAGATAGAAAACAACTCTACACACCATTTGCAATATAATTTCCTTTTCCACTGGAAGTGAGAGGCCATATAGTCAAAACTCTCAGTAATTCACAACAACAAGAAGAAAGTATTCCCCCTTCATCCCTTCTGCCCAGCAGGAAAAGCTTTTCTGGTCCATGGCGAGGCTGGTTCCTTTTCTGAAAAAGCTACACAAAAAAGCTTTTGGCTTTGAACTAAAAAAAGCATGGCCAGTTGGCCACGGTCTACTCTTCAAATGAGGAAAAAGTAAAATGATAGCCAATAATTTCAACTGAAGTAAGAAGTTAGGAAAGGCTCCATAGACACATGCCCAATGTTGCTATCCCTGACAGTATTGGAACTATGATTTGTCACTCCATTGTATGACTTGGCAACACATTTTCTACATATATGTCTCTCCATAATGTGATCCCTGCATATATTTATACTTCCTCCTGATGTTATATGTATCTGTGAGAGAATATGTACCAAGTTTATAGATTAAATGTTTTATTAATACTTTTCCTATTATTTTATGTTATTTAAATGCTTTTCCTTTAAGTTAATAATGCCCTGTGGTTGACTAGTAAAGGTAAATGCCTCTGTGGAAGCTTATGTACTATATTTTTAGTGGCTACAGAACCTGGGATTGCCATCTTTGAAAGTTCATCTCTAAGGGGCGACTAGATGGTACAATACATAGAGTATTGCCCCTGGAATCAGGAAGAACTGAGTACAGATGTGGCCTCAGACACTTAATACTTTCTAGTTGTGTGATTCTGGTTCATTTAATCCCAACTGCCTTGAAAATTTTTTTTAATAAAGGAAAGTTTTATCTCTGTGAATTGTCCAGTCCTCTATCTCTCAATTACTGCTCTCATCTGAATTTGTATTGGCCTAAGATTTCCTAGTTACTTCTTTATATACACTGGTACATACTTTTTAAGGAGCAGTGAGTCACATTCAAAATTAATCTTGTCCTTTGACTCAAGTGATTCTCCTGTTAAGAATTTATCTTGAAACTATTAATTAAAAAGGGGGAAAGAAAATATGACACATCTGTATCAAAATATATATCACTGCATTAACAAAAAAAAAATTGAAGCAATCTATATATCCAGTAATTATAGAGTGGTTGAATTGTAGCATGAGGAGAAATATATGTAAATATAGAAAGATTCATATAAAGCCATGCAAAGTAAGATTGACAAAACTAGAAGAGCATACCAACAAAGAAATAAACAAGAAAAGAAAATCTATATCAATAGAACTATAGAAGGATGCAGGAAGAATCATGAGGAAAATAATTAATGGGTTGCTGTTGGTTTGGGCTTCTTAATTTCCTTGATTCCATTTTGTTAAACAGTATGTACATTTTTATTCATTACATTATAGATGCATTTTTGTTGATTTTTTTTAATGTTGATTATTATTAGCTTTACAGTTATTACATTTTCATTACAAAAGTCAGCATTTTGAAGCCTTTCCTGGTTCCTGTCATTGCTAGTATCTTCCTACTAGGATTATACAGGCTCATATGTCATATGTCACACATACATTTTGCATATATTTAGACACACTGTATATCTTGTGTATACTTAATTATTCTCATATTTTCTCTCCTATTAGAAGCAATCTTCTTAAGGGCAGAGTCCATGTTTTTGTCTTTCAATGTTCAACTATGAGTATTCATTCAATGAGTAGTCACATTCCTATAGGAATTGATCCATAAAATATATACATTACTAGTGGAATTGAACCACTACATTGACATTCTCACTATAAACAAAACAAGGTTTTTTTTAACTATATATCTACATTGACATAGACTATATATCTACATTTACATTCTCACTATAAACAAAACAAGGTTTTTTTTAAAGTTATAGCTAGGTGGAAGTACAATTTACTAGTTGGCAGGGTTGATTTTATTGTATGCCCAAAGGCAGCACATACACAAGTCATATTAAGATGCCCTTTATGCCCTTTATGCAATTGAAGTTGCTTTCCATTAATTATCCAAAGGGCAAAATGCCCAGCAGAAAAGACTCCTCTCATAGTCTGTCTCAGCATAAATTGATACTCTGCACCATCAGCTAAATTGCTCTGAATTCTTATGGGGTTCACAGGACAGGACTCCACTTTCTTTAGTGTCTGGCAGAGCCTACTGAATACATTCCAACCAGCTTGATACATTCAAGCTAATTGTAAAAGCATAAGCAAAACAGAGGCTCTGATATGGACTGGTTCTATAATTTTAGCCTCTCCAAAGTAGATGACTTTGTCATGAATTTTGATACTATCTATGTATTTGAAAAATCAGTGTGATACAAAATTATCATGCTTTTTTATTCATCAGACATCTTTTAGGTCTGGATTTCAAAACATGTAAAACTCATAAGGATGTTATTGTTTCCATTTTCTAGGTAGTAACAAATAGAATAAAAAATTAATTTTGCTAAAGGTCACAATGTATAGTGTGCTGTTTCTTGCAATCAGATTCATCATTCTCCCTACTGAAATTAGAATCCTTTCTACAATACTAACTGATCAGTTATGCTCTACTATTCCTTAATTATCCTTCCAAAGATAAATTATTTTGAAAGCATTTCTGTGAAGAAAAACTTAGGGACTTATAAATCATAATACATTTAGAAAAATAAGAACATGGGACATGTAAGCCAATAGGCAACAAGAAGACAGGGTCCAGGAGGGGCTAGAGAGCCATACTTGAAGTCAAGAAGACTAACATTCAGGTCTCTTGAAGTTTTTTGATTCTGAGCTGGTCATCTGACTTCTTAATGTCCCAAGCAATTTTCTAAGCCTATAAATTGCTGGTCTAAATTGATTGAAGGAATTTCCTCACCAGGAATGTCCTCATATATAGGATCAAACAAACAAGCAAACAACAACAAAAAAAACCCCAACAACAATAAAATCACTTAAGTATCATTTCATTCCTACATACTTAGGAATTTGGCAGGAAGGTATGTTATCCTGTGACTGAACCACAGAAAAGAGTAGAACATAGCTATAAAGACTATGAAATCCAGGAAAGTATTAGTTAGATCTAGGTGAGGGGACAAGATAAGGAATATGAAGAATATGTTTTATTAAGGAGGTAGACAATATTCCTTTCCTATATCTCTACAAGAATTAGATTAATTCAGGCACTAAGTCATACTGAGAATTGCATACAAAGATTCTCAATTCATATAAGACTGAAGCAGGAAAGTGCTGAAACAGGAGAGCCAATCGTTAAATTTTCAGTGAACATTTATATCTCAAAAATTGGCAAGTGCTACAAATTAGGTCTTGATTTATTGTTTTACTAACCATCTGGACTTAAGTAAATGTTGGAGAAAATGTTAATAATGCAGATTAAACTTAAAAGTGTCAAATGTACATTTTATTTTTTTGGAGAACTTGTTGTTAAATACATTCCAGCATACCACTGGCTTCCTCCAAAACTCATTTCAAATCTTATCTTTTTTTTGGTCCCAACCACTGTTAGTAGCTTCCTTCTGAGATTCTCTCTGTCTCTTATTTTATATATACATGTATACACATAGATATACACATATAGATATATATATGTGTGTGTATGGATGTGTATATGTAGATATATATGCATGTATATGTGCATATATACATATACATGTCTTGAATGTAATTAACTATTTGCAGTTTGTCTCTCCCATTAGAAGTAAGCTTCTTAAGGGCTTGAACCATGCTTTTGCCTTTTAATTTGTACAGTAATACTTAGTACATTGGGATCGCTAGAAGGTGCAGTGGATAAAATGTCAGGCCTAAAGTAATGAATTCCTATCTTTGTGAATTCAAATCTGGCCTCAAACACTTACTAGCTATATGAAACCTTGTTTGCCTCAGTTTCCTCATCTATAAACTAGGCTGGAGAAGGAAATAGCAATCTACTGCAGTATCTTTGCCAAGAAAACCCCTAATGGGGATGTGTAGGGTTGGACATGACTTAAAAATGATTGAATGACAACTTAGGATAGTGGTTGGCACATAGTAAACTTTTATTCAGTATTTATTAATTGACTGACTTGTCCAGAGAGTGAATTTAGGATTCTCAGATCTGAAAAGTTGTGAAACATTGCAAGACTGAATTCTTTCGATTCTGACTCTTAAGGCTCGAAAGTGCAACTGTGAGGATGCCTGCAGCTGTTGCTTTCCTGGAAAAGAGAGAGAAAGCCTCTTGTAAGTAATGCCAGGATTTAGACACAACTAAGAGGCAGTTCCTTGGATTAGCATCCATTTTATTTTTTTCTCTCTTCCAGCAACTTGCTCAAATCTTCCTTTGTCCAATCTTTCTTGTGATAATTTACAGCTAGCTTCCTACCAGGCACACAACAAATACACTTTTCCAATTAGACTCTATGGCATATTTGTTAGGTAAGCATCACCAACTGTTGTATGTCACATAATCTTATAGGGGATGAGAGTCCTAAAGAAAACCTTTTCAATACACCAGTTCATATAAACACACAGACATGCACACAAAATAGCTTATTAATTATACTGATTGATACCTGCCTATACTACATGAAACTCAGATTGATCTGGATATGTTCAGTTCAGGTAACATGGAGGTCTGTCTCCTCTACCTCATGATAGGGGACACACTGTTATCCACCCTGGCAGTGTCCAGACCAGCCTGTCACAATATATATATATATATATATGCCTGTATATGTATGTACATATATGCACGTATGTAATCACTTTTAGAACAAATATGGTTCATATATATGTCATTATTTGTTATTCATAAAAAATTTCAACTTGAAGCCTGTAGCTCATTGCAACCATTCACGCAAAAGCAAAATTTTGTCATTTCCAACATAAGTCCCAATTCAATCTGGTGGGTTTTTTTCTGTCAGCTTTCTAATATAACCTTTTTTGTGCCCTAACTTACCAATTAAGGTTCAGAAAGAAAAACAACAGCACTCATTTGATTAAGGAACTGAATTTATGTAAGGTGCTTTACCTGTGCGATCATAGAACTTAGAGAAAGTAAGTACCTTAGAGATCATCTAATCCAATTTTCTCATTTTACAGATCAAGGAAACTGTTCTTTGGATCTCAGTTGCCTTTTCTGTAAAATGAAGTTGCTCTAAATAATCTCTAAGGTCCTTTCTACCTCAAAAATTCTAAACTGACAATGAAAACCATGTTTGTTTTCAATTGTCTCAATTTCTCTGCTAGTTAGCATAACTTTTAAAAGTTTTCTTAGTCATTGGTGATTTTTCATAAACCCATTTAGGAGTTCTTTTTTTCTTTTTTAGGTTTTTAAATAGTATTTTATTTTTCCAAATATGCACAAAGATGGTTATTAACATTCACCTTTGCAAAATCTTGTGTTCCAAATTTTTCTCTCTTCCACTCTCTACCCTCTCCACAATAGCAAGCAACCTGATATAGATTAAACATGTGCAATTCTTTTAAACATATTTCCATAATTGTCATGCTGCACAAGAAAAATTAGATCAAAAGGGGAAAAAACACGAGAAAAAAAAAAAAAAAAGCAAACAAACCACCACCACAACAAAAAGGTAAAAACATTGTGCTTCAATTCACATTCAGTTTCCAATATCTCTCTTTCTGGCTGCAGATGGCATTTTCCACCACAAGTCTATTGGAATTGTCATGAATCATCTCATTGCTGAAAAGAGCCAAGTCCATCACAGTTGATCATCACATAACATAATCTTGTTAGTCTGTACAATGTTCTCTTGGTTGTGCTCACTTCACTTAGAATCAGTTTATGTAAGTCTTTCCAGGCTTTTCTGAAGTCAACCTGCTCATCATTTCTTATAGAACAATAATATTTCATTACATTCATATATCATAATTTATTCATCTATTACTCATCTGATGGCGTCCACTCAGTTTCCAATTTCTTGGCACTACAAAAAAACTGCTACAAACATTTTTGCACATGTGGGTCCTTTTTCATCTTTTATGATGTCTTTGGGATATAGATCTAGTAGAGACACTGCTGTATCAAAGGGTATACACAGTTTGATAGCCCTTTGGGCATAATTTATTTGGGCTTTTTTGGGGGCAAAATACCAGAATGGTTTGCTATTACCTTTTTTAGCTCATTTTACAGATGAGGAAACTGGGGCAAACCAAGTGAAGTGATTTGCCCAGGGTGACAAAGCTAATAAATATCTGAGGCCAAATTTGAATTCAGGAAGGAGAATCTTCCTGACTCCAGAACTGGTACTCTGTCCACCATGACATCTAGACCTGTGATTTTGCTACTATAGGGCAGTGCTATCAAACGCAAAAAGAAATGGATCCCCTGTGAGTGCATGTTGACTTAGAAAAACACAAATTAAGATAACTATGTTGTATATGTAATATTATTAATCATATATGCATTAGACAGATAGATAGATATGATTTTGTTAAACATTTCCCATTATATTATAATCTGGCTTTTGCTTAAGAGTTTTGTTGTCTATGCTACTCCTTAGCTGGAGTCTGATACTTCTGGAAGAGGGAATTCCCTGGGTGAGAAAACTCCCTCCCTCCTGCTGAAGACTGGCATCCTCTCTGCAACTTAAGAGTCTTAGGGAATTTCCTGGGGATAACTTGAGGTTAAATACACTTGCCTACAGTTACACAATCATTATATATCATTGGCTAGCTCTCTATCCACTGTTCCAGTCTGTCTTTCATTTAAACTATTAAGGTATTGGATTTTCCACCCCTGTATTAGCTTGAGTTTTTATACTTAGAATTCTATTTGTCTTCTTTCCAAATGGATTGGTTTATCTTAAATCACTTCATTACAATATGGCTGAATTTTCTTTATAATGTGTCTGAGTTTCTCATCTGTAGTGTCAAAAGAAGATAGGCATCCTTGGACCGATGCTACAATTAGATGTATGTGTGGGGTGTGTGTGTGTGTGTGTGTGTGTGTGTGTGTGTGTAAAGACTACTTGTGATTGTATTAATGCATGGATTTTCCAAAGAGGAAATCCCCTTTACCAAGGCAGATCAGCATTTGCTCAACAGTTTTGTAGTCTTAGTGGGGGTTATCTCTAATTGTCCTGATCTATATCTTGCCACTGGATCCAGGTGGTTCTGGAGAAGAAAGTGAGGCCAATGTCTTTGTATAGCCCTCTCTCACTTAAATCCAGTTCACTTGCAACTCATTTCATCACCTTCATGATGTCATGGTCCTCTTCTAGAAGGAAGGACAAAGGACAATAGCAATAGTTTTAGAGAATTGTCTGGGGTCACTGAGAATTAAGTGATTTATCTGGTGTCAAAAAGCCTGCTGGACTTGCTGGTCTTGAATCCAGGTCATTCTAATTCAATAAGCTGGTTCTCTATCTAACATCATTCTGTTTCTCTGTTTCTCCAATATGGTTTCTTTCTTTCTTTCTTTCTTTCTTTCTTTCTTTCTTTCTTTCTTTCTTTCTTTCTTTCTTTCTTTCTTTCTTTTTTCTTTTTTTCTTTCTTTCTTCCTTTCCTTTCCTTCCTTCCTTCCTTCCTTCCTTCCTTCCTTCCTTCCTTCCTTCCTTCCTTCCTTCCTTTCTATCTAAGAAATTAGTTCTTGTCCTAAATTAATTACAATCCCTATGTCTTACAGCTCAGTATTCAATTGAACAGATCTGGTGTTTCCCAGTGCTCTTCTGAAAACTATTGTCATAGATTCACATCTTCTGGGCTCCAGAAAAAGCATGGGTTTGTATTTAACTCAATAGAAATACATAGACTCTTGTGCAAACAGTTGGCATCCTGGGGATGGCAGCTTTCTTAAAGAAAGAAAAGGTTAGTTAAGGTTCTTTGGCCATTTTACAGCTTTGAGATAGCTTTTTTCTTTTTTTTAAAGACCTCTGAATTTAAAAATAAGAACTACTTTTCTTTTGTTCTTGGGATCCCCGGAGATTGAACTTTTATACATCCAACTTGGCTTGTTAAGTCATTTAAGCATATGCTCTTTATTTTGAATAAAAAGGATTTAGGAAATACCTTCTGGGCAATACACAGATTTAAAAGAGGTTTGAAGAAGTGTTCAGCAAGGGTTTCTTTAATAAAAAATATTTACATAGGTGTCCTCTGTGTGGTTCAACAGACATTTAATGTTACTTTTCAAAAGGGAGTACCTAGCTGCATTTGTAGCTTAAGTAGCCTCATTCTGAGGTTCATTGTGCTTAGGAGGCAAAGCCAAAATGGCATAGTAATAGGAAACAGTACAGCAAGTTCCTCCAATGCCCAACTCCTTCAAGGAGACCCAGAAAATATAACAGATGGAATCCTGATGAAGAAATCCAAGAAAAAGTCACAGTGACTCATTTTTCCAGCCAAAGTTCGCATAGGGAGACAGACAGAGAAGTCCATGGACACAGGAGGTAGGATCTATCCAAGAGCATGCTTGATGTGGAATACTTTAATGCCAATGGGGAGGCTATATGCTAGATCAAGAAAAAGTCCCAGTCCCATACTAGGACATCCTCAGAACTATGCAGGTCATTGTGATGGGGTCCGGGATCAACTGGCAGCTTTGTCATTCACTACCCAGTTCTGCATCACACATCAAAGATGAATTGAAAAGGAGATCTCTGTCCACTCCCTTCCTCCATGGCTCAGTAGTATACTGAGAGAAGAGCAAATTCAGAAGCAAGCAGTAACCATGAGGCTCTATCTTCCAGCTCAGTCTGAAATTTGAAGTCTGAAGAAAAATCAGCAAGTCAGGAATCCCAGATTTCAAGAGAACTTGCAATTCTATCCCTGAACAAGTCTAGCTTCACAGGAACTGTTTGCTCTTGCTCAGACTCAAATCTACAATTTACAGAGCTCAGTCCAGGGGAGCAGCAATAAGACTTTGCTCTAGATCATACATTTTGGGAGCACTGAAAATTTGCAAGTCCTCAGTTTCAGATGTTCCTGAAACAGCACCATACTCAATTCCCCAAGAAAGTAGCAATAGAATCAGCTTGTTTTCTTGCCAGAGAAGTGCAAAGAGTCAGGAAACAAGATGGACACTTTGAGTGTGTGTGTGTGTGTGTGTGTGTATGCATGTATGTATATGTATATACACACATATAAATATACACACAATATCCAACCTGTTGGGTATATATGTATACACATGTATATATATAAATGTGTACTTGTGTGTGTGTGTGTGTGTGTATGTGTGTGTGTGTGTGTGTGTGTGTGTGTATATATATATATATATATATATATATATATACTAAAATCTCAAAGGAAAAATAGCTTTGGAATAAATTCAACAGAAATTTTTCAAGAGATGAAGCAAAAGTTTAAAAAACAAAAAAGAATAAAAAATATTTTAATTGATGAAATGAGAATACTGGAGGGAAAAAAAAGAAAAGTAAATAAGAGCTATAGAAAGAAGAAAGGGAATTAATAATTTTACACAAGAGGTACAAAATTCTATCCAGAACAATTAACTGCATTTATTAAATATCTACTATGTTAAGGTACTGGACTAGGCACCAGAGGTTTAACTATGTGTTCCCATGTAAGACAAAATATTAGCTCTGATCTGATATTTAAAACCCTCCACATTTGGGCCCAAATATGCCTTTACAACATAATTTCATTTTACTCCCTTTTACACATCCTCTACCTCAACCAAACTGGAGTATAAACTTCTTTCCACTTTCTTATTGCTGTCTCTCACCTCTAAATAGTTGTGAAGACTGTTTCTCAGGCCAAATAGAACACACTCCTTGCTCATCTCTGCCTCTTAAAATACTCCTTTTCCATAAAGTCTTAAGTTAATTGCCATTTTCTCTGTTATATCTTTTGGGATTGGCCAGACTTAAAGTATTTTTTCTCTCTATCCATTTTCCAAAATCATTTTATTGAGGCTATCTCCTTTGTCCCATTACTTTCTGCCTTCCCATTGTACTTATTTATTTCTCAAGCTCCTTTAACAGATTGTAAAGTCCTTGAGAAGATTGACTACAACATCAAACATTTTTGTATGCCCGGTGAATAGGCTAGTATCATACAATAGACAGTTAATAAATACTTGTTAAATTCAGTTGAATTAAATTATCCTTTACCATTTATGTGTGCTGTGAGGCTATGCAGTTCCTACTATACCACAGGAAGATGCGGTGGAGAGCTGAAAGGGGCCTAGAGACATCTAAGTAATCCAATATAGTCAAATCTAGCCATGGGGTCTTACTAACTACATGACATTGGGCAAGTCACCTAAATATGATCTGCCTCAATTTTTTCAAACTGTAAAATGGGGATAATAATGACACCTGCCTCATAGAATTGTTGGAAGGATCAAAAGAGATAATGTTTGTTGGTTTTTGTCCTTTGTTTTCAAAGAGGATCCATGTCATTACAAGGTGATATCTTGTCTTGTCTCAAGAGTGAATTGGATTTCAGTGAGGCAGAGTTGTACAGAGTTGTCAGTCTCACTCTGTTTTACAGAGTTATTAAAGTCCTATGGCAAGACAAAAATCGAGATGACTGGGAATGGCTTGGGATGCATGGGTTACATTGGTAACATTTAGACATCAAAGACACCTTCATACCCTTTGAAGAGTTTCCTCAGCTGAATGGACAGATGAGAACAGTTTGTTCCAACAGCCATCATAATATTTGTAAAGTGCTTAGCATGGAACTTTGAACAAAGTAGGTGTTTAATAAATGCTGGTTTCCTTTCCCCCAAAGGCAGTCAAGCCCAAGCCCCATCATTTTATAAATAAACTGAAGGATTGTCCAGAATCACACAGCTCATAACTGTCTGAAGCAGATTTGAACTCGGATCTTCCTAACTCCAAATTCCACTATACTATATTGCTTCTCACTTTAGTCTGATCATAATTATTTCGAATTGTAAAGGAGCTTAATCCAGCACCTCATTTTACAGTAAAGGAAACAGAATTTATGAGAAAGGTTAATCACTTTGTCAAAGACTTCACAAATACTAAGGGTAAGTGAGGATCATAAACTAATAAATATTTCAGATCTTTAGGCTCAGTGCTTATCTGCTGTATCACTTAGCTGCCCTCTTTATTATCCATATTCCCATAATCTTGTATTTCTTCATTTCTCTAAAGAGATTATATCTTCTAGTAGTGCCTTGGTGAAGGGGCAGGTCAATTCTCTGAGAGCCTCCACAGCTGTGAATCACAACATTTGAAGGACTTGCAAATCAGCCTTTACTTACACATATGTTCCTTGTGGATTGGAAATGAAATAAATTGGAGGCAAGAGAGAAGAGGAGAAACGTCAGAGACCGCCATTGCCTCTCAGTCTTCTTGTATTGCCATCATCATCCTCTCACATGAAGAGATTCATTCTACAGGTCTGAGTTAGACCTCCAGCAGCCACTGACAAGTGGCTCCCATATCACAAGTAGAATGTAAGCTCCTTGAGGATAGGCAATGTTTTTCATTGACAAGGTTCAGAAGAGATCAAACCCTTTGAGTTCATTCTCCTTTTTTTAGGGATGAGAGAACTGAAGCATGAAGAGGTCAAATCAAAGTAGCAGAGATGGGTTCTGACCCAATACTCTCCATCTCCAATACTCTTTTCTACTACATTTTATTTTTTAAAAATTTTAAACTAGCAAGCATTGGGGCAGAATTGGAATTTAAAACTAGTGCACTAACCTCAGTGGAAAATCAATATGTACTCTGTTCTTGTGGTAGTTTTCTAGCTAGGAGAATGACTGAAAACATCAGTTAAAATATTAGCTAAACTATTTTTTCTTTGTTAGGGACAATATCATACATGCCATCATCATCATTATTTTTGTTGATTATACTACTACTGTTAATTAGTGTGCCTGTATTGGCCATTTGCAAAATTTGCACTTGTAGAAAATACATTTCACTGTGCATTCCAAGGCAGCCAGCAGAGGAGAAAAAAAAAAAAAAACAACCCACAGTATTTGGAATGCAAAGAACTTGTCTTTAAAATGAAGGCGTTGGCTTAGACAAATCTCTGAATTCCCTTTTAGTTCAAAATCCTATGATCCTATAGTAAAAAACCAACCAGTTTTTCATAAGCAGCATTAGCACTTGGCTAGAGGAATACATACTTTCTTTACCAGTCAATTTTTCAACAATGTGCTGTTCAGAAGTCCCAACAAACTAGACCATGGAAAAAAATGTGCAAAAGGTTCCCATTTGAGGAAAATGCATGCATCCATTAGGAAAGAGGTCACAGTAATTTTAATGCTATAAAAGTTCAAGGAATTTGCCTTCAAAGTCTTCTTCTTACAAAGGCTCCTCTGAGCTCAGATTCTTTCCTATGTAGTAGAATGCTGCTTTGCAAAGAGGAGGAAATAATTTAACAGTAGAATCAATGTTAAGGTTTCTTGGAGACCGACAGGCATTTGCAACAAAGGAGAGTTTGCATTATGCATTGAGCTGCTTTTGGCAAAACTCATGCACATGCTGACATGCAATGTATATTCAGTTTTGAATGCTCATTTATTTCTTGTTCATTTATTGCAATTGTAAAACTTCATGGCAATGGAAATAACAGAATAGAAATACAGCAGATGCAATGTTTGGGTCAAATTTCTTTGCTTGGCCAAATCCATGAAAAAACAAGAAGCCTGAAGAGTTGGCAAAAGGTTAAAATGCAAACATGTTCTTTTGCTGTTAGGACAATGCTCTTGTATTTATTTATGGAAATAATTTAATCCAAAGCCATTTTTTTCCTCTTGTGAACAAGTCTCTTAAATCTGCTCTGCTTCTGTTTGCTATTGAGGTCTGGAAAGAATATTGAATCAGGGCTTTCATAAAGAAAAGAAAAACAAATTCTCTGATAAAGATATAAAGAGAACAAGAAGTATTTATTATGTACCTAGTATGTGCAAGACATTATGTTAGATGCTAAGGATTAAAAGACAAAAATTTAAAAATAGTCTAACAAGGACTTAGAGTTCTAGTTGAGGGAATGGAGCTAGGGTACTGTGGTATACAGTATTTAGACAGATAAGTCAGTACAAAATAATTTAAGGAGGGAGAAAGTGAACTAGATTGTGTATTTTATAAGTTAATTTAAAAATTATGATCATCTGATTTTTCTTGTGTAGCATAATGAATATGGAATTATGTTAAGAAGAATTGTACATGTTTATATTAGATTGCTTGCTGTTTAGGTGAGGAGGAAGAGGTCGAGTGAAGGAGAAAAATTTGAAACACAAGGTTTAGCAAAGGTGGATGTTGAAAACCATCTTTGCATATATTTGGAAAAATAAAAAAAGCTAAAAATTATGATCACTATAGATAATGCATAAATAGATAATCTTATCTCTAGATAGAGAGGGAGCTGGCCTTGGAATCAAGAAAAAATATTTCAAAGCTTACTTCAAATATCTTATTTTGAGGCAACTAGATGTTGTAGTAGATAAAGCTCTAGGCCTGGACTTGGGAATTCAAATCCAGTCTCAGAAACTAGCTATATGATCCTGGATAAGTCAACTCACTCTGTTTGCCTCAATTTCCTCCTCTATAAAATTAGCTGGAAAAGGAAATGGCAAGCTACTCCAGTATCTTTGCCAAGGAAACCACCAAAATAGAATAGTTGAGAGTCAGATTTGACTGAATAACAACAGGTGGTATAATTAGTTGAAGGTGGACTCTTGTTTTAGTCACTGTTTAGCTTTGTGACATTGGGCAGGATCACTTACCTCTCTGTACCTCATCTGTTTCCTTATTTGTAAAATAAGGGGCTTAGTTTTGGTTGTCTTTAGGGTTCTTTCCAATGCAAAATATATAATCCTATGAACTATGATTTCAGTATCAGCACAGTGCCTGGCACATGATAGGTTCTTATATGCCTGTTGATTGATTACCAATAAAGAGGAGTCTGTGTTGCATTGTAGAAGATAAAATGTAGTTAATTTAGGACTCCCAAGAAGGGAGCTATTTGAGAAACATATTAAATAAATATTTTAGATCATGGAAACATCTTGGTGTTTTATGTATACAGTAGTCAGTCAGCACACATTTATTTATTTATCTATCTATTCTTTCATTTGTTGTTGAGGCAATTGGGGTTAACTGACTTGCCTAGGGCCACACAGCTAGGAAGTGTTTAAATGTCTGAGGGCAGATTTGAACTCAGATCCTCCTAACTTCAGGACTGGTGCTCTATCCACTGCGTCACCTAGCTGTCCCAGCACACATTTATTAAGTGCCTACTGTATATTAGGCACTGACCTAAGAGAAACAGAGTCCATACTGTCAAGGAACTCACATGCAAACAACTATGTCTAAACAAAATTATCCAGGATAAATTATAGATAATGAAAATAGAGAAGATAACTAGAATTAAAGGAGATCAGGAAAGACTTCTTAAATAAAAGATAGGATTTTAGTTTGGACTTAGAATAGCTCTGGCCCCTTACCAGGAGATAGGAATGAGAAAGGATAGTATTCCAGACATGGGCAACAGGTTGTGAAAATGCCTGGAGTCTGGTGATGGAGTGTCTTATTCAAGGGACAGCAAAGTAGGAAGCAGCCATGTTGTGAAGGGGGTGTTGAATGAAAAATATTTTATATTTGATCTTGGAGGTGGTAGGGAGCCACTGGAATTTATTGAATAGGAGGTGACATGGAAGATCTACACATTAGGATGATTCATTTGACAGTTTAGGGGAGGATGGAATAGAGTGACAAAGACAATAAAGGCAGACCCACACTAGTAGGCTATTTTAATAGTCAGTTATGAGGTGATGAAAAGTTGCACTGGAGTAGTGGCAAAATTGTTGTTTGTCCTTCCTTCTTAAAGAAGACCATGACATCGGGGAGGTGATGCCATGGCATGCAAGTGAATTGGATTTAAGTGAGGGAGGGTTCACTTTGCCCTCCAAAGATATCTGGGTCTGGGGTCCAGATATAGGTCAAGATGACTGGAGATGTATCTTGGTGGCAAAGATAGGAGAGAGTATATTTAAGAGATGTTATGAAAGTAAAATGTGGGGTGTTTTGTGGGTTTTTTGGCTGAATTCTTAAAATGCAAATGAATTTTACTATATTTCACCATTGCTGAATGAGGTGTAAATTTTGATGTAAATTTTACAACATGTAGCTATAAGTGTTGCTTGGTTGAGGAAGAAAGGAAAGAGTGAGAAATCATTAGGTTGCCTTCGTGTACTAGTGGAAGTATCAGCTTATGTGCTGTGTAGCTGACCAGACTAAAAGCTATAAAGAGATATATGGAAATCATTTTTAAAAGTCACCAGCTTTTTTGAGAACTATTAAACAGGAAAAATTGCCAAGAAATTATCAGGGATCTTTTCAAAGTCTATAAAGTTACAAGATGCAACTTTATACTAAGGTGTATTTATTGGGATTTTGAATTTCTTACTGGAAAACCTAAATTATTTCAGTTATTAGCTAAATATTACATATATTTACACATTAATTACACATTAATTACACTTAAAATATTTTTAATATTCATTTAAAAATTTTTTTGAGTTCCAAATTTTGTCCTTCCCCTTTTCCTCTCCCTCCCTTAAGAAAACAATTTGATATCATTATATATGCAGGTAAGTGGATTCTAACCATGTTGTTTGACTTTTACGGGATATTCATTTCATGAATGACATGTGGCAGGAAATCACCAGCTAAATTTTAGTTGAGTTAAATTTTTGTTTTATAAAAAAGCTCATATATTTTAAAAAGTCTGTTATTTTTATGAAAACAGGTGGTGATAGAACCTGAAACCATTTTTGAAATCAGCATGAAAATGACAGTTTGCCTCCTTTTATGAGTGTGATAGACAAAACTGTTTTTGTTTTAAATGTCATCCAGAGGAAATAATTGTTAAAGAAGAATTCCTAGAAGTTACTGATTTTGGCTATAGTTGTTGTTCTGTCATACCTGACACTTCATGATCCCATATGGGGTTTTCTTGGTAAAGATAATAGAGTGGTTTGGCATTTCCTTGCTCAGTAGATTAAGGCAAACAAAGATTAAAGACTAGCCCAGGTTCACACAGCTAATGAGTGTTGTTCTTGTTGTTTGGTCATTTCAAGTGAGTACAACTCTTTGTAACCCTATTTAGGGATTTCTTGGCAAAGATACTAGAATGAATTGCTATTTCCTTCTCCAGAAAGGAATGATTGATTTGAACTTGGATCTACCCAATTCTACCTCCTATTTCTGACTATTTTCAAAATATGAAGATTATCATTATTTCATTAATTAAAAAAATAAAATTAATACATGTTTTGGTAAAGTTTTTATTTTTTATTTTTTGTTTTTAGTTGTTACTCAGCAAACTATTCTAAAAAAAAAAAATTGCCCTTGGGAAATTATTCCTGTGAAAATCCAAACTATCCAGTTCTACACCCTTCTTCGAACTTCATGAGCCCTTTGGAAGCTTATGTTTTTACCCTGAGTTATCACAAATATATTCCTTCCCTGTTTGCAGGCATTTTAGAGGAAGTCACATATTGGTCCTGTGTCAATTACAAATTTATTTTAATTAATCTCAGTGGGATCTCATTGCTGCAGAGCAATTCTTTTATTCTTCCTTTTTTGACTCCCAAGTCCTAATGTATAAGAAATCTGTAAAAGTCTGGAAAAGCTGATCCAAAACTGTACAAATCTCTTTAAGCCTCTTAAGCCAAACTTTTCCAATTCCTTCTCAGCAGCAGAACTTGCTTCCTCATACTTTAAGGGTGTCGTGAACACCCTTTTCTCTACTTTAGAACTCTTCTGTATTCTTCTATTTTCTCCCCCTTTTCTCCAGGCACTTAGGTGGCTCTTCTCCTTGCCAAAATCAACCTCTCTACTTACATCACCAATCTCATCTACTACTATCTTCTCCAGCAGTGTCCCATCAGCAACCCCTGCTCTCTTCATTCAGGCATTTATTAAACACTTACTATGTATGTTTTAGGCACTGTGCTAGTGCCTGGAAGCCAAAAACCCCAGTCCTTGTTCTTAAGGAGCTTTTATTCTGAGGGAAAACAGCATGCACACAAATAAGCAAATTCAAAATATATAATGAAATAATTTTTAATTTTTGGGAGAAGGAGAGCATTTACTGGGGAGGATAGGAGATCAATGTAGAACCCATGTGGGAGGGTGGCACCTGAATTGATTCTTTAAGGAAACTAAGAGACTGTGATGAGGAAAGAGAGAACATTCCAGGCAATGTGGGACAGCTTTTGTGAAGGCACAGAACTGAGAGCTGGAATGTTGTGTCCAGGAAATAGGAAGCAGGCCAGCATGACTGCACCAAAGAGCCTGTGAAGGGGAGCAATGTATAATAAGTCTGGAAAAGTAGCTTACAGCCAGACAGGGAAGGGTTTTAATTGCCAAACAGAGGGGCCTGTATTTGATCCTTAGAAGGAAGAAAAAGTTACTACAGTTTTTTTTTAAAAAGAGAATTACATAGTGAAAATTGTGCTTTATCAATGTAGCAGTTATATGAAGGGTGAATTGGAAATGGAAGAAACTTTTTTTTGCCAATGCATTTTATTTATTTAGTTAAACATTTCCCAATTAATGTAAAATATTTTAAATATTCATTTAAAAATTTTTGAGTGCCAAATTCTGTCCTTCCCTTTTTCCTCTTCCTCCCTTGAGAAAGCAATTTGATATCATTATAAATCCCAAATCATGCAAAACATAATTCCATATTAGCCATGTTACAAAAGAAAATAGACAAAAAAAAAAAAAAGAAAAAGAAAGATGAAAAGGAATGCTTCAATATGCATTGAGTTCATCAGTTTTCTCTCTGGCAGTAGATAGCATTTTTCATTATGGGTTCTTTGGAATTGTCAATCAGAGTAGCTGAATGTTTCACAGTGGATCATCCTTACAATATTGCTATTACTGTGTACAAAGATCACTCACTTCATTATGCCTCAATTCAAGTAAGTCTTCCAGGGTTTTTCTGAAAGTAACCTGCTCACTATTTCCAATAGTAAAAGAGTGCAAGACAGAATATGGGCAACAAGGTGGCACAGGAATAGAATGCCAGTCTTGGAGTTTGGAAGACTCAAATCTAGCCTCAGACAATTCTTAGTTGTATGACCCTGAGCAACTCATTTACCCCTGTTTACATCAGTTTCCTCATCTGTAAAATGGAACTGAAGAAGCAAATAGCAAACCACTGCAGCATCTTTGACAACAAAACCCCAAATAAGGTCACCAAAAAATCAGACACAATTGAAAGACTCAACAACAACAAAATGAGATAGAAAAGACTTCAGTCATGGAGACTCATTAGGAGGCTATTGTAGGAGTCTTAGTGAAAGTTGACAAGGACCTGAACTAGGGTGAATGTGTAGTGATGAATGGAAAAGATAGAGTGGAGATAGAATCAATAAGGGGGAGACAATCAAGGTTGTGGATCTGGGTGACTAGAAGGGTGGTTGTGTTCTATATAGAAGATCTTCAATCTCTGTTCCTTTTGGCTCATTTATTGCTGCCTATAACCCTAATTAGTTCTTCTCTTTTTTTTTTTTTTCTTTTAAAAACAAACAAACAAACAAAAACTTCTACTTAATTCTTCTCTCCTTCAATGGTATAGTGGAAAAGCAATGGCTTTGAATTGATAAGACCTGAATTCAAATCCTGAGTCTGATACTTGAGTGTTTAGGTCACTTAGTCTTCTTGTAATTCAGTTTCCTTATTTGTAAAATGAGGAAGTTAAAATCTCTGAGGTCCATTCCAATATCAGCTCTATGATTCTATTTCTTTTCTCCCTATTTGGAAGACAAACTTCCAAAGAAACTCATTTCCTCTGTCTTCTTTTGGTCATATCTCAATCCCTTATAATTGGACTTTTGTTTCCACTGCTCTTTCCAAGGTTATCAAAGATTTCACCATTTCTAAATCAGATGTCATTTTTTAGTCTCTGTATTTCTTAATCTCTTGGAAGCTTTTGGCACAGATGAACACCTCCTTCTCCTCTTCCCTGGATTTTCTTGACACTAGTATCTGACTTCTGGCACTAGTGCCTCTCTGTTTCTTTTCCATCTTCTTTGTTGCATCTTCATCCAGGTCCCAGTTTCTAATTGTGGGTATCCCTAAAACTCAGTCCTGAACACTTTTTTCTTCTCTTGAAATCCCTTTTCTTAGTTATCTCAACAGATCACAGGAATTCAATAATTCAGCCCTGATTTCTCCATTGAATCCTTCATTCTAGTTGCCTCATGGATATCTGGATCTGGATGTTCCATAGTATTTCAAAATCTACCTTATAAGAAAGAATCCCTTCTTTTCTATGAAAAAAATCTGTCTCTCCATTTCCATTGAGTGTACCATCATCTTTCCTGTCAATCACATTCATAATCTTAGAATTATAATTGACTCTTTTTCTTTCTCACCCCCATCTGTCTCTAACCAGTTGTCAAATTGTGTCACTTCTACTTCTTCACCTTTTTCTAAATTATCCCTTTTCTTCTATTCATATATTGACAACCCTAGTTCAGGCCTTCATCACTCTCTCTCCTCTCCAATTTATCCATCACAGAACTGCCAAAGGTCTTCCTAAAGTATAAATCATGTCATATAATTCTTTTTCTCAAAAATCTGTAATAATTTCATATTTTCTCTAGTATCAAACTCCCAAACCTCGTGGTGCCACTTTAAACCCTTCACAATCTGGCTTCAGCCTACTTTTCTAGACCTTTTTCATATTAATTCATTTTACATACTCTATATTTCAACTGACCCATTTCCTCCTTAAACCTATCATTCTCCCTCAGACCTTTCCTCTTATCTGAATGCTTGAAATACACAACTTCTGCCTGTCATAACCTTTAATTTGCTTCAGGAATCAATTCAGATGTCATCTCCTACAGGAAGATTTTCTTTATCTCTCTAGTTCCTAATGTTCTCTCTCTTCAAATTTTCTGTTTTATTTGTTTCTATGTTATATTCTCCCAGTTTTATGTAAGCTTCTTGAGGGTGTGTGTGTGTGTGTGTGTGTGTGTGTGTGTGTGTGTGATCTCCAATGCCTAATACAATGCTTGTGAGCAATTTTTTTTTTTAACCAAATCTGTGAAGGAGTTCTGCCTGAGAAATAGCTAGAAATGCAGCCCAATGTCTTCTCTGCAATTTATTGTTTTAGAAAATTGCATGGGGGTACTGAGAGGTCAAATAACCTGCCAAGCAGCACATAACTTATATCAACCAATCAATAAACATTTATTAAGGACCTACCATGTGCTGGCCATTCTGCTAAGCACTGGGGATACAAAAAGAGGCAAAAGACAGTCCCTGTCTATTATGTGTCAGAAGCAAGATTTGAACCCTTCCTAACTTAGAAGCCAGTTTTCCATCCACAACCCTCACTTTTGCATTTGGACAAAGTAAGCATTTACTAAACTAGCTGAGTTGAATCAGTCCACTTAAATTTCTTTAATTCACTCGCTATGTTTCTTTTCCATTAGAACAGTAGATTTCTGAGGATCCTTATACTGCTTTCAGTTATGTTTATTTAAAATATGGGTGGGAAGTAAAATGTCACATCACCACATTCTGGTAGTTATTATACTAAAATATGGACCTTTCCTTTATACCAAGCTCTATTTCTAGCTCTATACTTAACACCAAATAAAAAGCATATCTTGTCAAATTATGACAAATAGTTATTTGAATTGCAAAGGACATGCTAGCTATAAGTAATTCCAGCCTTCCAATTTAACCTTTGTGCAGCAGAATGAATTTGGTTCTTGTACTTCTGCAGTCTTAAAAGAAGTCTCAGCAAAAACAGTTGGATTATTCCCAAGGAGGTCCTAACACATTTTTTATTTTAAAATGAACTATTACTCTTTCCTTTAAAAAAAAGTATAGCTTGATGCAGTTGGGTACAGAAGTCATCTAAAAATAATATGGTTTGGGTGAATAAAATCTTTCTACTAGCAACATTAAAACAGTAAAGTCAGTGTTTGGGTGTACATTCATGCGCGTGCATGTGAGCATGTGTGAGTGTTTTACTTTATGGTCAGAAAATTATAACTTTCAACGTTAAAGAAAAGAATTTTAAAAGATGCCTGTGGTAAAAATGTCCTCCCTATTTGTATAATTCAACTTAAATTCCTACTAAAATGTATACAAGCTTAAAATGGAGGTATCATAAGATTTAGATTACAAAGGATCCTTGAAATCTAATCCTTTCAAGTTACAGAAGAGGAAATTTGGGTAGTAGAGAGATTTAATGACTTGCTCAAGATTATATAGGTAGGAACATGATTAGAATCTCTGACCTCGGACCTTGAGTCCAGTGCTATTTCTACCTTACTGTCCTGTCTTGGTCAGAAATCTTTTGTCTCATATAGTATGCCTTGCATAAAATAAAACAGATTTTAATAGCTTAAAATTGCACAAATATTTTTTGGGACTCTGGATTTCCATTTTGCTTTTTAATCCTTTAGAAATTTTAAGACTATAGTTTCCACTTACATGCTCTGTCTCCAATAGACTTAAGAGCCTTTCCGTGCCTTGTCTAGGACTGCCTTTTGCCTATTTTTGCTTAAATACAGTTTTTTTACTTTCATGTTTTGTTCAAAGAGCCCTCTGTATGTAAGGTACTCTACTGGGCACTGGATGGTGGTATGGATTGCTTAAAGGGAAAATAAAGAACAAGTGTGGTAGTAATGAGTGGAGGAGAAGGAGGAATTTTCTGTTTGCCAGTTTTATCTGCAGTTTTCCACCTGTCACCTTTTCTAAGATTGCTAAAATATGAAACGGGTGTTAAGAAAATTATTAGAGTCTTTTTTAAACATTAAATTACAAAAGTGTCTGAGGATCCAGTCTTTAATTATATGTCATTAAGGAACAGAAAATTTTTAAAAACTTGACACTCACTTTAAAATTCTGAGCATATGGACAGATTGTGATTTTAATCACCATAGAAAATTGAAACCTCACTTGCATGTTTATCTCAAGGAAGGTACCTCAAATCACACACACACACATATAATAAAAAGACAGACAATATATATATATATATATATATATATATATAATTTTTAAATCTGGCTTATCTAGTTTCATCACCTTGTAAATATTTTTGTCTAATATTAAGCTGTCAGCGGACAGTTGTATACCTGACTTGAAGAATGAAGGATAATTTTTAAAGGTAATTATATCAGTAGCTACTAGTTTCAACTAGCAATTCCTCCCATGTATTAGATACAAAAATTGCTCTTTCCTTTTTGAACCATTGATTGTTAGAGCTGGAAAGAATCTTAGATTTGTTTGTCAGTTTATCTACTATCTAGAAAAATGAGTTCATTTTTCTACCTGAAATCTTTTCTAAGATTACTGAAATATGAAATTAAATATTATAGAAATGTGTCTTTTTGGTCTTTATAGAAAAGTTTTATTCCACATGAACAATCTTAGGTGATATATTTTAAACTAAAGACAGAATGATTCTAAATATTAAAACAGTTATAATGGTAATGTAAAAGGTTGTAGAGAGACCCAAGTTTCTTGCATAATTTCTGACAATTATCTGAAAAAACCCAGGAGAACCAGTGATTAAAAAAAAAAAAAAAACTTAAAAAGAAATAGAAATAAGGTCTTCCACATCATCCAAAATTGCACAAAAATATAGAAATAGGTAAAAGTATTATAGAATCTATATTTGTGAAGGTAAATGTTAAAGTCTACAGAAGTGGGGAGTCTATACTGGGGAATCCAACATGAACTCAGATAAAAGGCCAGAAACCAGGGGAACTGAGGAGAGGAGTAGTGTTAGAGCAAATTCTCCCAAGAGGAAATAGCTATGTTTCCAAGATTATTCAACTGGGTAAATCTTTTTACTCCATAGTACCCCATTAGGTTTATTCCCTTAAGAAATCAAAGAAAGAAAAAAAGAACCAATATACACAAAAATATTTCTATAAAAACAATGTAATCAAAATTAATTTTCTTATTTAGTCCTAGACTAAATATACCAAAGAAATATTTAACAGAGCTAGAAAAAAAAATAATGAAATTTAATGAAAGAACAAAAGACCAAGAATTTCAATAGACTGGGAAGACAGGGATGCTCATCAGCACAAGATCTCAAACTGTATTACAAAGCAGTAATCATTAGAGTAACCGTATTAATTTAAAAATAGAGATTGATTAGAACAGATTTGTTATATAACATACAGTAGCACAATTTGATAAACTCAAAGACTATTCTAGTGGGGAAAGGACTCATTATTTGACAAAAATTTATGGAAAAACCATAGAGTAGTCCGGAAGAAAGTAGGCTTAAAACAATACCTTCCATTATCTCCCAAGATATGTTTGAAATAGACATACCCTAGATGGTGACTTGTGTCACACAATGAACAAATTAGAGGAGCAAGGAAGAAATTCCCTTTTAGATATTAGGATAGAGGAAGAGTTCTTGAATTAAGTCATAGAAAGGAATTTACAAAATAAAATGAATAATTTTGATTAGATAAAAGTTAAAAAATGTACAAATAAGTATAACAAAATTAAAATAAGAAGGGGTTTAGCTAAATATGGAAAAATATATAGCAATTTTTCAGATAATGAGCTCATATCCAAAATAAATATGGTACTGATTCAAATGTGTAAAATTAAGATCTATTCCCTAAAATTAAATGATTATGGGATATGGACAAGCAGTTTTCAAAGGAAGAAATCCAAACTATCAACAATTTTATATAAACATTGTTTTAAATCAATGAGAAAATAATAGAGTGCAACTAGATAAATGCAAATAAAATCACATTTAAAGTTCTGCCCCTCACCCATCAGACTGGCAAAGATGGCAAGAGAAAAATAACAAATGTTGGTAGGGCTAGGAAAACAGGCACCCTAGTGTATTGTTGGAAGAATTGTGAAATAGTCCAGCCATTCTGGAAAGCAGTTTGGAATTGTGCCCAAAATATTACTAAACTGCACATATTCTTTGATCTAACTACTATGCTTTATACCCCAAAGAGATCAAAGTAAGAGAAAAAGGACCTATATGTACAAAAATATTTAGAATAGCTCTTTTTGTAAGAGTCAAAAATTGGAAACTAAGAGGTTTATTTTCCTATTGGGGAATAGCTAAATAAATCTTTTGAATGCGATGGAATATCATTGTGACATAAGAAATTAGAAAATGGATAGGTAGGTTCAAAGGAACTGGAAAGACCTCTGTTAGTTGATATGGAATGAAGTGAGCAGAATTAAGAGAAGAATTTATATAATATTATAGAGAAAAGCAATTTTTAAAGACTTTAGAGCTCTGATCAACACAATGATAAAGTATGAGTCTAGGAGACTGAAGATGAAATGTACCATTCACCTCCTGACACAAATGTAATTAACTTAAATGAAGAGAAAGAAACATATATATATTTTGGATCACGGTCAATGTAGGAATTTGTTTTCTCAACTCTGCATGTTTATGTAAGGGTTATTTTTAGATTTTTTTTGGGGGGAAGGAGAGTGTTATTTGTGGATGGGACAGTGAAAAGGACCCATTACAAAGACCTGTAAAATAAATATTTATTTGAAAACATTCAAATTTATACATATTAAGCAATTTTCGAGTATATCAAATTCTCAAACCTAGATACATTCAGGATATTTGGCCAGCAAGATGAAGCTATTAGCAATATATAAAGTCTCTAGAAATCAATATAATTGAAAGAAACTATGTGCTGAGTGGCTTCTTATATAAAGCAAAGTCCTAAAAGGGGAAATGACTTTAAAAGTATTAACATATATCTGGTTTCATAATGTGAAATATATGAATGGAAAATCAAAATAATCTGTTCATTTGATAAACAAAATCTAGATATTTGGAAATGTGGCTGAGGGAATTTTTTTACTTATCAGAAAATCACACTTTTTGTTAATCTTTGAGTTTTTAGATTCTAACAAACTAAGACACAATTTGAGTATAGATAGAGGAGAACAAAAATTTCTTAGAAAAAAAATTGTATTTGAGAAATCTGATAAATCTAATTAAATTTTAGTAGCTATATGGCGCAATGGATACAGTACTCAACATGAAGATAGAAAGAACTGAGTTCAGATTTGACCTCTTTCAGTTTCTAGCTATGTATTTTTAGGCAAGTTACTTAACTTCTGCCTGCCTTAGTTTCTCCAACTATAAAATGAAGAAAAAAATTAATACTAACCTCCTCAGGTTGTTTTCAGGAACAAATGAGATTGAATTTGTAAAGTACTTCAAAAAATTTTAATGAGTCCTATGAATGCTAGCTAGCTATAGTAATTGTTCATACAGAAATCTTCATTTTCAAAGCAGGTAACTGTTAGGTCATCACAAGTTTTTTATTTGTTTGTTTTCTTTTTTATTATGAACTTAACATACACAAATATGAACAGTTCAGTATAAAAAGAAGAATGGAAAAGAGGATTATAGATGAAACATGTAGAATTGTTCAAAACAATAAAATTGTACAGGATTCTAACACAAATGCATTGCTTGTCTCTGCCATTCTGAATTTCTACTTTTTTTCAGTGAATCTTTTTGAATTTCTTAGTGATATTCATTTCTTTCTTTCATAATTTTGTATAAAAAATGTTAAAAATGGATTTTACATGTAATTGGAAAAAATAAAATACAATTTAAAAGAAAAAAAAAAAACAGAGGAATTTATATTTGATTTCTTTTTTGCCTGAAGGTAACAAGGAGACATGGGAGTTTATTCAATGAGGAAAAGTACTGTCAGAATCATGCTTTAGACACATCAATCAATTTGATAGTTGAATGGAAGATGGATTGGAGTGGGGAAAAACTTGTTGTGTGGATCAAATGGGCTAAGATCCTCAAATCTCTGCAAACAATAAAGCAATAGATAATTGTGAGTTATTTTATGTTATTATTGTTGTTGTTTAATTATATTATATTATTATTATACATATAATTATTATTATTATTTTTTGCTGAGGCATTTGGGGTTAAGTGACTTGCCCGAGGTCATACAGCTAGGAAGTGTTAAGTGTTTGAGTCCAGATTTGAACTCAGGTTCTCCTGACTTCAGGACTAGCTGCCCCTGTTATTATTATTTTGATGATGAAATAGATGACATACTATAGAGAGAACTGTGTGTTCCACTTGGACATTCCTAAGGAGAACTATGGATTTCTTCCCTTGGTGAGCAAATCCAGTCCAATAATATCCAATAATAGATAAACTTTTGTATTGACATAGAGGGTTTTTATTATTTGTTTGCTTCTTTTACTGTTTTGTCTTGCTTGACTGAAAGGTGGTTATGAATATGAATGAAAGAGATATATCCTGACAGATCTTGGCAGAATAACTGAATAAAAGAAAGTGAAAAAGTAGTCCAGTGGATATTGAATAATCAAATCGACATTTAAGGCATCAAAGAAAAACTCCTGTAAAAATGAAAGCCAGTATTCTATACTCTGTGTTATTCTCTTTTCTAACTCTCCTAACAAGGAGATAAGAGGGGAACAACTGAAGGTTTCATGGAGTAGGTATAATTTGTGTTAAGTGATTTGCCACTATCACACAGCTAGTTAAGTGTTAAATGTCTCAGGCTGAATTTGAACTCAGGTCCTCCTGATTTCAGGACAAGTGCTCTATCTATTGTGTCACCTAGCTGACCAAGAAATTTCTTAAGGAGTCATATCACGGAAGTGGATTTCTTCGACAAAGAGAAGATGTACTTCAGTTCCAGTTGATCAATGATGGACAGAAACAGCTCCACCCAAAGAAAAAACACTGAAAAGGGAAAGGTCAGAACAGAAGTAAGTGCAAGGGATAATGTTGTAAAAAATTACCCAGGCATATGTTCTGTCAATAAAAAGTTACAATTTAAAACAAAAAGAGTCTTATTACTGGAGCTATCAAAGAGAGCAACAGATCAACAAACAAACAAAAAAAAGCCAAATGCATCTTCAATGATCTTTCAGTCAGTCAAGGGGCACTGAATGCCTATTATGTACAAGACTTTCTTTATAGATGCCCAGCTAAAAACCTGTCCTGGGTATGGGTATAGGATTGAACATTAACCAGCCTATATTTTTCTTGCTATCCTTGCTTGGAGCTGGAGGACTCCCACGTGTATCAAAGCGGTAGCTAGGCCACAGTTGTCCAGCTGTTCTTGCTTCAAGATAGAGATCTCCTGTCCTCATTTCTGCACTACCCCCTAGAGATTAGTGACTGTTAAAAGATAAAGCCAACTTATTTCAATAACCATATTTTAAGCATCTAAAATATACCAAGCACTGTGAATCAGGGTCAATCAAGAAAGGAAAAGACAATATTTAGATAATACACAATTATTGTACTTACAAATACACAATACCAGAACTTATGGTTTGGTAGGAAGAGAAAGCATATAGGCAGCTATAATACATGATAATCCATGATTAATTACAAGTATGCATTATGAAATCATCACCTCTGACTCAGAGCACTATTTAATTTATATCTTGACCTTTGTCAAAGCAAAAAGAAATAAAATTCAGTCTCTACATCCAAATAATTCCCTCCATTGGACTTTCTTATTTACACTAGACTGGCTAAACTTTTGTCCATTGCATTTTTTCCCTCACAGGCTTAGTTTTTCCCCTCACAGGTTTAGTCACTTATTGCCTCTTGACAAACACTGCTACCTACCCAAGGGAAGGAGAAAATCCTAATTGAAGTGGTGACATAATGGATACAGAAATAGAAGCATATGTTGAATATATATTGAAAGACAGACCTTGGCAGAATACTGAATAAGAGAAAGTGAAAAAGTAGTCCAGTGGATATTGAATAATTAAATCAACATTTAAGGCATCAAAGAAAAACTCCAGTAAAAATGAAAGCCAGTATTCTATACTCTGTATTATTCTTTTTCCTAACTCTCCTAACAAGGAGATAAGAGGGGAGCAATTGAAGGTTTCATGGGATAGGTATAATTTGTGTTGGACTTCAAAATGGGCGGGTAGGAATTAAATAGATAAGGAACAGGAGAGTTGACATTGTCTACATAGTGATATAACCCTTTAATGGAATGAAATTGGACAGTATAGAATTTACTTGGGGACAATTTTTTTGGTTTAAATCTTCTTCCTTTCATAATAGCTCTTTGCATGCTTCTGAAACTACAGTCTTCCTAAAATCCTTTTCTTTAAGAATATCTGGAACATCTGATGTATACTTTGAAAAATGGAACTCATTTTGCTTTTTTATTAGTATAATATATTAGCACTGGGTTTTAGACTTAGCATAGTGCTTGGAATATAGTGAATGCTTAATGAATGCTTATTGGGTGACCTAGTGATGGCCTTTAAACTACCATTAAAAATAATTTAAGGCAAAATAACAATCTGAATTTGCAGGAGATTCAAAAAGTCAAGTTTGTGCCTTTTCTTCATTAGGTTGATAAGATACTCTTGACCAACCTGTTAACTTAGAAAAAACTTACCTTGAAAGAAATTTCACAATCTAATCATGAATGGAAGAACAATAGAGATTGCAATCCTTTTTCTTCTACTATAATTCTTTTCCTATAAATTCTGTGGCTGCAATAGCTTCTGCTGCAAAACTCTGCAGAAAGGCAACCCCTTGATTAGGTTGTTGATACAGTTTTTATGACATGATTTTATTGGGTCAATCTTGATTGAGCCAATGTTTTGTAAAAGATGACCCAGGTTAGCTCTTAAATCAGTGGCATAGGATGCAGGAAGTACCCAAATTTTAAAATCGTTTTGTATCAAAACTACATTTACACAGATTAAAAAACAATTCAGTGTTCTTCTTGAACGAGATGAGGTGAGATCTTTCAAGACAGTTGTGAAAATCGAGTAAGGCTTCATCTATTTTAAAGTTTGAGTAGGCCTGAAGGACTTTAAACATCTAGTCAAGGGCATACTTAAGTTCCCTCCCTGCTATCCCCTAAGGGCATACTTAAGTCCCCTTGTTATCCTTCTATGACATCAGTGTCTTTCTGTTAGGTCAAATATGGGCAACTATGTACTTATTGGTCAAGTTCAATTTCTTGGGTAGTTCCTGAGTTTAGAATGTAAGATCCTCAGCCCATAAGGATGAGGGTCAGTGGTGGGAGGGGGTATTTGCGTTAGGGATAAAAAGTGTTGACCCTGCCCCCTACGGTGCTTCCTCCCTTCGATTGTCTGCTTGATGGGTGGGACGCCCGATTCTCGAGAAGTATAATAAACTTTGCTTTGCTTCTAGATATTTCTCCAGCTTTTTTATTAAATGCTGTCTGAACCACACATTCTTCATAAAAATAATGGAATAAGATTGTTCACCCCCTCACATATGACCCTTTTCTATTTCCTTTCCTGGATCTTCATCCTGATAGTTGTCTTCTAGGGTCCTGGGTCCTTTTCTCCTCTATTAGTGATCTCATCGGTTCCCATAGTTTCAATTTTCTTTTCTGTTAATAATCCTCAAATCTGCTTACTGAACTCTGCTGACCGCTAGTGTCATTTCTTCAACTGCCTCTTGGACATCTGTAACTAGATGTCTTTTGGACATCTGTAACTAGATGTCTTTTAGACATCTTAAACTCACATGTTCAAAATTGAACTCATATTTCTCCCCAGACTATTATTCCCTCTTTCTAACTTCTATATTATTCATTAGGATACTATCATCCTCCCAGTAGCTCAGAGTCACAACTTAGCTGTCATTCTCAACTCCTCATTCTCACCTCCCATATCCAATGTGATGGCAAAATCTCTCTTTTACTTTAAAATTATTTCTTTTACTTAGGATGAAAAATGCCATCTACATCCAGAGAGAAAACTATGAAGACTGAATGTGGATCAAAACATAGGATTTTCACCTTTTTTTTTTGCTTGCTTGCTTTTTCTTTATATTTTTTTTTCTCTTTTGGACTGATTTTTCTTGCATAACATTTGGAATATGGAAATGTTTTAAAAAAAAAGTTTAACCTGTATCAGATTGCTTGCTGTCTTGGTGAGGGGGAATGTAAGGGAGAGAGGGAGAAAATTTTGGAACACAAAGTCTTACAAAAATGAATGTTGTGTATACTTATTGTGCATCTAATTTATATTTTAATATATTTAACATCTACTGGTCATCCTGCTATGTGGAGGGGGGGGGGGGTAAGAGGTGAAAAATTGGAACAAGAGGTTTGGCAATTGTTAATGTTGTAAAGTTACCCATGCATATAACCTGTAAATAAAAGGCTATTAAATTAAAAAAAAATTTTTTTTCACACACAAAAAAAAATGAATGTTGAAAACTATCTTTATTTGTATTTGGGAAAATAAAATACTGTTGAGAAAAAATAATTAAAAATAAATATAAAAAAGAATATATCTTTTACATACATATCCCATCTCTCCTCTGACATTGCCATTACCCTGGTGCAGGATCTTAACTCCTCATACCTGAACTACTAATTATAATAGCCTAATCTCTTCCATTCCAGTAGATCCTTCATTTAGCTGTCAATCATCTTTCTAAAGTGCATATTTAATAATTTCACCTTCTTACTTGATAAACTCAATCGACTCCCCATTAATTCCAGGATCACAAATAGACTGTTCTGTTGCATCCAAAGCCCTTCATAATCGGTACCTCCCGGCAACTCCACTCCTTCAGTCTTCTTATATCTTTTCCTTTTCTTTTCCCTATATAGTCTGTTCCTTGAATAAGACGTTCCATCTTTGTACTCCAAGCATTTTCACTGATGTCCCCCATACCTGCAATGCTCTCAACCTCCTCATGTGTATCTCTTGATTCCCCTGGCTTCTTATAGGATGTAAAATTTTGCCTTCTCTAGCAGGGGTAGGGAACGTTTGGCCCGTGACCTGAGGAATCATTTGTTTAGGTAACTGCAGGTGATGATGAGCTAAAAGCTAGATACAACAACCTCCCACTGCTTGAGTTCTATGAATTGATAATTTTGTATGGCCCATAAATGATGCTATAAATATCCATTTGGCCCTTGGCAGGAAAAAAATGTTCCTCATTCTTGTTTTATAGGAAACCTTTTCATTTTTTCTTAATTTTAATGCCTTCTCTTTGTTGATTATTTTTGAACTTATCTTGCATATAAGCCTATTTGTATAGAGTTATTTCCTCATTATACTGTGAATTCCATAAAAACAGGGATCTTTCTTTGTCTCTCCAGAGAGCTTGACATAATACCTGGCATATAGTGGATGCTTAATACATGTTTATTGACTGACAAATATAGGTAATTAATTTTCCAGGTTAGCCTAGTGTGAAGAAGGGAAAAAGGTCATTGGCTCAATCAATCAAATATTTATTAAGTGCTTGCCATGTGTTAGGGAAAGCATTAGAGAAATAAAAACAAAATTGCAACAGAACCTTCTGTCAAGAGCTTCACATTCTATAGGGGCAAAGAGTAAGTAGGAAAACAAAATGTTCATAGATAAGTAAATATAGGACATATAAAAATAAACAGAACGTGATTTCTTCTTGAAGAGCACTAATAGAGGGAATCAGGGAAGATCTCTTTAGCATGAAGGGAGCCAGAGGTTCCAAAGGGATCCAGGTGAGGAGAGAATGCATTCTGTGCAAAGCCTTATTGGCAGGGCATGGAATGTCAAGTATAGGGAACAGGACATGGAATGTCATATATGGGGAACAGGACATGGAATGTCATATATGGGGAACATGGAATTCCATGAATGGGGAACAGCTCATAAAATGTCATGTATGAGGAACTGAACATGGAATGTGAAGTATGGGGAACAAAATATGAAATGTCATGTAGGGGGAACAGGGCATGGAATATCAAGTATGGAGAACATGCAATGTCATGTATGGGAAACTAGTCATGGAATGCAATTTATGGGGCATGGATTGTCATATAAGAAAGCCAGTTTTGCTGGAGTAAAAAAAGGAGAGGAAGTAATATGTATTTAGCCTGAAATAATAAGGCTGGGTTAGAATGTGAAGACCTTTAAATGCCAAACAGAAAAGTTTACATTATATTCTAGAAGCCATAGGGAGTCACTGGGGCTTCCTACACTGGAGATTGATATGATTAGCCCTATATTTTAAAATTGTCAATTTGATTACTGTGTGGAGAATGGATTGAAGAAGGGAAAAGCTTGAGGCAGAGGAACCTACTTTTAGGAGATTATCATAATAGTCCAACTTAGAGATGATTAGAGCCTGACCTAGAGTAGTTACCATGAGAATGGAGAAGAGAAGATATGAAAGATGTAAAGAGATAGAGCAGATAAGACTTGGC